>NW_006921810.1:3003453-3004089 GCF_000298275.1 Orycteropus afer afer | reverse complement strand
AACAAAATGACAGCAACAAATTCATACTTGCCAACAATTACACTGAATGTAAATGGAGTAAATGCCCCACTCAAGAGATGGAGAGTTGCAGACTGGATAAGAAAAGAAAACCCATCAATATGTGGTCTACAAGAAATATACCTTAGAGACAAAGACAAAAAGATACTAAATATCAAAGTTTTGAAAAAGATATATCAAGTAAATGACAATCAAAAAAGAACAGGAGTAGCAATATTAATTTCTGATAAAAATTAACTTTCAAAAACAAACAAACACTGTAAGAGACAAGCAAGGAAATTATATAGTTATAAAATTATATAATGATTAAAGGATTAATTGAACAAGAGGACATACCATAGTAAATATCTACACACCCAATGAAAGAGCCCCAAAATACATAAACCAGACTTTAACAGAATTGAAAAGACAAATAGATGACTCCACAGTAATATCAGGAGACTTTAACATACCACTTTAAATCAAAGATAGAACAACTGGAAAGAAACTCAACAAAGATGCAGAACTAAACAATACAGTCCACCAACTTGACCTTATAGGTATCTAAGAAGCACTTCACCAACACCACCATAATATACATTCTTTTCCAGTGCACATGGAACATTTTGTAAGATAGAC
>NW_006921810.1:2987790-2988286 GCF_000298275.1 Orycteropus afer afer | reverse complement strand
TCATTCCCTGGAGAAGGATGTCATGCTTGCTAAGGTGGAGAGTTAACAAAAGAGGGGTAGTCTCCCAATGAGATGGATTGACACAGTGGCTGTGGCGATGGGCTCAAGTATAGCAAGAACTATGGAGCTGACACAGGACTGAGCAGTGTTTTGTTCTGCTGTGTATAGGGTCACTATGAGTTGGAAATGACTCAATGGCACCTAAAAACAACAACTACTACTACCCAAAAACACTGTTCTACATCCTTCTTTGGTGAGTAGCAACTGGAGTGTTAAAAGCTTGCATGCTGCCATCTAAGATGCAACCATTGGGTCTACCCATCCAGAGCAAAGAGTGAAGAAAATCAAATACACATGGAAACAATTAGTCCCAGGGACTAATGGAGCATGTGAACTTCAGCCTACATGACCCTGAGACCAGACCTAGATTGTCTTAGCTACCAAAATCAACCACTCAGAAAGTGAGATCCTTGATAGTGTGGGAGAAAAATGTGGA
>NW_006921810.1:2986551-2987162 GCF_000298275.1 Orycteropus afer afer | reverse complement strand
TTGAAAAATAAATATAAATCCAGAAAAATCTCCAGTGGATTCAATAAAACACTCCCATTTGTGTCACCAACACTTTCCCTCTTCATCAAAAATTTTGAAAAGGAAAGAAAATTTCATGATCATTGAAATATTCTTTTTTCTGTCATTGAAAGAACATCATTAAAAATATGTAGTTTACACTGTAGTCTACATGTGAAAGTAAAAGAGAAAACAGGGCACTCAGTTTGGAATTGATTCTTTTAAGTGTAATGTAGTGATGGTTTTTAACTGTCTTTTAGTTAGATATAGCTGCAGGTATCTACTCAGGTTGTCAATGGATCCAAGAAGGCAAAGAGCAGGAGTTATATGGAGAGCCTTCTTTGTAAGCTAATTTTTTAATTTTTACATACTCTGAGATGGTATATAATTTTTCACTGATAGACCTGGAGATGCTTGAGTAATAAAATGAGTTATTTGAATATAAAAGAATAATGGCAAAACTTTCTAGCACCTTTTGGATAGTTAATATATGCCAGCCTCTATATTGAGAGCTTTACATGTATTATCTCATTTAATCCCTATACACCTATTTTTCAGATGAAGATACTGAAACTAAGAGAAGTGAGACTCAA
>NW_006921810.1:2961498-2986340 GCF_000298275.1 Orycteropus afer afer | reverse complement strand
ATTTTAAGTGGTTTAAGCAGTTGTGATGTGGTTATTCCCATGATGAAATCTGATGTATATGGTTTGAGCAGCCAATCAATCAGTTGGAAAGGAGTCTCCTTAGGGGTGTGGCCTGTTTCCAATATATATATATGGACAACCTGGGAAATTCTGGGAACCTTCTGTGGATCTGGATCCTGTTGTGCTGCCTAAAACTGTCCTGTAGCAAACAATCCACCATTTTGCCCAGTTATCTTGGATTCATCATCTGTCAAAGTCAGCAGCCTGTTATACTGCCTGCCAGTCTTGAGCTTGTCATCTCCTTCAGCTGCATGAGTAGGGAAAAACCTCCAGCTTGACATTCGATCCAGGAACTTGGGACTTGCCAGCCTCTATAACTGTGTGAACCATTTTCCTAAGATAAATTGTTCTCTCTCCCTATATAAGCTTTATTGGCTTTGCTTCTCTAGAGAATCCAGCCTAACACATTGAGTACCACAGACCTCCCAGAAGGCAGGTATGAAACTATGAAGTAAAACTATGTCTATTTTCATCTCTGTATTTTCCAGAGCATTTGCCTGCCCAATATTACGGTCTGAGGCCCTTCACCCTGAAAGAGTAGATCTGGTCTTACTCAGGCCCTATGTTAGCATCCAGAAAAACCACAACTATGATGTTATATTGTTACACTGAGATTCCTTTGGCCCTAAATAAGGAGTTGAATATTTTTTTTCTATCAAGGTCCCCCAATCAAGATCACCAATTTTTTTTTTTTTTTTAAAGGGAGCTTCACACAAATAAACCAGATATTTTATGCATTGGGTGTGTGTGTGTGTATTAAACAGGATAAAAAGGATATTGAATATATCTACAATATAACTGCATAGTGCCTAAGGCATTTGACTGCTAACCAGAAGGTGGTGTGGTTCAAACCCACCAGCCTCTCCACGGAAGGAAGATTGGGCAATCTACTTCCGGAAAGATTACCACTTTGGAAACCCAAAGGGGGTCGCTATGAGTCAGAATCGACTTGATGGCAATGAATTTGGTTTGGTTTTTTTGTTAAAGTATAATTGAGACATTGGCGGTTCAGTGATAGAATTCTCACCTCCTATGTGGGAGAGAATCAGTTGGAGCTTGGCCAATGTACCTCATGCACACCCATCTTGTCAGAGGCGACTTGCATGTTGCTATGATGCTAAACAAGTTTTAGTGAAGCTTCCAGACTAAAACAGACTAACTAGGAAGTAAAAACCAAACCAAACCAACCTCCCTTGAGTCAATTCTGACTCATAATGACTCTTTAGGACAGAGTAGAACTGCCCCATGGGGTTTCCAAGGCTGTAAATCTTTACAGAAGCAGACTGCCACATCTTTCTGTTGTTGTCAGTTGCCATGGAGTTAATTCTGACTCATGGCTTCCCCATGTGTACATAGTACAACTGCTCTACAGAGTTTTCAAGGCTGTGAACTTTCAGAAGCCAATTGCCAGGCCTGTCTTCCCAGGTGTCTCTGGATGGGTTCAACTTACAACCTTACAGCTATTAGTTGAGAGTTTAACCATGTGTGACACCCAGAAAATCCAAAGAATACCCCATGGTGCACTTTGAGTCTGTAACACATAGAGTTGACATGAGTCAGAATCAAATCTATGGCAATGAGTTTGTTTCTTTGATTTTTTTTTTTTTTTTTCCTGAGGGTTAGTGACAGTGGGATTTTGTCTCCCTTCAGCAGAATCTCCACTCTAACCCTCAGGGTTGTGGTTATCCTGAGCATAAACACCACCTCTCCCATCCCTCAGAACAATTAAAACATAACAATAACCAACATCAGAACTCTCCAGCTATGGAATCTTAGCCTGCATAACCACAGTTTACTATGTGCTAAACTGGAGTTAATCCAGGTTACTTCTTCAAAGCCCCAGGGGAATATCAGGTCTATATATCTCTCCTGCAGCTTTAAGAGGTTCTGTTTCTGAACCACAATGAGTAGTTGACTCCGTAAAGAAGAAGATACACAAGTCTCCAACAATAAAAACCAAACAGGAAAAAAAAAAAAAAAAAAAAAGCACTCAACAGCCATTGAGTCTATTCTGGCTCAAGCTACCCTTTAGGATGGAGTAGAACTGCCCCCATAGGGTTTCCAAGGCTGTAATCTTTATGGAAGCAAACTTCCCCATCTTTCTCCCATGGAACAGCTGATGGGTTCAAACCGACCTCTTGGTTAGTAGCTGAAAGCTTTAACCACTATGCCATCAGAGCTCCTTAAAAACAAACAAACAAAAAACCCAGCACAATCTAAATCTAAAAATAGAAACTAATCTTTTCTCCTGAGGAAGAAACAAGGTTTCAGGGACTTGGTTTTGCTAAAATAGCTCTAGGCTGTCAGACACACTATATTTACATTACAAAATAGAATACTTGGTTTTCAACCTCAACACCTCTACTCCAGTGGCTCAGTTTCCCTCAGGAACAATGCTTTCGTGTCTCTAGGGGTAGGAATGTTCCAACGCCACCTGCCCAAAATAAAAAGTCTCCTTTCAGTCAAGATTACTGTTGAAGGTCTTGTGAAAATGTCTCCCACTCTGGACAACTGAAGGCTCATAAAGATCAGGGTACAATTTCAATGCATAATGTTTGTGTGTACTGTTTAGTATAAAACTAGACTCTATAATCTGTTGTATAAGTTGACTCTTCATTTGAAAAATACAATATGAGCTTTCCCCCTAGATCCTTAAATACTTCTCAAGAATACAGTTTTTAATGGGTGCCTGGTGGTGGTGTAGTGCCTAAGGCATTTGACTACCAACCAGAAGGCTGACGGTTCAAAACCACCAGCCACTCCTTGGAAGGAAGGTTGGGGAATCTACTTCCATAGTGATACAGTCTCGGAAGCCCAACGAGGGGTTGCTATGAGTCAGATCTGACTCCACGGCAGTGAGTTTGATTTTGGTTTTGAGTATGTTATGGGAAAAAAAAGACCCCAGATTCAAACGTTCTATTAAAATAAAAAACCAAACTCATTGCTATCGAGTTGATTCAGACACTCATAACAACTCCTTTTGGGTTTCCAAGGGAGTAAATCTTTACAGGAGTAGATTGCCCAGTCTTCCTTCCACGGAATAGCTGGTGGGTTTGAACCACCAGGCTTCTGGTTAGCAGTCAAATGCTTTAGGCACTGTGCCACGAGAGTCCCTTCCAACATTCTATAGAGACCCTTTTATTAAGCCTTGTTGTTGTTGTTGTTGTTATGTGCCGTCGAGTCGGCCCCGACTCATAGCGACCCCTCCTTGGGTTTCCGAGGCAGTATCACTACGGAAGTAGGATTGCCCAACCTTCCTTCCGAGGAGTGGCTGGTGGGTTTGAACCGCCAGCCGTCTGGTTAGCAGGCAAGTGTCTTAGCCTCTATGCTACCAGAGCTCCCTAGATGAGACAAAGACAAAACAAGCCTATCATCCAGATTGAGGGAAACCATCAGAATGTACACAGTACAGAAGCTGACTCACAATCATGGGGCTAATTATATAAGATACAAACCAAAGAAAATCATAATTGTTGGCAGATCAATTCATCACTGTCACAGGTGGGACTATAGAAGTGGGAAAAGAACCATGATGGGGATACATACACAACTGCAGATTAAAAAGGGTTACAGGATTGGGTCTGGGACTGGACCACCTGGCTATGAGGTGGTCAGGGTAAAACTCATGACCATGCACCCCTGAGTCATAGATACAAGGTGGTTACCAAACAATACCAGGGCTCCAACTTTTAACTTAAACTAGATAACGTGGCTATTTTAAGTGTGTAAAGGACACACCCAGGCAAGTTCCCTAGTTCTTTGTGTGAACATAATCTGCTTTCAATCACACTCTTACAGAGGACAAACTGCCTTTCCGTAAGTTTGTCCTGGACTTGTCTGGGCATAGCCACATTACTGGCTTCATGGTCAGAAAAAGTTCAAACGGTGTCTGGACTTATGTCAAGACTCAAAGTGGAGTTAGGGCCCCTGCTTTAGACTGCAGCCTTCCACAAACCATGTGCTTTAGAATGTAAAGTCTAATTCACTAATAAGCAATATTCCATAATATGGATGTACTTAACCAGTTTCCTATTGTTGGACCTTGTTTTTCTTTTTCATTTTTTCAAAAACTATTACTAACAATGATGCTATGAACATTCTTGTAAATACATTTTCGTGACAATCTTCATTTCCAATGTTAAATTCTCAGAAATAAAATTATTAAAGCAAAGGATAGGAAGATGTTTAAAGCTTTGTCCCCATTTTATAAAATTAAACAGGACCTTTTCTAAGGAGGAGGTTTAAGAGCATAGACTTTGGCCTTGGATGCTGAACTTCCTATGTGATCTTGAGCACATTCCTTAAACTATCTTAGCCTCAGTTTTCTCTTAGTAATAAATAGTGAGGCATTCGGGATAATACTAGTAGTTTACTTGGAGAACTAAGAGTGAGAAAAAAATTAATTTCTGAGTCCTTCAGGGATATTTCCACCACCCGTCTGTCAATTCGTCATACTGTGGTGGCTTCCTCATTGCTGTGAGACTGTAAGCTATGCCACTGGTATTTCAAATACCATCAGGGTTTCCACAGTGGACAGGTTTCAGCAGAGCTTATAGACTAAAACAGACTTGGAAGAAAGAAGGTGCCATCCACTTCTCAAAGAATTGGCCAGTGAAAACCTTATGAATAGCATTGAAACACTGTCTGATATATATTACTGGAAAACTCTATGGATAGCCCTGAAACACTGTCTGATATAGTGCCAGAAGATGAGCCCCGCAGGTTGGAAGGCACTCAAAATATGACTGGGGAAGAGCTGCCACCTCAGAGTAGAGCAGACATTAATGACATGGATGGAGAAAAGCTTTTGGGACTTCCATTTACTGATGTGGCATGACTCAAAATGAGAAGAAACAACTGCAAACATCCATTAATAATCAGAACATGGAATGCATGAAGTATGAATCTAGGAAAATTGGAAGTTGTCAAAAATGAAATGGAATGCATAAAGATTGACATCCTAGGCATTAATGAGCTGAAATGGAATGGTTTTGGCCATTTTGAATCAGACAACCATATGATCTACTATGCTGGGAATGACAAATTGAAGAGCAATGGTGTGTCATTCATCATCACAAAGAATGTTCAAGATCTATCCTGAAGTACAGTGCTGTCAGTGATAGGATAATATCTATACACCTATAAGGAAGACCAGTTAATACTGTTGTTGTTATGTGCCGTCAAGTTGGACCCGACTCATAGCTACTCCTCCTTGGGTTTCTGAGGCAGTATCACTACGCCTCATCTTCCTTCCAAGATGAGATGCCTCATCTTCCTTCCAAGGAGTGGCTGGTGGGTTTGAACCGCCAGCCTTCTGGTTAGCAGTCAAGTGCCTTAGGCACTATGCTACCAGTTAATACTACAATTATTCAAATTTACACACCAACCACAAAAGCCAAAGATGAGGAAACTGAAGATTTTTACCAACTTCTACAGTCTGAAATTGAACAAACATGTAATCAAAATGTGTTGATTATCATTGGTGACTGGAATGCAAAGATTGGAAACAAAAAGTGTCACCGATAGTTGGAAAATACGGCCTTAGTGATAGAAATGACCCTGGAGATCACATGATAGAATTTTGCAAGACTGATGACTTATTCATTCCACATACTTTTTTTTTCAACAACATAAGCGGCAGCTATACACATGGACTTCGCTAGATGGAATACACAGGAATCAGATTGACTACATCTGTGGAAAGAGGTGATGGAGAAGTGCAGTATCTTCAATTAAAACAAGGTCAGGAGCAGATTGTAGAACAGATCATCAACTGCTCATACACGAGTTCAAATTGAAACTGAAATCACTGGAAAAAAGTCCACGAAAGCCAAAATATGACCTTAATTACATCCCTCCTGAATTTAGAGACCATCCAAAGAAGATTTGATGCAGTGAATATCAATGACCAAAACCAGAGGAATTGTGGGAAGACAGCAAAATCTATGAAGAAAGCAAAAGGTCATTAAAAAGACAGGAAAGGAAGAAAAGACCAAAATGGATGTCAGAAAAGTCTTTGAAACTTACCCTTGAACAGAGAGTAGCTAAAGCAAATGGAAGAAATGACAAGATAAAAGAGCCAAACACATTTCAAAGAGCAGCTCGAGAAACCAGCCAATTATTACACTGAAATGTGCAAAGACCTGGAGTTAGAAAACCAAAAGGGAAGAACATTCTCAGCATTTCTCAAGCTGAAAGAACTAAGAAAAAAAAATTCAAGGCTCAAGTTGCAATACTGAAAGATTCTATGGGCAAAACATTGAATGATGCAGCAAACATCAAAAGAACATGGAAGGAATACAGACTCACTGTACCAAAAAGAATTGGTTGATGTTCATCCATTTCAGGAGGTGGCATACAATCAAGAACCAATGATATTGAAGAAAGAAGTCCAAACTGCACTGAAGGAAATGGCGAAGAACAAGGCTCCAGGAACTGATGGAATACCCAGTGAGATGTTTCAACAAATGGATGCCACAGTGGAGGCACTCACTCAGCTATGCCAGGAAATTAGGAAGCCATCTATCTGGCCAACTGACTGGAAGTGATCCATATTTGTACCCATTCCAAAGAAAGGTGATCTCACACAATGTGGAAATTATCAAACAATATCATTAATATCACACACAAGTAAAATCTTGCTGAAAATAATTCAAAGATGGTTGTAGTAGTATATAAACAGAGAACTTCCAGAAATGCAAGCTAGATTCAGAAGAGGATGTGGAACAAGAAATCAGATGACATATTGCACTGGGCAAATCTGCTGCAAAAGACTCTTTAAAGTACTGACAAGCAAAGATGTCTTCTTTGAAGACTAAGGTGTGCCTAACCCAAGCCATGGTATTTTCAATTGCCTCATATGCATGTGAGAGCTGGACAATGAATAAGGAAGACCAAAGAAGAGCTGATGCTTTTGAGATCTGGTATTGGTGAAGAATACTCAAAGTATTATGGACTGCCAGAAGAACTAACAAAACTATCCTGGAAGAAGTACAGCCGGAATGCTCCTTGGAGGTGAGAATGGCTAGACTTCGTTTGACCTACTTTGGTCATGTGGTCATAAAGGACCATTCCCTGTAGAAGGATCTCATGCTTGGTAAAGTGGAGAGTCAAATGAAAAAAGGGAAGGCCCTCAATGAGATGGACACAGTGGCTGCCATAATAGGCTCAGGTACAGCAAGAATTGTGAGTCTGGCACAGGACTGGGCATTGTTTTGTTCTCTTGTACATAGGGTCAGTATGAATTGGAACCAACTCAATGGCATCTAACAACAACAAGAATATTCATATTAAGCCTGGGTAGTTAGATTAAGAAAGTGCTTTCCATTTGGGGACTAATGTGTTCCTATGATCCCAACAAGAAGCACCTGTTTCCCCAGGGTGCAGCTGGAGTCACAAAGACAGATATTTTCTGTTTTTCATTTAGCACAAAGCAAAATGAGCTCAAACAGAACTATGCTGTAGGCTCCAACATTATCAACAGAGTCACAGTCTTGGAATATTTTCCTAAAGGTGCACCCTGATCACTGAAATAATTCTTTGGAAACACTCTCCTAGTATCTGCATTGTATTTACAAATAAAGATGGCCACAATGCAAGGAGCTGAATGTGTTCATTTTTCAGTCTCAATTTCAAAAAGTAACATTGACCCCAAATTACAGAGATACCCCCTGAATTAAGACTGCAGCCCCAATGTTCTTTTTTCATACTTCAATATTCCTAGTGTGGCTATATCACTTAATACAATTTTATTCTGTAGTTAATGGTGAAATGTCTACATTACCATCCCATGAGATTGTGAGCTAGTCACAGTTGAAGGTAAGGTTATATACACAGGTTTTATTTAGTGTAGAGGCTTGCATTTTTCCAAAAATACTTGATGAAAATTAATAAATGGGTCAATTAATTCAAAATCAGAGTCTTTTTACTTTCATTTCTATTTCATATTCCTTCTCTCTTTCTGAGTGTTCTACTTTAAAAAAAAAAAAAATTAGTTTTCAAAGAGCAATCATGTTCCATCAGTGGGTAAAATTAATTAAGTGGCTCAAGAACAGCGTTTTTTTTTTTTTTTAAATGAACTTTCTAGAATAAAATAGGAGCTCTGGTAGCATAGTGCCTAAGGCACTTGACTGCTCACCAGAAGGCTGGCGGTTCAAACCCACCAGCCACTCCTCGGAAGGAAGGTTGGGCAATCCTACTTCCGTAGTGATACTGCCTTGGAAACCCAAGGAGGGGTCGCTATGAGTCGGGGCCGACTTGATGGCAAACAACAACAGAATAAAATAGAAAGCGTCAAAGCAGCATTGCATGATGACATAAGTATTATTTCAGAAAACTTTTCTTTCAATTATGTATCTATGTGCAAGTGTATACTGAATTATGAAATGTAGATATGAAATTATCCAATATATTCTTTATACTATGGGTTTCAGTCAAAAAGTCTAAAAGCCATTGCTCTTACAAAGAAAAAAATAGGGCAGTTCATTTTGTTTTTATGATTTTCTCTCTCAAATTTATTGTGTAAAATTTAAACAGACAAATGTAACACGTATACAAGTTTCCAGCACAGTAAGTTTACAATTTGTGTTGACTACAGTGAAGCATCAATTATATTTAACTGATCTTTTTGTAACCGTGATTTGGGTGAAAGTTTACAGAGCAAATTCATTTTCCCTTCAACAATTCATACACATTTTGTTTCACGATATTGATTGCAATCCCCATAATTAGCAACTCTCTTCCCACCTCCTCCCTGTGGTTACCTTTTCCCTATGTCCTTTTTCCTGTGCATTCCTGGCCTCTGAGCTATATAAATGATACCCTTCTGATCTCCTATGGTTAGTTGTTCTAAGGAGGGTACCTCCCTGGTGAAAATATTCACTTTATAGGCCTATCCATTGTTTGGCTGGAAGCCATAGGAGTGAGTTCAATTCCAGGCCCAAAAGGTGACTAGGCGTCATACTCTCTGGGATTTCACCAGTCTCAATCAGACCAGTAAGCCTGATATTTTTTATGATTTTGAATTTTGTTCCATATTTTTCTCCCACTCTATCCAGGGTCTCCTAGGTTGATCCCTTTCCAAGTGGTTGACAGTGGTAGCAGGGCACCATCTAGTTCTTCTGGTCTCAGGGTTATGCAGGCTGGAGTTCTCATGGTCCACTAATCCCTTAAACTAATTGCTTCCATGTTTCTTTGATTTTATTCATTCTTCTTTGCTCTGGACAAAGACAGACCAATTGTTGCATCCTAGTCGGCCTACTTGGCCAATTGCTACTCACCAAAGTCGGATGTAGAACAATCTTCTTGTGCAGTATGTTATGTCAATTGAACTTGATGTCCCCTGTGACCATGGTCACAAGCCCATGGGCCCAGCAAATCACTCCCTCAAGGTGTTTGGCTGTGTCTAAGAAGTTATCATAACTTTGCTACATGAGCTCTATTATACAAATGGACATACATACAAATACGTATGTAGAAATATCATCTGGCAAACTTATATACGGTCATGAGTATATTCTCTTTTGTCTACCCATACCTGATCATTTTGTCTATCTATATATGTATTCACCTATAGATTAATGTTTGTCACTGCTGATAATGTAGTAGCATGTATGTAAAAGTATTTACCTTTGTTTTCTGTATCTCTTGTGTATCTCTCTGTGTCATCCTTTTCCTTAATGTTATTGTGCTGGTCACTCTCTTTTGGTATATTGCCTTTGAACCATGGTAGTTCTTTTAAGTGATATCCAGTACAGATCATTGAAGAGTTTACTCTGAACACTGTATGAGAGCTGAAATTCTAAAGTACTTACTTTGTAGAAGTCTGCAGTCTACACTAGGAGCCCTAACTCTATTTTGAGTCTTGAGTTCAGATGACACTTGAGTTTTTATGTTACTATCCCAAAGCTTGCTGGCCATTAAACCAACAATGTGGCTATGCTTAGACAAGCCCACAAGAAAGGCAGTTTGCTCTCAAGAAGAATGTGGTTGAAAGTAGATTAACTAGTATGCAGAGAAGTGCTCACACAAATAATTAGGGAACTTCCTAGGGCACTTACTGAAAGCAGCCAATCAGGTGCATGTTGTAATTTAATTTAAAGGTTGAAGTCCTGGTATTATGACTCAGGGTCACATGATCATAATAATACCCTGACCACCATGTAGCCAGGTAAATTAAAACCCCAGAACATATCCTGTAACTTTTTTAACCTGAAATTATGTGCATATTCCCATTATGGTCTTTGACACACACACACACACACACACACACACTTTTTAAAAAATGTTTGTTGTGTTATGGGTGGAAGTTTACAGAGGAAATTCATTTTCCATACAGCAGTTCACACATATTTTGCTTCATGACATTGACTACAATTCCCCACAATGTAACAGCTCTCTTCCCACTTCCTTCCCCTAGTTACCTCTTGCCCGTGTTCTTCCCTCCCATGTATTCCTGCCCCAAGCTGTCTCCCTGTGAATACACTTATCTTCTCCCATGACTGCTCATTCCAAGGAATATATCTACCTGACGTAAATGTTCATCCCATATGCCTATTATTTAACTGGAAGATACAGGAGTAAGTTCAGTTCCAGACCTGAAAGGTAACTAGGGGCCATAGTCTCAGGGGGTCTCACCAGGCTCTATCAGACCAGCAAATCTGTTTGTTTGTTTTTTCCTTTTTATAATTTTGAGTTTTGTTCCACATTGTTCTTCCACTCTATCCAGGATCTCCTGCACCAATCCCTCTCTGACTGGTTGACACTTGTAGCCAGGTACCATCTAGTTCTTCTGGTCTCATGGCCATATGAGCTGAGGATCGCATGGTCTACCAGTCCCCTGGACTAATTGTTTGCATATGCCTTTGGTTTCCTTCATTCTACTTTGCTCTGGACAAGGAAAGACTTTTCAGACCCCAGTCACTACTCACCAAAGTAGGAAGTAGAACAATGTTTTTGAGTAGTATGTTCTGCCAATTGAGCTTGATGTCCCCTACGACTATGGTCCCAAGCCCACAGGTCCAACTACTTGCTCCCTCTGGATAGCTGCTTTGCCTACTTCTGTAATACCACCTATGACACAGATGAATTGACCTACCACCAGTCATTATCTTGTGATGATTTCCTTTTTTCTCTCTTATATATAATGAACACCATGACTGGGATTCAGTGGATTCCATGGGCCTCTATACTGGGCACATGCTGATGGTTTTCCTCATCTGGATGATTGTCTTTGTCCTGTTTAAGGCTTAATTAAAAGGGTCTCTGTAGAATATTATTGAGCCTGGAGTTTTTCCGCTAGCACAACACTCACCAAATAAATATTCATTAGGTACTTTACAGATGCCAAGGAGCATCTGAAAACACAAAGCATGAATAACACAAATATTACACGGTATAACTACATAGAATTTATGGGAACAATGAAGCAGGAGAAATCAAACTGTTCTGGGGAGATTGAGGGAAAGTTCCTTCTGTCTAAGGAGCCTTGGTGGCACAGTGGTTAAGTGGCCAGCTGCTAATCAAAATGTTTACAGTTTGATCCTGTTGTAGGAACACAAAGTATCCTTACCCCCTGTCACAAAGAGCCAATAATCACAACAGGTTGAAGAGGGAAAGCAAAAGGTTTATTGAGTATCGATACCCAAGAAGACAGTGAGAATCATTTCTCCAAAATGTCTGTCTCTCCAAGCTGGAGAATGGTTAGGGCTTTTAAAGGGAAACAGGCTGAGAGGGGGATAGCATAGGTCTTAGGAATGCTAATAGTGTTTTCTTTTCATTACAGGATGAGTTGTATTTGTCTTGTAGTCTTTCAGTGTTTCTTCCGGTCAGTGATAAAGAAACCATCTTCAGGCACCTCACACCTGTCTAGAGAGATTGATTCTGCAAGGGGGGTGGTATGAGAGTACGCATCTCCAGGCCTCTCTGTCTGCTAGTTATGTCTTTGCTTCCTCCTTATCTTGGTTGTCCCAGAGCCCGGTGTCTCCTTTCCCAGGGCCACCTTGTAATAGGCTATTGCTCTCAGCTACAACTAATTGGGGAAGAGTTATCCTTTAAGAACTCAACATCGTAAATAAAGTCTGGCTATACTATTTACTCAGACGAGAATGGTAAGGGAGGGGAAAGACAGCGGTAGTCACTAATCCTGCCTGTTAGGTTGTAAAGGTTTTGCAGGTTTCAGTAAGGGGCTCCTTCAGACTTCTGTTTCAGCCTTCCTCAATCCCACCAGCAGCTCTGTGACAGAAGTATGTGAAAGTCTGCTTCCATAAATATTTACAGCTTTGGAAACACTATGGGGCAGTTCTACTCTGTTCAATAGGGTAATTATCAGTCAGAATTTACTCAGTGACATTGGGTTTGGTTTTGGTTTCCCTCCACCCGTCCATAAGTTCATCTATCCATCCTTCACTAATATGTTCATTCAGGTGTTATTTTCCCCCCCTGAGATTATTTTGTTTGATAACAGCTTTATCTAGGTATAAATCATATATCATAGAATTCACCCATTTAAAATATACATTTAAATGGTTTTTGGTATTTTAACTTAACCGTTAACCTAATCCTATGTGAAAACCTAATCCTAGCCCTAACCCTATTTCTAGCCATAGCCCTAAACTCAAAAAAACAAACTTACTGCTGTCGAGTCAATTTTGACTTATAGTGACCCCTCTTTGGGTTTCCAAGGTGGTGTCTCTACAGAAGTAGATTGCCCAGTGTTCCTTCTGAGGAGTGGCTGGTGGGTTTGAACTGCCATCCTTCTGGTTAGCAGTCAAATGCCTTAGGCACTATGCCACCAGAGCACCCGGACATAGCCCTAGTCCAATAATTTTTGAAATTACAGAGTCATGCCACCATCATCACATTTTAAAACATTTTCACCACACAAAAAGAAATTCCGTATCCGTTAGCTGTTACCTCTCAATATCCCCATGCTGAGCAGTCTTAGCAACCACTATTTTCTGTCTCTATATATTTACCTATTTTGGACACTTTACTTAAATGGAACCAGATAATATGAGGTCATTTTTGTGTGTAGCTATATCATTTAGCATAATGTTTTCAAGTTTTATCCATGTTGCAGCATCTATCAGCACTCTTCTTTTTATGTCTGAATAGTGTTGTGTTGTACAGATAACCTAAATTTTGTTATCCATTCATTACCTGGTGGACATTTAGGTTGTTTCCAACTTTGGCTGTTATGAATAAGGCTATGAACATTCATGTGAACATATATTTTCACTTTCCTTGGGCATACCTAGGAGTGCAATTGCTAGGTCAAATGGTTACTTGATGTTTAACTTTTTGAGGAACTGTCAAAAATGATTTCCAAATGGCTGCACTGTTTTCCACTTCTACTACCAATGCATGATGGTTCTGAATTCTCAACATTGTTACCAATACTTACTATTAACTGACTTTTTGATTGTAGCCATCCTAGTAGTTATGAAGTTGTATCTCATTGTGGTTTTGATTTGCATATCCTTGATGGCTAATGATACTGAGTGTCTTTTCATGTGCCCAGTGGATATTGCATATCTTCTTTGACAAAATGTTGATGTAGATTTTTTGCCCATTTTCAAATTAGGTTAGTTGTCTTATTAAGTTGTAAGAGTCCTTTATATATTCTAGATACAACTTCTTTATCAGATACATGATTTACAAATATTTTCTCTCACTCTATGGTATGTCTTTTCACTTCCTTGAGAGTGCATTTGCAATACAAAAGTTTTAAATTTTGATGAAGTTAAGTTTTGTTTCTTGTGACTTTGGTGATGCATCTACGAATCCATTGCCAAACCCAAGGTCACAATAACTAGTGGTGCAGTGCCTAAGGCACTTGACTGCTAGCCAGAAGACTGGCAGTTCAATCCACCAGCCATTCCATGGAAGGAAGACCAGGCAATCTACTTCCATAAAGATTTATCACCTCAGAAATCCAATGGGGTCATTATGAGTTGGAATCAACTCGATAGCAGTGGGTTTGTTTTTTGTTTGTTTTCTTCTGAAAGTTTATAGCTTTTGCACTTGCATCAAGTTGATTCTTACTCATGGGGACCCTATGTGTGTCAGAGTAGAACTGTGCTCCATCAATCCACTGATTGATATTTTGGAAATAGATCACCAGATCTTTCTTCCAAGGCACTTCTGGTTGGACCTGAACCTTCTGCCTTTCAGTTAGCAGCTGAGCACATTAACCATTTGAACTACTGAGCACAGTTACTATTTGCACCATACTGAAATTCTGTAGTTGCGTGTGTGTGTGTGTGTGTGTGTATACATACATAGTGGTCTAGTTGGTATTAGTGTTGATCAGTGTTTTATTTCCTTGTTGATCTTCTGCCTAGTTATTCTACCTGTTATTGAAAGTCAGATAGTGAAGTCTTCTAATTATTATTGTTCAACGATCAGTTTCTCCATTTCTGTCAGTTTTTGCTTCACGTATTTTGGTGGTCTGCTATTATGTACATCTCTGATGTATTAATTTTTCTGTCATTATAAACTGTCTTTATCTACAGTAACATTTTTTGTTGTAAAAGTTTATTTTGTCTTAGTATGTTGTTGTTGTTGTTGTTATTTGCCGTCGAGTCGGCCCCGACTCATAGCGACCCCTCCTTGGGTTTCCGAGGCAGTATCACTACGGAAGTAGGATTGCCCAACCTTCCTTCCGAGGAGTGGCTGGTGGGTTTGAACCGCCAGCCTTCTGGTTAGCAGTCAAGTGCCTTAGGCACTATGCTACCAGAGCTCCTTTGTCTTAGTATAGTCACTCTTTTTAAAAATTTTAACAGCTTTATTGAGGTATCATTGAAACTCCCCAATTCTACCTCCCCCTCAACACCTGGTAACCACTAATCTATTTTCTGTCTCTATGGATTTGGCTGTTCTAGATATTTCATGTAAATTAGGTCACACAATATTTGTCATTTTGTATCTGGCTTATTTCATTTAACACAATGTTTTCAAGGATCATTCATGTCATAACAAGTATTAAAAGGCAATTCAAATATCTTATGGTTGCTGTTTGTATGTTTTCCATCCTTTTACTTTCAATCTATTTGTATCTTTGACTCTAAAGTGTGTCTTCTGTAGATCACATAGAGTAGGGTCTTTTAAAAAATTAATCCAGTATAGCAATCTCTACTTTTTTACTGAATCCATTTAAATGTAATGTTATTATTAATATAGTTAGATTTACATCTATTATTTTGAGTTCTGTTATTTTTATGTTTCAAGTCCCTTTTTGTTCCTTTATACCTCCTTTGGAGGATTCTTGGTGGCACAGTATTTAAGCTCTCAACTGCCAACTTAAACGTCTGTGGTTTGAACCCATTTGCCACTCCACAGAAGATGTGACAGTCTGCTTCCATAAAAATTTACAGCCTTGAAAACCGTATGGTGCTGTCCTTTAGGGTTGCTATGAGTTGAAAAAGACTCCAAGGCAATGGGTTTAGTTTTGGTTTGGATATCTCCTTTACTGTTTACTTTGTATCAAGTGAATATTTTCTAATATAACACTTTATTAATGATTTTTCTTCACTATATATTTTTAGCTATTTCTTTTGTGATTGTTCTAAAACTCTTCACATACTACAATCTAAACTTATCAGAACCTGCTTCAGATTTGTGCTAACTAAATTCCAATATATATAGAAACATCACTCCTATGTAGTTCTGTTCTTTTCCTCCTCTTCTTAATGCATAATTTTTATATGGTAAGACCTGTGAAAGCTGTAACCTGTGTTAGACAGAAACCTGTCAGAGAAGGAAAACTCAGATATTTTCCACTAAACTGAGCAACAAGTAAGTAGTAATACTGCATCCTGTCAAAGGCAGAAAATTTACAAGATCCAGAAAAATCATGTAGTCCTGTTTCAGCTCTCACAGATTTCACTGTATATATCACATTTGTGTATATTACTGTGGGGCAAAGAACTTGATTTGGTCTTTTTTTCTGGTTATTGAGTGCTTTGAATTTGCTAGTAATTGAGGTACCTTTGCTTTCCAAAGTACCTAGGCAATACTCAAACATGTGCAAATGTAGTGAGACACCTAAATAACACACATGGCAATTAACTTTAGGAAGGGAGGGGGCCATGATGCAATCAATCATGCATATTAGGTCAATCAATCAATCATGCATATGCAATGAGGCTCTAATCATTGACTATGCTTAAGTCAATAAAGGTCCTGGACATGGAAGTGCCTTAGAACATCCAGATTGACATGAAGTTCCTCCTCACAAACTCCCTCTCAACCTTGCCTGTACATCTCTTCCTATGTTTCCTTTCGTGGTTATATTAAAAAAGTTCTAGTGAGTTAGCCCTTTCTGTGAGTTATGAGCCATTCTAGTGAATCATTGAACCCACTAGGGGAAGAGATAATCAGCAGAGGCTGGTATCTGCCAATTTGACACTCTGAAGATCAGAGTCCTTACTTGTGTGTTCTGACCTGGGTGAAGGTGGCCAGGAATAAGGTCTTACCTATTTCTGGGTGGTTTGGGTCAGAGAGAGAAAATGCCATATGGGTGAATGGTATCAGAGATGGAGACGTGGAAAACTAGGGATGTGAGTTATCTTCACATTTAGGGAATTGACTTTATGTCAATTTTTATTAACACAGTTTCAAATCCCAAAATATATTATCATAACTATCACTTTATGTAATTTTATGCTATTTAAAGAAGCTGAGAAAACAAAGGAGAGAAAGAAGTTATTTACTGCTTTTGTTATATCACACTTCTGGTTTCCTATTTGCCATTCTCTTCTTTTGTACCTGTGGATTCAAATTACCATCTGGAGTCATTTCCTTAGCCTAGTATAGTCTTACTTCCACCTACTTCCTTTGCACAAAAGATATTACTGGCCAACACATTACATTTCTGTATGACAGAGGCCAAACAATACATTACATACATATTGTGTTATACATTTGCCTATAAATCAGTTCAAACAATAAAGTAAAAGAATATACATTAATACTATTGTTTATAATTACATAATTACCATTGCAATTATGTACCAAACCAAACCAAAACCACTGCTGTGAAGTTGGATCCAACACCTAGTGATCCCTCCTTGGGATTCCAAAGCAGTATCACTACAGAAATTGATTGCCCAACCTTCCTTCTGAGGAGTGGCTGGTGGGTTTGAACCACCAGGCTTCTGGTTAGCAGTCACATGCCTTAGGCACTACTCCACCAGAGCTCCCGTAATTATGTACCCTGGTACATAAATACCAGTGTTCTTTGTCATGTGGATTCAAATTACTGACTGGGGTCACTGACTTTCAGCATGAAAAACTTCCTTTAGTAATTCTTATGTGACAAGTCCCCAGTAACAAATTGTCTTTATCTGGGAATGGCTTTATTTCCTTTCATGTTTAAAAGATAATTTTGCTACCTTTATATATTTATTTATTTGTTTTCCCCTTGGAGCATTTTGAATATGTTATCCCACCCTCCTTCTGGTCTCTGTTCATTGCTTCTGACTGAAGTCAGCTGTTAATCTTATTGGGGTTCCTCTGCAAGAGATGACTGTTTTCCTCTTGCTGTTTTCAAGATCTTCTTTTTGGAATTCAGCATTTTTGCTCTGATATGTCTGCTAGTGAGTCTCTTTAAATTTATCCTAATTGGTATTTGTTAGCTTCTTGGATGTGTAGATTCAGGTTTTTCAGTAAATTTGTGAAACTTTTGACCATTATTATTTTTTTAAAATTTCTCAGTGGTTTATTAAATATTGACAACACCCTCCGCTCCAAAAGTGGTACATATACCAAGGTGAAGGAGCTCTGGTAGCGTAGTGCCTAAGGCACGTGACTGCTAACCAGAAGGCTGGTGGTTCAAATCCACCAGCCACTCCTCAGAAGGAAGATGGGGCAATCTACTTCCGTAGTCATACTGCCTCGGAAACCCAAGGAGGGGTCGCTATGACTCGGGTCCGACTCGAAGGCATATAACAACAACAACATACCAAGATGAAACATGAAGTTATGGTTTTGTTTTCATAATCAATACTTATTTTAATAGTTACATGTGCTTCATGTATTTCTCAATTATGTGAAGGTATTTAACTTTTTTAAGTTCTTTCTGTTCTTTCCTCTCCTCATAATCCCCTTACACATATGTTGGTGCACTTACTTATGTCTGATATACATATTTTTTGAGGCTCTATTCATTTTTATTCATTCTTTTTCTCTGTTTTTGGATTGCAATCTGTCTTCAGATTTGCTGATTCTTTGTTCTTTCAGTTTAAACCTACTGTTGAGCCCTTCTACTGAAATTTTTCTTTCAGTTATTATATTTTCAGTTCCAGAAATTCAATTTGGATCTTTTTTATAATTTCTATCTATTAGGAGCTCTGGTGGCATAGTGCCAAAGGCATTTGGCTGCTATCCAGAAGTCTGGTGGTTCAAACTCATCAGCCACTCCTCAGAAAGAAGACTGGGCAATCTACTTCCATAGAGATACCACCTCGGAAACCCAAGGAAGGGTCACTATGAGTTGAAACCGACTCAATGGCAGTGAGTTTGGTTTTCTTTGGATCTCTTTATTGTTATTCTCTATTTGCTGCAATACTCTCATCATACTTTGCTTTCCTTGTTTAAGCATGGTTTCCTTTAGTTCTTCAAAGATATTTATAATGGTACTTTGAAGTGTTTGTTCCATTGAACATCTGGTTGCTCTCACAGTTTCTGTTGCCTGTTTTTCTTCCAATATATGGGTCAGATTTTCCTGTTTCTTTGAATGTCTTGTAATTTTCCGTTGGAAACTGAACATTTTAGATAGTCTATGTAACAATTCTGGGTATTGGTCACTATCAGTTGTTATTATACACTTGTTCAAGTATTTAGTGATTTGGACATTATTTTAATGAGTCTTATGTCCCTCCCTCCCACTACCTCAGTGTAGAGTAGAGCCTCCAGAGTTGCTCTCAGTATGTACAGCTTTGGGCATAGACATACTTACATTGGGATAACAGTGCTTTGGGCAGGGCACTCTTGGCCTCTTTTCCTAATCATGTCTTGCTTTTAATTATCTAAATGTTGGATAATTACACTATTGTTTCAAATGAACTGGAGCAATTTGTGAAATTAGATTCAAGCTCCTTCACAGAGATAGTTTTCGAGGTCAGTGTTTACATTTTCCTTTTTTTTTTTTTTAAATCTCAGGAGGACAGTTCTTATCTACCTCTTTCACTGATTCTCTCTTATGATCTTTCTTGATTCTCTCGGATCTATGACTTATCTTTTTTTTTAAATACATTGGTTTAATATTTGCAGGTATTATCCCCATTTCATCTTTTTTATTATTATCATTTTTATTGTGATTTGGGTGAAAGTTAACAGAGCAAACTCATTTAGCATACAGCAGTTCACACACATTTTGGTTCATGACATCGTCTACAATTCCCCACTATGTAACAGCTCTCTTTCTACTTCCTCCCTATAGTTACCTCTTCCCTGTGTCCCTCTTTCCTGGCCCCTAAGAGATCTCCCTGTGCAAATACTACCCTTCTGTTCTCCCATGATTGATCTTTCTAAGGAGTATATCTACCTGATGTAAATGTTCACCCTATATGCCTGCCTATTGTTTGGCTGGAAGCCATGAGGGTGAGTTCACTTTTAGACCTGAAGGGTAATTAGAAGCCATAGTCTCAGGGCTCACCAGGCTCAATCATACCAGTAAACCCTGTCTTTTTATGATTTTGAATTCTGGTCCACATTGTTCTCCCACTCTACCCAGGATCTCCTGCACTGATCCCTTTCCAAGTGGTTGACCGTGGTACTGGGCAACATCTAGTTCTTCTGGTCTTTGGTCATACAGGCTGAGACTCTCATGGTCTACTATTCCCTTGGACTAATTGTTTCTATGCATCTTTGGTGTCCTGTGGTTTATCTTTATCTCTAATGAATCTATCAGTCTCCTTTTAATTGCTTATCACCACAACTTCCATTGTTTTGGGGAGCATCTTGAAGCTTGATTTTCCTCATTGCTGTTGTTGGTAGGCGTACAACAGAAGGAAACACTCTCTCCGGCCATGAGCCATCCTCACAATCCTTGCTATACCTGAGCCCATCGTTGCAGCCATCTCACTGAGCATCTTCCCCTTTTTCACTGACCCTCCAGTTTACCAAGTATGATATCCTTCTAAAGGGAATGGTCACTTCTGACAACATGAACAAAGTAGGGGAGGCAAAGTCTGGCCATACTCTCTTCCAAGGAGCATTCCAGCTGTACTTCTTACAGGACAGATTTGTTCCTTCTTCTGGCAGTCCATGGCACTTTCAGTATTCTTCGCCAGAAAAGCATCAACTCTTTTTCAGTCTTCCTTATTTATTGTCCAACTTTCATATGCATATGAAGTGATTGAAAACACCATGGCTTGGGTTAGGCACACCTGAGTCTTCAAAGAGACTTCTTTGCTTGTCAGCACTTTAAAGAGTTTTTTGCAGCAGATTTCCCAGTACAATATAACACCTAATTTCTTGACTCCTGCTTCCATTGGTGTGGATCATGGATCCAAGTAAAATGCAATCTTTGACACTTCAATCTTTTCTCCATTTATCATGATGCTGCTTATTGGTCCAGTTGTGAGGATTTCCATTTTCTTTATGTTGAGGTACAATCCATACTGAAGACTGTAGTCTTTAATCTTCATCGGTAAGTGCTTCAAGTCATTTTTACTTTCAGCAACAAGGGTGTGTCATCTGCATGTGTCAGGCTATTAATGAGTCTTCCTCCAATCCTGATGCCATGTTCTTCTTCATATAGTTCAGATTCTTGGATTATTTGTTCAGTATACAGATTGAATAAGTATGGTGAAAGGATACAACCCTGACACACTCCCTTCCTGATTTTAAACCATGCAATATCCCCTTGTTCTGTCTGAACAACAGCCTCCTGGTCTATGTACAGGTTCCTCATGAGCACAATTAAGTGTTCTGGAATCCCCATTCTTCTCAATGTTATCCATAATTTGTTATGATCCACACATTCAAATGCTTTTGCATAGTCAATAAAACACAAGTAAATATCTTCTGATATTTTTTGCTTTCAGCCAAGATTCATCTGACATCAGCAATGATATCCCTTGTTCCACATCCTCTCCTTAATCTATTTTCCTCCATCAAAATTTTATTTGCATGTGATATTAATGAAATTGTTTGATAATTTCCACATTCTGTTGGATCACCTTTTTTTGGAATGGGTACAAATATGAATCTCTTCCAGTCAGTTGGCCAGGTAAGTGTCTTCTCATATGCTGATATAAATTGTTTGATAATTTCCACATTCTGTTGGATCACCTTTTTTTGGAATGGATACAAATATGGATCTCTTCCAGTCAGTTGGCCAGGTAAGTGTCTTCTCATATGCTGATATAAATTGTTTGATAATTTCCACATTCTGTTGGATCATCTTTTTTTGGAATGGGTACAAATATGGATCTCTTCCAGTCAGTTGGCCAGGTAAGTGTCTTCTCATATGCTGATATAAATGGAGTCAGTGCCTTTGGGAAGTGCTTCAGAGCTCTCTGTTTTATGGCCTTGTCTCCCTTTGGGGCACACTCTTTGAGCCAAGGCTCTGATGCAGGGCCAGAAACAATGGCAAGCCTCCCTTTGAGTGCTCCTCCTACTTTAGGGAGCTGTGTGCTTGGCAGAAGGGTTTCAGCTGTAGCCTCTGGTCTCATTTTGCCTCTCTCAGCATGGAACCTCTACCCTACAAGTCAGAGAGAGGACAATTGGGGCCCCAGTATTCCCCAAATATTGCACCCAATTCAGATCTTCCATTCTACAATTGGGGGCTTAGCAGAAGAAAAAAGTCCTCATTCACCCAGAATTTGGAGTCTTCATCAGATAATTGGAGGCAGGATGAGAAATGCTGACATCCTGCTCCTTCCAGGGAAGAAAAAGTAGCCCTCATACTAGGAACTGTGAGGAGAAAACAAGGTCTCATTGGCCACATTGTCAGGAGTGGAGTTTCTGACAAACTGAGCTAGTAGAGTACACAGGGATTAGCAGACAACAGTCTGAACACTCTACATAATGGATTTGGAATGAGGAAGTAATATGTTGATACTACTTTTGCATAATACAAATGTTCTGTTTCCCCTGAAACATTCACCTACTGGTATTACACCAATTGATAATTCTTGACCAATATCCACTAGGATTTGGGAAGTGATTCTCATCCTACCATTCCTTTACTTCTTTTGTAAAATAGTTTCCATTCATCAAATATAGCTATAAAGCTACCCTTAAGTACAACTCCTACTGAAAAGGAAAGTCTTTATGCTACCAACTTTCAAAGTAAAGAAATGTATTGATAGTTGCCTCAAATGATAACCATGAATTTTTTTTATCACTTTAACTTTTATTCCTCATATAACATTTTGCCATTCTCTACCTCCCTCCCTCCTCTCTTTTTCTCCCTCCCTCCTCCCTCCTTTTCTTTCTCTGTCCCTTTTCCCTCCCTTTTCCTTTCCCTTCCCTCTCCCTTTTTCTCTCTCCCCCTCCCTTCTTCCCTCCTCTTTGTTCCTTTGTTCTTTCTCTTTCTCTAGTTAAACAATGGGAAAGTAAGTTGCAGACATCAGGACACTTCACTCCTAAATATATTAACATGTATCTCCTGAGATTGAAGACAGTCTTTTACTAGTCACAGTATCATCATTATACTCATGAAACTTAATTTTCTTTAAAAATTATATAAAATTAATACATATACAAATTCTGCCCCCCATTATCTAAATGCATTTATTTGTCATGTCTCTTTGTTATTGTCATTACTGTGTGCTGTAGAGTCAATTCTGACTCACAGCGACCTTATGTGACAAAGTAGTACTGCCCCATAGGATTTCCTAGCTCTGGTAGCATAGTGGCTAAAAGCACTTGACTGCTATCCAGAGGGCTGGCGGTTCAAACCCACCAGCCACTCCTCGGAAGGAAGGTTGGGCAATCCTACTTCCGTAGTGATACTGCCTCGGAAACCCAAGGAGGGGTCGCTATGAGTCGGGGCCGACTCGACGGCACATAACAACAACAACAACAACAATCTTTACAATTACATATTGACAGGGAACTATCAGAAATTCAAGCTGGATTTAGAAAAAGTGTGGAATGAGGTATATCACTGCTGATGTTAGATGGATCTTGACTGAAAGCACAGAATACCATAAAAATGTTTTTTGTTGTTGTTAGGTGCCATTGAGAGACCCTATGTACAGCAGAACAAAATACTGCCTGATCCTGTGCCATCCTCACAATCCTTGCAATGCTTGAACTCATCATTGCAGCCACTGTGTCTATCCATCTCTTTGAAGGTCTTTCGCTTCTTTGCTGACCCTTTACTTCACTAAGCATGACATCCTTCTCTAGGGAATGGTCCCTCCTGACAACATGACAAAAGTAGGTGAGATGAAGTCTGGCCATTCTTGCTTCCAAAGAGCATTCCAGCTTCACTTTTTCCAAGACAAGTTTGTTAGTTCTTCTGGCAGCCCATGGTATTTTCAGTATCCTTTGCCAACACCACAATTCAAATGCATCAACTCTTCTTCGGTCTTATTCATTCATTGTCCAGCTTTCACATGCACATGAGACTATTGAAAAAACCATGGATTGGGTCAGGCACACCTTAGTCTTCAAAGTGACATCTTTGCTTCTTAACACTTAAAAGAGTTCTTTTGCAACAGATTCGCCCAGTACAATATGATGTCTGATTTTGTGACTGCTGCTTCTATGGGTGTTCTGTGGATTCAAATAAAATGAAATCCATGACAACTTCAATCTGTTCTGTTTATAATAATGTAGCTTATTGGTCCAGTTGTGAGGATTTTTGTTTTATATTGAGGTATAATCCATACTGAAGACTGTAGTCTTTGATCTTCATCAGTAAGTACTTTAAGTCCTCTTCACTTTCAGCAAGGAAGGTTGTGTCATCTGTATATCATAAGTTGCTAATGGTCCTTTCTCTAATCCTGATATTGCATTCTTTACATAGTCCACCTTCTTGGATATTTGCTCAACAAACAGACTGAATAAGTAGGGTCAAAACCCTGACACACACCCTTTCTGATTTTAAACCATGCAGTGTCCCCTTGTTCTGTTTGAATACAGTCTCTTTGTCTACTATATACAAATTCCTTATAAGCACAATTAAATGTTCTGGAATTCCCATTCTTTGAAATGTGATCCATAATTTTTCATGATCCACACAGTCAAATGCCTTTGTGTAGTCAATAAAAAAGAAAAAAAGTAAACATCTTTCTGATATTCTTTGCTTTCAGCTAAGATTCATCTGACCTCAGCAATAATAACCCTCTTTCCACATCCTCTTCTGAATTCAGCTTGCATTTCTAGAAGTTCCCTGTCCAATATACTCCTACAACCATTTTTGAATTATCTTCAGCAAAATTTTACTTGCATGTGATATTAATATCATTCACTAATTTCTACATTCTATGGGATCATCTTTCTTTGAAATGGGCACAAATATTGATCTCTTCCAGTCAGTTGGCCAGATAGCTATCTTCCAAGTTTCTTGGCATAAACTACTAAGCGCCTCCAGTGCTGCATCCATTTGTTGAAACATCTCAATGGGTATTCCATCAATTCCCTGGAACTTTGTTTTTTGCCAATTCCTTCAGTGCAGCTTGGACTTCTTCCTTCAATAACATTGGTTCTTGGTCATATGCTACCTTCTGAAATAATTGGACATCAACCAATTCTTTTTGATACAATGACTCTGTGTATTCCTTCCATCTTCTTTTGATGCTTCCTGCATCATTCAATTTTTT
>NW_006921810.1:2958943-2960708 GCF_000298275.1 Orycteropus afer afer | reverse complement strand
TAGTGCCTAAGGCACTTGACTGCTAACCAGAAGGCTGGTGGTTCAAACCCACCAGCCACTCCTCAGAAGGAAGGTTGAGCAATCTACTTCCATAGTGATACTGCCTCGGAAACCCAAGGAGGGGTCACTATGAGTTGGGTCCGACTTGACGGCATATAACAACAACAACAATAATTATCAATACATCTTGATTGTTAGGTGCTGTTGAGAGACCCTATGTACAACAGAACAAAATACCACCTGGTCCTGTGTCTGGTCAATTTCAGATTTCAGAAGTTGGTAAAAATCCTCAATTTCTTAATCTTTTGCTTTGGTGGTTGGTGTACTATATGAATAATAGTAGTATTAACTGGTCTTTGTTGTAGGCAAATGGATATTATCCTCTCACAAACAGCATTGTACTTCAGGCTAGATCTTGAGTTGTTCTTTTCAACAATTAATGCAATGTAATTCCTCTTCATTTTGTTATTCTCACCATAGTATATCATATGATAGTCTGATTAGCCACAGCTATTCATAAAGTTTTCCAGTAATATATCAGACAGTGTCTCACAGCTGTTCATAAGAAAGATGTTTACCTGTGTTTTACTGACTATACAAAGCCATTTGACTGTGTGGATCATAACAAATTAATGGCTAACATTTTGAAGAATGGAATTCCAGAACACTTAATTGTGCTCTTAAGGAACCTGTACAAAGAATAAGAGGCAGTTGTTCAAACAGAACAAGGGAACACTGCACAGTTTTAAATCAGGAAGGTTGTGTGTCAGGGGTGCATCCTTTCACCATACTTATTCAATCTGTATGTGGAGCAAATAATCTTAGAAGCTGGACTATATGAAGAAGAACATGCCATCAGGATTGGAGAAGGACTCATTACCAACCTGAGTTATGCAGATGACACAACTTGCTTGCTGAAAATGAAGATGACTTGGTGATCAAAAACAGCCTTCAATTTGTATTATATCTCAATATAAAGAAAACAAAAATCCTCACAACTGGACTCACAACTGGACCAATAAGCAACATAATGAAAAGGAGAAAAGATTGAAGTTGTCAGGAATTTCATTTTACTTAAATCCACAATCAATGTCCATGGAAGCAGCAGTCATGAAATTAGATATTTTAATGCACTGGGAAAATCTGCTGCAAAAGACAAGTGTTAAAAAAAAAAAACCACTTCCAGTAAAATGGTGGAATAGGCTGACAAACTACACAGACCCTCTTCAACAAAGAAAAGAGAAACCAATTGACACAGATACAGAAGATAATCCTGGAGCACTGAGCTTTGGAAAGGAAGGATACAGAAATGGATTAAATACCAACTATTAGAACAATCTGAATGGAAACAGTGAATAAGGAGACAAATGGAACTGCAGACTGTCAGCACTCCTGATGGCATAGAGACTCTGAATATTTCCAAGTGGTGTTAGGACCTGAGAATTAACCTAAAAATTGACTCTCCTCACCAAGGACTGCATGGACAACAGCCCAAGTGGCTGATAACTAAAAAGGAAAACAGCAAAGTGTGGGACTTTGTTAGAGTCCCAAGGTTATGCTGTTTTGCTTATGCAGCATTGAAGACGTGCAAGCAGTTTTTTTGTACTCTGCACATAAGTTTGTCCTTGAGCATGCAGGTGCAAGTACAAGTTATTTTTCTCATGCTCCCAGTTCTCAGACAAGAATGTTTATTAAGAACAGGGAGTTTCTATAAGAACTGATATGATTAGCAAGTTGTATTTTGGGGTACAGTGTACGTGGGAAA
>NW_006921810.1:2945351-2953550 GCF_000298275.1 Orycteropus afer afer | reverse complement strand
TTCCAAGGCAGTATCACTATGGAAGTAGATTACCCCACCTTCCTTCTGAGGAGTGGCTGGTGGGTTTGAACTGCCAGCCTTTTGGTTAACAGTCAGTGCCTTAGGTACTATGCTACCAGAGCTCCCTGTTCTAAACTTAGGAAGAAAATTATAAATCATAAAGTAATCTCAAAGAAAAATTCTAAACTTTTGCATCTAAATGAAAAAGAGGATGAGTACAAATAATTAGCAAATACTAAAACAACAGCAATGAAGGAAATGGTAACACGATTCATAAAGAAAATGAACTCAGCACAGAAAATTATATGGAACAAAGAGATAAGCAACACCACAAAAAAAATACATGATAAAATGAGAGCAACAAATTCATACTTGTTGATAATTATACTAAATGTAAGTGAATTAATGCCCCACTCAAGAGATGGAGAGTTGCAGACCAGATAAGAAAACATAATCCATCACCATGGTGTCTACAAGAGACACACCTTAGAGACAAATACAAAAATAGACTAAAAATCATAGGTTGGAAAAGGACATATCAAGCAAATGTCAATCAAAAAAGAGCAGGAGTGGCAATATTAATTTCTGATAAAACTGACTTTAAGACACAAATGACTATAAGAGACAAGGAAGGCCATTATATAATGATAAGGATCAACTGAAAAAGAGAACATAATCATAATAAATACCTATGCACCCAATGAAAGAGCCCCAAAATACAGAAACCATACTTTAACAGAATTGAAAAGACAAATAGATGACTCCACAGGCATAGTGGGAGACTTTAATACACCATTTTCAATGAAAGATAGAACAACTGGAAGGAAACTCAACAAAGATGCAGAAAAACTAAAAAATACAACCCACCAACTTGTCCTTATAGACAGCTACAGAGCACTTCACCCAACATTCTTTCCAGTGCACATGGAACATTCTCCAGGATAGACCACATGTTAGGCCACAAAGCAAGCCTTAATAAATTTAAAAGCTTGTAAGACTGCAAAGCATCTTCTTAGAACACAATGCTATAAAATTAGAAATCAACAATAGAGAGATCAACAGAAAAAGAACAAACACATGGAAACTGAATAACACCTTCCTTACAAGCAACTGGGTAATACAAGAAATAAAAAGCAAAAATAAAAGATTCCTTAAATCAAACAAAAATAAAAACACAACATACCAAAAATCTTTGGGACACAGGAAAAGCAGTGATCAGAGGTCAATTTATAGTGATAAATACACACATCAAAAAAGAAGAAAGAGCCTAAATTAACCTCTTAACCCAGCATCTCCAACAATTAGAAAAAGAGCAGCAAAAAAAGCCTACAATCCCCAGAAGAAAAGAAATAATACAGACTTGAGCAGAAATAAATGAAACAGAAAACAGAAAGACAATTTTTAAAAAAATCAACAAGGCTAGAGGGTGGTTTTGTGAAAAGATTAATAAAATTGACAAACCACTGGCAAACTTAACAAAGGAAACTAACTCACTGCCATCAAGTTGGATCCGACTCATAGAGACATGTCTTTGGGTTTCTGAGGTAGTATCACTACGGAAGTAGATTGCTCAACCTTCCTACCAAGAACAAAGGAAAAGAGGGAGAAAATACAAATAATACAAATAAGAAATGAATTGGGCAACATCACATCAAATGAAATAAAAAGTACAATATTAGGATACTATGAAGAACTGTACTCCAACAAATTTGAAAATCTAGAAGATACGGACAGATTTCTAGAAACACACAACTTACCTAAACTAACACAGACAGAGGTGGAAATTTTGAAAAGACCTGTAACAAAAGAAGAAATCAAATGGGTCACAAAAAAAATTACCAACCAAAAAAAAGTCATGGCCCAGACAGTTTCACTGGAGAATTCTACCAAACATTCAGAGAAGAACGACACCACTCCTATGCAAACTATTCCAGTACACAGAAAAGGATGGGATCCTCTAAAATGCATTTTATGAAGAATAACCCTGATACCAAAACCAGGCAAAGAAATCACTAAAAAGGAAAACTATAGACACATATCCCTTATGAATATAGACACGAATATCTTCAACAAAATCCTAGCCAATAGGCTCCAACAACATATAAAAAAAAATACATTATGACCAAGTGGGGTTCATACCAGATGTGCAAGGATGGTTCAATATTAGAAAAACAATCAATGTAATCCATTACATAAGTAAAATAAAGAAAAAGAACCACATGATCATATCAATTGATGCAGAAAAGGCATTTGATAGAATCCTCTAACCAAAAGGTTGGTGGTTCAAACCTACCACCCACTCTGCAGAAGAAAGCCTGGGCAATAGACTTCTGCAAAGATTTACTGCCTCTGAAACCCAGTGAGGGCTGCTATGAGTTGGAATCAACTTGATGGCAGTGAGTTTAGTTTGGGTTTGGAACACCCATTCCTCATGAAAACCCTTAGGAAAACAGGAATAGAAGAGAAATTCCTCAACAGAAGAAAGGGCATATGTACAAAAACAATAGCCAAAATTATTCTCAGTGGCGAGAGACTGAAATCATTCCCCCTGTGAACAGGAACCAGACAAGAATCCCCTCTATCACATCTATTCAACACTGTACTCAAAGTACTAGCCAGGGCAATAAGGCAAGAAAGGGAAAACAAAGGCATCCAAATTGGTAAGGAAGAAGTCAAACTACCCCTATTTGCCTATTTGTATAGGATCCCTATGATCCTATACAAGGAGAACCCAAGAGACTCAGTAAGAAACTAGAAGTAATTGAGAGATTTAGCATAGTGGCAGGATACAAGATCAACATCCAAAAATCAGTTGGATTCCTCTACAGCAAAGACATTGCTGAAAAGGAAATAAGGAAATCAATACCATTTACAATAGCTACTAATAAAATAAAATATTTGGGAATAAATCTTACCAGGGACACAAAGACTTGTACAAATAAAACTACAAAACACTACTTCAGGAAACCATAAGAGATCTACATGAATGGAAGAACATCCCATGCTCATGGACAGGAAGATTGAACATTGTTAAAATGTCAATACTACCCAAAGCAATCTATACATTCGATGCAATCTCAATAGGGATTCCATCAACTTTCTTTAAGGATATGGAAAGATCAATCACTAATTTTATGAGGAAAGGAAAGAGACCTCACATAAGCAAAGCACTATTGAAGAAGAAGAACTAAGTAGGAGGTCTCACACTGCCGGATCTCAAAACCTACTATATAACCACAGTAGTCAAAACTGCCTGGTACTAGTACAACAGACACATAGACCAGTGGAACAGAATTGAGAACCCAGAAATCGATCCATCAACTTAGGGTCAGCTGATTTTTGACAAAGGGCCGAAATCCATTAAGTGGGGAAGAGATTTTAACAAATGGTGCTGGCAAACCAGTAAACCATTTGCAGAAAAATGAAACAAGATCCATACCTCACACTGCATACAAAAACTAACTCCAGATGAATCAAAGACTTAAATGTGAAACCTAAAACCATAAAGTTCCTCAAGGAAAAACTAGGGGCAAATCTACTTCCATAGTGATACTGCCTCAGCAAACCAATGAGGGGTCGCTATGAGTCGGGTCCAACTCGACGGCACATAACAACAATTTATGGCATAAATAGACAATCAATCAAAATGCACAAACAGCAGAAGAGAAACCAGATGAATGGGACTTCTAAAAATTAAATTTTTATATGCTTCCAAAGATTTCTCCAAAAGAGTCAAAAGAGAACCTACAAATGGGGAAAAAACATTCACTAGCAACATATCTGACAAGGAACTTAAACTCTAAAATATAGAAAACCTCACCACCTCAACAACAAAAAGATAAAAAAAAAATCCAATTAAAAAATTGGCAGAAAACATGAATAGACACTTCACCGAAGAAGATATTCAGGTGGCCAACAAACACATGAAGAAATGTCCACAATCACTAGCCATTAGAGAGATGCAAATCAAAACAGCAATGAGATCTTGCCTCAGCTCTAATAGCAAAGTTCAACAAGACAGAAAATAAGAAATGCTGGTGAGGATGTGGAGAGATTGGGACTCTCATGCACTGCTGGTGGGACTGTAAAATAAACAACTACTGTGGAAAGCAGTATGGTGAGTCCTTAAAAAGTTGGAATTAGAAATACCATTTGTTCTGGTTACCTAGTGTCACTCTGACAGGAATATACCACAAATGGGATGGCTTTAACAAACAGGAGTTTATTCTCTTACAGTTTGGAGGCGTTAAGTCCAAATTCAAAGTGCCAGGCTCTAGGGGCTGGGTGAAAGCCCCTCAACCTTAGGCTTCAGCGCTGCCTCCTGCTTCTGGCCCACTGAAGCTAGAGGCTTTTCTTCACTCAGACAGCTGTTGGCTGCTAAGACTGACAAGTGCAAGGTTGACAAGTAAAAAGCCACAGTCCCGATATTACCAAACCACATGGCAGACCATTAATTCAAGTCCACTGAAATTCCCAAAGTCAGCAGAACATGGCAGACTGCTCAACAATGACACAGCTAAATGCAGGGTTTGAGTGTGCCATAGGTTAGAGACCATTCCCAAAGCTGCTGCTTATGTATGGGAAGAAGACCACATCCCTAAAGCAGCTATTCAGCTGCTCCAATACATTCCACCATAATTACCAATCTTACCATGGGGAATAACTACATTCAGCTGCCCAGCCACTCAACCAGGCCCAGCCAAGTTGACACACAAACTTAACCACCACAATTCCACCCCTTGTCAACTTTGTACCTGTACATATCTTCAGTGGGTGGTATCTGTACAGATCTCCTTCACTGGGTGACTCCGGTCCCCTAGTTCCTGAGTGGCGACCTCACCTCCTTGGCCTGGCAGGCCTGTTTCTCTCCCACTTGGGCATGGCATCCCTGCCCCCTCACTTTTGGGCAATGGCTTGACTCCATCCCACTAGCTCACATGAACAAGCAACCCACTCTCACCAAGTTGGTGAAGACTTGGCTCTTTGAAACCTAGGGGGCTGTGATGGTTCCACCCCAAAAGGCCATGGCCCTACCCTTTGAGGCTGAGGCTTCTCTGCTTCCTGTTGCCTTGGTCTTTCCACTTCTGAAGATTAATGCAAAAGGCAACCCACTCCGCAGGAAATCTTCCTGCCTGAAAGCACTCAGCTTTCTTGCTCTGTGGGCCAGCCAACCTGCTACTCCGTTTCATGCCGGTCTTCTCTACCACTTAATGTCCAAAGGCAACCTACTCCGCCAGGAAGCCGCCTACCCAATGACATCTGGCTTTCTCCTCCATAGCCTGGTAAGCCTGTTGCTGTTTAATGTTGGTCTCTGGGCTCTGCTACTGCCATCTCTCATACTGGTCTCTCAGCTCTACTCCTGCCATCTCTCATGCTAGTCTCTTGGCTCTGCTCCTGCCATCTCTCAGGTCATATGCCAGGGTCTCTCTGCCAGGGTCTCGGATCAAGGACACACTCCACTCCTGTTTCCACATTTTAGGTATCTGTCAGAGCGGCACCCGACTCTCCTGGTTACCCAGTACAGCTCTGACAAGAATATACCACAAATGGTATGGTTTTAACAAACAGGAGTTTATTCTCTTACAGTTTGGAAGCTTTAAGTCCAAGTTCAAAGTGCCAGGCTCTCAGGGCTGGGTGAAAGCCCCTCAACCTTAGGCTTTAGCTCTGCCTCCTGCTCCTGGCCCACTATAGCTAGAGGCTTTTCCTCACTCAGACAGCTGCTGGCTGCTGAGACTGACAAGCCCAAGGCACAGTCCCAATGTTACCAAACCACACAGCAGGCCATTAATTCAAGTCCACTGAAAGTACCCAGGTCGGCAGAGTCTGTACAGATCTCCTTCACTGGGTGACTCCGGTCCCCTAGTGAAGGGGACTGAACAATGACACAGCTACATGCAGGGTTCAAGCATGCCATAGGCTAGAGACTATTCCCAAAGCTGCTGCTTATATACAGTAACCAGACCACATCCCTGAAGCAGCTACTCAGCTGCTCCAATACATTCCACCATGGGGTTAATTACCAATCTTACCATGGGAAATAACTACATTCAGCTGTTTAGCCACTCAACCAGGCCTAGCCAAGTTGACACACAAACTTAACTACCATACCATTTGATCCAGCAATCTCATTACCAGGTATGTATCCTAAAGAAGTGAGAGCCAGGACAAGAGCAGATATGTAAATACCCATGTTCACTGCAGCACTATTTACAATAGCAAAGAGATGGAAACAATCTGAGTGCTCATTAACAGAAGAATGGATAACCAAACTATGATACATATACACAATAGAATATGATGCAACACTAAACAATGTATAATCTGCAAAACAATACATATTGTGGATAAACTTGGAGGACATTGTTGTTGTTGTTGTTGTTTGCCATCGAGTCGGCCCCACTCATAGTGACCCCTCCTTAGGTTTCCGAGGCAGTATCACTACGGAAGTAGAATTGCCCAACCTTCCTTCCGAGGAGTGGCTGGTGTGTTTGAACCGCCAGCCTTCTGGTTAGCAGTCAAGTGCCTTAGGCACTATGCTACCAGAGCTCCCTGGAGGACATTATGCTGAGTGAAATAAGACAATCACAGAAGGACAAATATTGTATTAGTTCACTATTATAAAAAGTCAAGGAAAGGTTTATATATGGAAGGAAACTTTCCTTGTTGGTTACCAGGAAGAGGAAGGAACACTGCTAGACAGCTAGAGACAAGTATTGATTTGGGTGAAGGGAAGGGCAATGTACCAACAGTGAGTGATCAACACAGGGGTACTGTGGAAGACATAGAGGGGTACATACAACAAAGATGAACCCTTTTGCATTAACAGTACTGTGTTGTTGGTGATGGCAGGCATTGATCTACAGATTGCTAGATGGGCAGACAGGCTGAATGATCAGGTATGTCTAGGCAGGGGGCAGAGTGCCAATATATAGGGTTGACAGACAATGTTTCTACAAACTTTATGTGTATGTGTATTTGTATGTTCTGGAAGAATGTTCAAGTGAATAGTAGAGCTGATAAGGGACAAGGTTGTGTTTGACTTCTTGGACACAGCCAGCTACTGTGAGGGAGCAAGTGGTTGGACCTGCAGGCTTGGGACCATAGTCATAGGGGACATCAAGCTCAACTGCCATAACATATGACACAAAAATACTGTTCTATGTCCTACTTTGGTGAGTAGCAACTGGGGTCTTAAAAGCATGAAAGCACCCATCCAGATGAAATGATGGGTCTCTCCTCATCCACAGTAAAGAATGAAGAAAAGCAAAGACACATGGAAACAATTAGTCCAAGGGACTAGTAGACCATGTGATCCTCAGCTATATTACCATGAGACCAGAAGAACTAGATGGTGCCCAGCTACTACTACAACCACTCAGAGTGGGATCGGTGCAAGAAATCCTGGATAGAGTGGGACAACAATGTGGAACAAAATTCAAAATCATAAAAAAAAAAAAAAAGATCAGGCTTTTAGCAGTCTGATAGAGCCTGGTGAGACCCCTGAGACTATGGACCCTTCTTACCCTTCAGGTATGGAACTGAACTCACTCCTGTGGCTCCCAGCCAAATAACAGATAGGCATATGGGGTGAACATTTACATCAGGTAGACACACTTCTTGGAGCAATCAATTGTGGGAGAACACAAGGGTAATGTTTGCACAGGGAGACAGCTGGGTTGGGGGAGTGCCTGGGAGAGAAGGACACAGGGAAGAGGTACCTACAGGGAAGAAGTGGGAAGAGAGCTGTTACACTGTGAGGAATTGTAGTTAGTACCATGAAACAAAATATGTATGAACTGCTACATGGAAAATGAATTTGCTCTGTAAAGTTTCATCCAAATCACAATAAAAATTTTAAAAAATAAAATAAATAATTTTTAAAAAAAGTGTTAAAAAGCAAAGATGTCCCTTTGAAGATTCAGGTGCACCTGATCCAAAACATGGTATTTTCAACTGCCTCCTATGCATGTAAAAGATGGACAATGAATAAGGAACACTGAAGAAGAACTAATGTATTTGATTCAAGTCAGTTTTTGTGTCCTTTTGATGTATCCTGATTTATTTTGAGCAATTCTTTATTTTTGTGCTTAAGATGTTTCTAATTCACTGTGTACTTCCCTACCCCAGATTTGTCATTGTTATGTGCCATCGAGTTGTCTCTGACTCATAGCAACCTTATGTAAAACAGAACAAAACACT
>NW_006921810.1:2940927-2943521 GCF_000298275.1 Orycteropus afer afer | reverse complement strand
TCAGGAGCTCTGGTAGCATAGTGCCTAAGGCACTTGACTGCTAACCAGAAGGCTGTTGGTTCAAACCCACCAGCCACTCCTTGGAAGGAAGGTTGGGCATTCCTACTTCCATAGTGATACTGCCTCGGAAACCCAAGGAGGGGTCGCTATGAGTCAGGGCTGACTCGATGGCAAATAACAACAACAACAACTTTCTTCATGGATGATGCTCTTGATGTCATCACACAATTCCTCTGGTTTTTGGTCATTGGTGTTCAATGCACCATATCTACTCTTTAGATGGTCTCTAAATTCAGGAGGGACATAATCAAGGTCATATTTATTTTCATTGTCTTCAGCTTCAACTTGAACTTGCATATGAGCAGTTGATGGTCTGTTCCACAATCAGCTCCTGGTCTCATTTTGGCTGAAGATATTGAGCATTTCAATTGCCTCTTGCCATTGAGTAGTCAGTCTGATTCTTATGTACTCTGTCTGGCAAAGTCCACATGTATTGCCACTATTTGTGTTGTTGAAAACAGGTATTTGCAATGAATAAGTTATTGGCCTTTCAAAATTCTATCATGCGATCTCCAGCATTACTTCTGTCACCAAGGCCAAATTTACCAACTACCAGTAACTCTTCTTTGTTCCAACTTTTGCATTCCAATCACCAGTGATAATCAACACATCTTGATTGGATGTTCTGTCAATTTCAGACTGCAGAAGCTGCTAAAAATCTTCAATTTCCTCATCTTTGACTTTGGTGATTGGTACATAAATTTGAATAATAGTATTAACTGGTTTTCCTCATAGGCATATCAATATTATCCTCTCACTGACAGCACTGTACTTCAGGATAGATCTTGAAACATTTTTTATGATGATGAATGCCATGCTATTCCTCTTCAATTTGTCACTCCTGGCATAATAGATCATATGATCATCTAATTCAAAATGGCCAAAACTAGTCCATTTCAGCTCACTAATGCCTAGGATATCAATATTTATGCATTCTATTTCATTTTTGATAACTTCCAATTTTCCTAGATTCATATTTCATACATTCCATGCTCCGATTACTAATGGATGTTTACAGCCATTTCTTCTCATCTTGAGATGTGCCACATCAGCAAATGGGGGTCCTGAAAGCTTTACTCTAACCACATCATTAGAAGCTCTGGTGGCAGAGTGCCTAAGGCACTTGACTGCTAACCAGAAGATTGGTGGTTGAAAACCACCAGCCACTCCTTAGAAGGAAGGTTGGGCAATCTACTTTCATAGCAACACTCCCTCAGAAACCTAAGAAAGGGTCACTATGAGTCGGAGACAACTCAACAGCACATAACAACAACAACAACTATAAACATCCACATCATTAAGGTCGGCTCTACTCTGAGGAGGCAGCTCTTCCCCAGTTGTATTTTCAGTGCCTCCCTACCTGAGGGGCTCATCTTCCTGTGCTATATCGCAAAATGTTTCAGGGTTGTTCATAAAGTTTTCCAGTAATATATCAGACAGTGTTTCACTGCTATTCATAAGGTTTTCATTGGTCAGTTCTTTTAGGAGTGGATGCCCTTTTCCTTCTTCTGAGTCTGTGTTAGTCTGGAAGCTCCACTGAAACCTGTCCACCATGAGCAACCCTGCTGGCATTTTAAACACCAGTGGCAAAGCCTCCAGCCTCACAGCAACACACAAGCCACAAAAGTATGACAAACTAACAGACAAGTTTTTCTCCCATAGTTATTCCAAACTGCTCTGCTCATTTCCTGGTCTCCCCCATCTTGATCACTTACCCAGCCTGCCTCTGGGGTGCAAACACCCACCTTCCACTGTTTCTGGGGCTGGCTCACCACGGTTTGCCTCCACACACACAAGCTCCCACTTTCTGCAGACTTAGACTCAATGATTTCTCTATCCTTTTAGTAAGGAGTAATATTTAGAAACCAAAGTCAGTGTATGACGTGTGCTCAATGTTAATGAAGTGTGTTTACTTTGTGGCTGTAATTTCCATTTCATTGCAGTATGTCTTTGGAAGACACTCTTAGAAGTGGAATTGTTGGATCAAAGGGTAAATGCAAGATTAATTTTTCTAGGTGTTGTGAAATTCACCTCCCTAAAGGTTATACATTTATCTTCTCACTAGCAATGAGAGAACCTGTTTCACCACAACCCTGAATCTTCAAACTATTGAACTTGTGTTAGTCTGATGGGTGAGAAATTATATCTCAGTACAGTTTCATCAGCATTTCTTTTGTTACAGTTGAATTAAATATCTTTTCATATGTTTAGGGTTATGTGCATTTCTTTTCCTAAGAATTATCTGTTAATGTATTTTATCTATGTTTTTCTATCAGGCTGTTGGAATTTTTCTCAATTTTGAGGAATTCTTTATATATTATTAATATTATCCCCTGAATATGGGTTTGAATTAAACAGGTGTATGCATTTGTCAAAACTCAGTGAATATACCATTAAGATTTGTATATTTTATTGTATTTAAATTTCTTTCTTTTTTTTTAATTGTGACTTGGGTGAAGATTTACAGAGCAAATTCACTTTCCATACAGCAGTTCACATATACTTTGTCTCATGTCATTGACCACAGTTTACCA
>NW_006921810.1:2912348-2925284 GCF_000298275.1 Orycteropus afer afer | reverse complement strand
AAGGATGTCATGCTTGGTAGGGTGGAGGGTTGACGAAAGAGGGGGAGTCCTTCAACGAGATGGATTGATACGGTGGCTGCGATGATGGGATCAAGTATAGCAGGGATTGTGGGGCTGGCGCGGGATCGGGCAATGTTTCGTTCTGCTGTGCATGGGGTCGCTATGAGTTGGAAACGACTCGACGGCACTTAACAACATAACAACAACAACACCACCACTCGGGAATCTCCAAGCTGTCTGTGTCGTCAGGGTCGCTCAGGATCACTGCCAGACCACAGCTCCGTATGTCTCCTTTTTTGGTATTTTTACTCAAATTCTTCTGCTATTGGGGTTTAGTCCACTTCTATATCCTTCCCTTTAAGGCTCAGGAGTCCAAGATTATCTTCTGTGTCTGTGTTAATTGGTTTCCCTTTTCTTTGTTGGAGAGGGTCTGTGCAGTCTTTCTGCCTAGTCTGCCATCTTGCTGGAATGTATATTTAAATTTCTTATTAGAGGAAAAAATGGTAAACAAATACTGAACTCTGGTTAATGAAATATATGCTAAAGTAGGGTCTCTGTGAGTCAGAACTGATTTGATGGCAGTGGGTTTGGTTTTGGTTTGTTTTATACTAATGCATTCCAAGTACTTTGAAATGTATCAAAAAATAAAATAGATTGATGTGTTGATAGAGAGATAAATATATATGGAATAGAGCAAGTACAGTAAAAGTTAATGGTAAAATCTAGACGATGGATATATAGGTGTTTACTATAAAGGTTTTCAACTTGGCTATTTGTCTGAAAAGTTTTATAATCAAATATTGGGAAAAATATTAGCCCTTTGACTTTGATATACATTACATATATTTTCTCCAAGTTGTCATCTGTTTTATACTTTATCATTTTTTATGATGGTTTTCCTGATGAAGAATAATATTTTCAACTTTTCTACAGACACATTTATGAATATTTTCTATTATTATTTCTAGATTATGAGTCATAGTTTGTATAGTTTGTATAATTTGTATAATTTTCCCTCTCCTATGTTATAAAGTAATTCATTCATTTTTTGCTAGTACTTGCATCATTTCATTTGTTCATGTATATTTATAGTTGTATCAAATGATTATTTTTTCAAAAAATAAATCACTGCTGATTCTGCAAAGTCCCCCTTCCCTAATCATTACCCACCTGACCCACCCAGGGGTAATCACTATGCTGATATTTGTTTTTATCATTCCTGTGCTGTGCTTTGTATATTTACCATATATGTATATATTTATAAACAATATATAGTTATTTTTCACAGTTATTAAACATGTTCATAAATATCACCTTTCTGGTACTTCCTTTCTTTGCTCAATATTGTGTTTTTGAGATTTATCCAGGCTGAGAAATGCAGCTCTTATCCATTCATTTTAACTGTCTTATGGAATTCTTCCTAAAAATATATACTGCATTTTATTTATTGATCCCTCTGTCATGAATGCTTATTTATTTCAGATTTTTCTCTGTTAAAAAGAAACTACCATAAAATTCTTACACACGTCTTCTTGTCTTCAGAATTTTCATATTAATGGATTTTAAATTTCGGGACAATGAGCAGGTACAAAATTTTATTCCATTGTAGCTTTTGTTTGCATTTCTCTGACTCATATGAAAATGTGTACCTTTTCAGATATTTATTGGTCATGCAATTTTCCTCCTCTAAGTTACCTGTTCATATTCTTTGCCAAATTTTCTACTGGTTTGAGCAGGGTAGGCTTCAGTAGTATGCTTCCTGGGTAGTCACATAGGGTGCAATCCTTACAAGGACCCTGCACTTGATTTAATGTTCTTCTGCCACTATCTTGTAATTCTTAATAATTCTAAACAAAGGACTCTTCATTTTTATTTTGTATTGACTTCTGCAAACTATGTAGCTGGTTATGGGGCTAAACCACATTGAACTGAGTTTTAAGGATGAAATGGGTTCCCATAATTTGCACTATTCAATGTGGTAGCCACTAGCCAAATGTGACTAATTAAATTTAAGTTACATTAAAAAAAAAAAAAAATGTTTCCTCAGTCTTAATAGCTACATTTCCAGGGCTTAAAAGCTGCATGTGATTAGTGGCTATCCAAGTGGACAGCACAAATGTAGAACATTTCTATTACTACAGAGAATTCTATTGAATAGCACAGCTCTAGACTCTCGCTACTCAAAATGTAGTCCACCACCTAGCAGTATAATATCATATACCTTGTTAGAAGTGTACAATCTCAGGCCTTACCCAAGCCTACTGAATCAGAATCTGCATTTAATAAGAAGATCACATGATAATTCTTATTTACAGTTAGGTTTGAGAAGCACTAATATAGAGGTCATTTGCCTCCAGTGAGTCAGGTGGGTATGGTTCTAAGGTTAGGAGAATCAAGGGGTGGAATCGCCTTCTGAGGCAACAGTACACAGGCAAAGGCATTATACATAACAACACATGCACAGAAGGAACCAGAAAGGCAGGAGCAAGGTAGACTGTGATAAATTATGAAGAGCTTTGTGGCCTTTTGGATTGTGTCCTGTGGACAATGGGAGCCACTGACCAATTTAAAACAGAAATGCATGAAAAGACCTGAGTTTGAGGAAGACAACCCTAGTGGCAAATGTGAAGGGCCAATGAGCAATGTGGAAATCAAAGGTCAGATAGAAGGCACTGGTACCCCAGTAACAGATGAGGCTTTTGCATACCAAGGGAAGGGCCACAAGGGTGGGGGTTCTCAGAGAGAATCCACAGGGTCCTGGTGACTGACTGGTGGTGTGGGGTAAGGGAGAAGGAAAAATTGGGGGTCTAACTTGCATAACTGAGAAATGGGGCTGCTTTAACCAAATGAGGAATCCAGAAAAATAAGCAGATTTTAAGGGAAGGTACTGAGGTTGGCCTGGACATATTAAATTTGAGGTATCTCTGGGACATTTGTTCACCAGTTTCCCTACCTGCCAAATAAAGGTAATGATAGCATCCATCTCATAGGCCTGATGTATTAATAATTCACTGATACACTTGATTATTGTGAATATACCTTGTTGATGGTTAAGTAGCACATACATGTTATCTGGTATCATCCCTGAATCTATTTGCTGTCTGAAGGAAGGAAGCAGTGGAGAGACTGAAGATACTGTGTGCATTTGCACAAAAGTAGAACCATCCATCAAGTTCAGCAAGACAGGAGACGGAGGAGGAAAATGCTGAAGAGAATGAAAGATGTGGATAGTGAAGTAAGAAATAAAAGATAACAAATCATCAATTAGTAATACACCCCAGCTGCTTCTAAACATAACTAATTATCACAGCTTTCCATCAAGTGGAAGATGACAGAGTTACAATGAGATTTGGGACAAAACACACATTAAAAAATTTAAGCAATTAGTAGCAACATTTACTATAGAATAAAATCCCTCTTCAGAATAACTTCTGTCTTAGAACATATACAGCACATATTCACAAATTGCTGTTAAGTTTCCATTTTCAACTGCAGACAAATTTAACATTAAAATATAATGTATTCTTAAAGGTGATCTCCAGTTCAAACTTATCATTAAGTACACAGCTTCCTAACTCTTTATATGTTTGGAAAACTGCTAAGAAGTTTAACCATCTGATTGATTAGACTTTACATGGGTATGAAACAGAACCCTTTAATGGATACATTTCTTCCAGAATTTTTAGGTAGTGCTCGATTCTTAAAAAATCATTTTGCTTCTATGAAATAAGAAAATAACCTGACTTTAAACCTCAGTGTAAACCACTACCCATACTTCAGTTTATTATATTGAGGTGGCTTGAGTTTTGCTATGATGCTGGAAGCTAAGCCACCAGGATTTCAAATGCCCATAGAGTTACTCATGGTTGACAGGTTCCAATAGAATATCCAGACTAAGACAGAGCATGAAGAAGGGCCTGGTAATCTATTCCCAAAAATTAGCCAGTGGATAGCAACACAACAACCAATAAATAATGTCATGATAAATGAAGAAACTGAAGATGTCAAGAATTTCATTCTATTTGATCAACAATCAATGGCAACAGAAGTAGCAGTGAAAAAATCAAAGGACATACTACTTTGGGAAAATCTGCTCAAAATTTTTTTTGTGATTTTGGAAAGCAAAGACCACCACTCATCTGTCAGTTTGTCATATTATAGTGGCTTGCATGTTGCTGTGAGGCTGGAGGTTATGCCACCAATATTTCAAAAACGAGGAGGGTTATCCATGGTAGGCAGGTTTCAGCAGAGCTTCCAGCCTATGACAGACTTGGAAGAAGGAAGGGGCCATCCACTTAGCAAAGAATTGGCCAGTAAAAACCTTATGAATAGCAGTGAAACACTGTCTGATATAGTACTGGAAAACTTTATGAATAGCCCCAAAACACTGTCTGATATAGTGTGGGAAAATAAGCCCTTCAGTTCAGAAGGCACTCAAATTACAACTGGGGAAGAGCTGCCTCCTCAAACCAGAAAATCAAAAAAACCAAACTCACTGCTGCCAAGTTGGATCCAACTCACAGCAACCCATTTCTGGGTTTCTGAGCTGGTATCACCACGGAAGTAGATTGCCCAATCTTCCTTCTGAGGAACTGACCTTAATGATGTAGCTGGAGTAAAGCTTTCAGGACCTCCATTTGTTGATGTGGCCTGACTCAAAATGGAAAGAACAGCTGCAAACATCCATTAGTAATTGAAACATGGAATGTACAAAGTAATCTAGGAAAACTGGAAGTTGTCAAAAATGAAAAGGCACATATAAAGATCAATATCATAGGCATTAGTGAGCTAAAATGGAGTGGCTCTGACTGTTTTGAATCAATCATGTGATCTGCTATGCCAGGAATAATAAATTGAAGAGGAATAATGTGGCATTTATCACCATAAAAAATGTTTCAAGATCTATCCTGAAGTACAGTGCTGTCAGTGATAGGATAATATCCATATGCCTACAAAGAAGACCAGTTAATACTACTAGTATTCAAATTTACGCACCAACTGCCAAATCCAAAGACAAGAAAATGAAGATTTTTACCAATTTCTGCAGTCTAAAATTGACATACATGCAATCAAGATGTGTAGATTATTACTGGTGATTGGAATTCAAAAGTTAAAAACAAAGAAGAATCGCCAGTAGTTTGAAAATAGAATCTTGGAGATAGAAATGTCATTGGAGATTGCATGATACAATTTTGTAAGACCAATGACTTACTCATTGCAAATACCTTTTTTCAACAACAGAAATGGCAGCTATACATGTGGACTTCAAGAGATGGAGTACACAGGAATCAGATAGACTACATCTGTGCAAAGAGGCAATTTGTTGTTGTTGTTATTTGCCATTGAGTCAGACCCGACTCATAGCGACCCTCCTTGGGTTTCCAAGGCAGTATCACTATGGAAGTAGATCGCCCCATCTTCCTTCTGATGAGTGGCTGGTGGGTTTGAACTGCCAGTCTTCTAGTTAGCAGTCAAGTGCCTTAGGCACTACGCTACCAGAGCTTCTAAAGAGGCAATAGAGAAGCTCAATATCTACAGCCAAAACAAGGCCAGGAGCTTACTGTGGAACAGATTATCACCTGCTCATATGCAACTTCAAATTGAAGCTGCAGATAATTAAAACAAGTCCATGAGAGCCAAAATATGGCCTTGATTATATCCCACCTGAGTTTAGAGGCCATCTAAAGAATAGATATGATGCACTGAACACCAATGACCGAAAACCAAAGGAAGTGTGGAATGACATCAAGAGCATCATCCACAAAGAAAGGAAAAGGTCATTAAAAAGACAGGAAAGGAAGAAAAGACTAAAATGGATGTCAGAAGAGACTCTGAAACTTGCTCTTCAATGTACAGTAGCTAAAGCAAATGGAAGGAATGACAAGATGATGAAAGCTGAACAGAAGATTTCAAAGAGCAGCTCAGGAGACAAAGTCAATTATTCTAATGAAATGTGCAAAGACCTGGAATTAGAAAACAAAAAGAGAAGAACACAGTCAGCATTTCTCAAGCTGAAAGAACCGAAAAATTCAAGCCTTGATTTGCAATATTGCTGCATTAAAGGAACTGGTGAAAAACAAGACTCCAGGAGCTGCTGGGATATCCATTGAGATGTTTCAACAAATGGATGCTGTGCTGGAAGTATTTACTGATCTATGCCAAGATATTTGGAAGACAGCTACCTGGCCAACTGACTGGAAGAGATCCATATCTGCTCCCATTCCAAAGAAAGAGGATCCCAAAGAAAGTAGAAATTATCAAACAATATCATTAATATCACATGCAAGTAAAATTTTGTTGAAGATAATTCAAAAACAATTACAGCAATATATTAACAGAGAACTTCTAGAAATGCAAGCTAGATTTAGAAGAGGACATGAAACAACTGACATCATTGCTGATGTCAGATAGATCTTGGCTGAAAGCAAAGAATACCAGAAAGATGTTTACTTGTGTTTTATTGACTATGCAAAAGCATTAAATTGTGTGGATCATAACAAATTATGGATAACATTGCAAAGAATGGGAATTCCAGAACACTTAATTGTGCTAATGAGGAACCTGTACATAGACCAGGAGGCTGTTGTCCGAACAGAACAAGGGGATACTGTATGGTTTAAAATCAGGAAGGGAGTGCATCATGGTTGTATCTGTACTTATTTAATCTGTATGCTGAGCAAATAATCCAAGAAGCTGGATGATACAAAGAAGAATGTGCATCAAAATTGAAGGAAAACTCATTAACAACCCACAATATGCAGAAGACACAACCTTGCTTGCTGGAGATGACTTGAAACACTTACTGATGAAGATTAAAGACTACAGTCTGCAGTGTGAATTTTACCTCAACATAAAGAAAATAAGAATCCTCACAACTGACCCAATAAGCAGCATCATGATAAGTGGAGAAAAGACTGAAGTTGTCAAAGATTTCATATTACTTGGTTTCATAATCTACACAAATGGAAGCAGCAGTCAAGAAATCGGATGTTGACTTCTGGTAAGATGGCAGAACAGGCAGACAAGCTACACAGACCCTCTTCAACAAAGAAAAGATAAACCAATTGACAGTGGTACAGAAGATAATGCTGGAGCCCTGAGCTTTGAAAGGAAGGATACAGAAGTGGATTAGGCAACAACTGGTGGAAAAACCTGAATGAAACCAGTGAATATGGAGACAGAGGTAGCTGTAGACTGGCAGCTACTCTGATGGGACCAAAAGCCTGAATATTTCCAAATGGTATTGGGACCTGATAATTGACCTAAAGATCAGCCCTGGTTACCAAGGGCTGCAGGGACAACTGTGCTGGTGGCATATGACTAGGAAGGGAAACAGCAAGGAGGGAGAGAACCTTAGCTGTAGACTTTTGGCTGTCCAGAGGGTGCAGCCATTTTGATTGTTTACAAGCAGTGGCCATTTTGGATATTTAAAGTGATCTAGGCACAGTCATTTTGAATCTTTACAAGACGTGGCCATTTTAGATATTTAAAGTGACACATTCTCATTCAGATTGCAAGGACCTAAGAAAAGGCTCTTGTGTTAGACAGGGTTCTCTATTGAAACAAAACAAGTAAAGCTTATATAGAGAGAGAAAGAGAAATTTATCTTAGGAGAATGGCTCACACACTTATAGAAGCTGGCAAGTCCAAAGTTCTTGGATCAAACGTCAAGCTGGAGGCCTTTCTGACTCATGCACCTGCAGGGGCTAGGAGCTCAAGGTTGGCAGGCAGTATACTGGCTGTTGACTCCAACAAATGATGAATCCAAGATCTCCAGGCCGAATGGTGGATTGTTCACTCACAGACAGTTGTAGGCAGCACAACAGAATCCCGATCCACAGAAGGGGGTATCTTTTCCCAGGTGTCCATAAATATACTGGAGGCAGGCCACACCTCTAGGGAAACTCCCTTTCAATGTATTGGCTGCTCAAAACATATACATCTGATCCCACCATGGAAATAACCCACATCACAATTGCTTAAACCACACAGAATTGTGGTCCAGCCAAGTTGACACATAACTCCAACTATCACAATCCACCCCTTGTCAACTTGGCAGCTGTACACATCTTCTTAACCATATATACTCTCTAAATAAGGACAATTAAAAACTCATATCTGTGCCTAACATGAGATGCTAACACACGTACAACCAAAATGCATTAACCTTATTTACATTTCACAGTTCATAACAGAAGGAAACAAAAATATTTGATGTACATATAAAATGAAGAAATATAACAATCACAGTCCTTGTTTCTGCAACTGGTCACGTGGTCATAGCTGATATTCAGAACTACCTTCTTTCACTATCCATTCTGTATTTCCATTGTCCTCAGCAAGCACCTCAGCTGGTTGTAATTCTTTGCCTGGTGGGGTGACCCAAACCTTCATTCCTGAAGGGTCAGGGCCACTAGCAGTCATATCAGAATTAGGTTGCTGTAATTTTCCATTGACTTTAATCACACGGCATGGTAGTACTAAGAGACGTCCTAAAGAATCTCCTGTATTCTACACATATTCTTATTTACTTCCACTATGTAATGTCAATTCAGTTTCCTCTTGGTAATCAGGATATATATCACACGAGATAGTACAGTAATGCCCTTCTTTGTCTGTTGATCCAGAGGCATGAGGAAGCCAAAATGACCAGGTGGCATTCTTACTTTCCAGTTCAGTGCAATCAGTATTGTGTCTCCAGGTGGGAGTGTTCCTCCCTTTGGGAATAAGATCTCCAGACCCGCAGAGCATAGCGTAGCAGGGACAGGAAGCAAAAATTTTTTGAGTGGGTCACTAGGGGTAACAGTGAGTGGTACCCTCTGGTTGCTGGACCCATGAATCCTGGCTATTATGGAAATAGCACTGTATATTAGATGCTGATTTAGAGTGTATACAGCCTCCAGCCCTTCAAGGCACTGTCACATAGCTGACACCGTAATTGTGTTTTTAGTAGGCCATTCCATTATTCTATCAAACCAGCTGCTTCTGGATGATGGGAAACATGGTAAGACCAGTGAATTCCATGAGCATAGGCCCACTGCTGCACTTCATTTACTATGAAGTGAGTCCCTTCATCTGAAGCATTGCTGTGTGATACGATGATGGTGGATAAGGCATTCTGTAAGTCCACGGATGGTAGTTTTGGCAGAAGAATTGCATGCAGGGAAGGTGAATCCATATCCAGAATAAGTATTTATTCCAGTAAGAACAAAATGCTGTCCTTTCCATGATGGAAGTGGTCCAATGTAATCAACCTGCCACCATGTTGCTGGCTGATCACCCTAAGAAATGGTTCCATATCACGGACTCAGTGTTGGTCTCTGCTGCTGGCAGATTGGGCACTCAGCAATGGCAGTAGCCAAATCAGCCTTGGTAAATAGGAGTCCATGTTGCTGAGCCCATGCATAACCTCCATCCCTGCCACCATGGCCACTTTATTCATGAGCCCATTGACCAATGACAGGAGTAGCTGGGGTAAGGATGGCTGGTTTCCACTGAATGTGTCATCCTACCCACCTGATTGTTAAAGTCCTCCTCTGCCAAGGACACCTTTTGGTGGGTGTTCACATGAGACACAAATATCTTTATTACTTTGGCCCATTCAGAGAGCTCTATGCACATATGTCTTCCCCATAAATCCTTATCACCAATTTTCCAATCATGCTCCTTCCAAGTCCCAGACCATCCAGTCAAGCCATTAGCCACAGCCCATGAATCTGCGTATAACTGCACATCTGGCCATTTCTTATTCCATGCAAAGTGAACAGCCATATGCAAGACTCGAAATTCTGCCAGTTGGGAGGATTTCCTTTCACCACTGTCCTTCAAGGAATTTCCAGAAAGGGGCTGCAGTGCTGCTGCTGTCCACTTTTGAGTGGTGCCTGTATATCATGCAGAACCATCTGTAAACCAGGCATGAGTTTTCTCTTCCTCAGTCAACTGATCATAAGGAACTCCCCATGAGGCCATAGGAGCAGACTGGGAGAGGGAAGGTAATGTGACTGGAGTGGAGACCATAGGCATTTGGGCCACTTCCTCATGCAACTTACTTGTGCCTTCAGGTCCTGCATGAGCCCGATCTCTGATATACCACTTCCATTTAATAATGGAGTGCTGCTGTGAACATCCAACTTTATGACCCTGTGGGTCAGACAACACCCAGTTCATGATGGGCAGCTCAGGCCTCATGGTGACTTGGTGGCCCAGGGTTAGGAATTCAGTCTCTGCTAAAGCCCAATAACAAGCTAAAACCTGTTTCTCAAAGGGAGAGTAGTTATCTGCAGAGGATGGCAGGGCTTTGCTCCAAAATCCCAAGGGTATGCACTGCGATTCACCAATAGGGACTCTAAACAGCATCTCTATCTACTACAGACACTTCAAGCACCATTGGATCAGCTGGATCATGTGGCCTAAGTGGCAGAGCAACCTTCATGGCAGCCTGAACCTATTGCAGAACCTTCTGTGGTTCTGGGCCCCATACAAAACTAGCAGCTTTCCAAGTCACTTGATAAATAGGCCACAGCAACAGACCCAAATGAGGGATATGTTGCCTCCAAAATCCAAAAGAGGCCCACCAGACATGCCTCCTTTTTAACTGTGGGGGAAGCCAGATACAATAAATTATCCTTCATTTTAATAGAAATATCTTGACATGCCCCACACCATTGAACCCCTAGAAATTTAACTGAGGTGGAAGGTGCCTGAATTTTTATTGGATTAATTTTCCAACTTCTAGCATGTATATGTCTCACCAATAAGTCTAGAGTCATTGATACTTCTTCCTTACTAGGTCCAATTAGCTAATGTCATCAATATAATGGACCAGTGTGATGTCTTGTGGAAAGGAAAGGCAATCAAGATCCCTATGGACTAAATTATGACATACTGGCACGGAGCTGATATACCTCTGAGGAAGCACTGCGAAAGCATACTGTTGGCCTTGCCAGCTGAAGACAAACTGTTTCTGATGGTCCTTTGAAATTGGTATTGAGAAAAAGGCATTGGCCAGATCAGTAGCTGCATACCAAGTACCAGGTTACTGTTGTTATTATGTGCTGTCTTGCCTCTTTCTACTGTGCCACCTTTTCACCATCTGAGATCTTCCTCCTATGCGCTTACCCAAGTGTAAAACCCCAAGAGGACCAAACAACAGGCCATTGTTATTGGGGTAGCTGTCTAAAATACTTTTGTTGTTGTTGTTACGTGCTGTCGAGTTGGCCCCAACTCATAGCAAACCCTCCTTGGGTTTCCGAGGCAGCATCACTACAGAAGTAGATTGCCCCATCTTCCTTCCGAGGAGTGGCTGATGGATTTGAACTGCCAGCCTTCTGGTTAGCAGTCAAATGCCTTAGGCACTACACTACCAGAGCTCCCAAGTACCAGGAGACGTACTAATTTGCTCAAGCAGTGAAACCACATCAGGAACAGTAGCTGCAATTGGAGTCACCACCTGATTAAGTATATGATAATCTGCTGTCATTCTCCAAGATCCATCTGTTTTTTGCACAGGCAAAATAGGTGAATTAAATGGGGATGTGGTGGGAATCACTGACCCCTGTATCCTTCAAGTCCTTGACAGTGGCAGTAATCTCTGCAACCCTTCCAGGGATGTGGTATTGCTTTTGATTTAGTATTTTTGTAGGTAGAGGCAGTTCTAATGGCTTCTACTTGGCTTTTCCTACCAAAATGGCCCTTCTTCCACATGTCAGGGACACAGTGTGGGAATTCTGCCAATTGCTCAGTATATGTATTCCAATTATGCATTCTGGAACTGGGAAAATCACTACAGGATGGGTTTGGGGACCCACTGAACTCACTGTGAGACACACCTTAACTAAGACCCCATCAATAACTTCACCTCCATATGTACCCACTCTGACTGATTGGCCACAATGATGCTTTGGGTCTCCTGGAATTAGTGTCAGTTCAGAGCCAGTGTCCAGTAATCCTGAAAAAGTCTGATTATTTCCTTTTCCCCAATGAACAGTCACTCTCATAAAGCCCTCAGATTCCTTTGGGGAAGGCTGGGAGAAAGATTGGCATTATAGATTTTTGGCAATGTAGTGGGGTCCTTCCTCAAACAGACCCAGCCTCTCCTTCATTCAAGTAGTTGTGGGTCTGTAAACTGACTCAAGTCTTGGAACTGATTGAGAAGCCATGACTGTATTCTGGCGATTCAATCTAGGCTGCTATTCACATGACCTAGAATTCTTCTGTCTATACAGATCAAGTAAATACTTAGTAGTTTTGCCATGTATTTCACTACTAGGAACACCATGTGCAAGTAGCCAATGCCATAATTTCACATGAGTCAGACTATTCTGATTACTGCTCCAACTCTGCTGTCTATTAGTGTAACCGTGCCCACCTTGCCTTTGTCGATTGACTATTGCCACTTGGTCCCTACTACCATGGGGTCCAAACAGCCCCACTGTAGTTAAATTTCTTAGTTCAATTATGGAAGTTCCTGCTGTCAAATCCAGCTCACATAAAATAGCAATCACAGCAGTCTTCAAGGATGCTGGAGCTCCCTTCACAAATTTATTCCTCATTGTACTGGTGAAAGGCATGTCTTCTGGACTCTCCATTTCTGGCTCTAGGGGTCTAATCTGATCAGTTCATTCTAACAGGCCAATTTCTCTAAGCCTCTGGATACTTTCTTCTACATTATACCAAGGCAGGTCTGGTACTTCAACTTGACTTAAGATAGGCTACCACATAATCCATGTTTCAGGAAGCCAACCAAATAAACTAATAGATCCTTTCCTAACCTCTCGAGCTGAAACATTGAATGAAGAATCTGTTCTTGTTGTTGTTGTTGTTATTATGTGCCGTCGAGTCGGCCCTGACTCATAGCGACCCCTCCTTGGGTTTCCGAGGCAGTATCGCTACAGAAGTAGGATTGCCCAACCTTCCTTCCAAGGAGTGGCTGGTGGG
>NW_006921810.1:2908814-2912173 GCF_000298275.1 Orycteropus afer afer | reverse complement strand
TTAGTTATAGGTCTAGCAGCAACAATGGGTGGTTGGGGTAGTTCCTGAGAACATTCAGGAATGTCTTCCCTGGCCTCTGCCTCAAGCAATGACCCAGCAGGAACAGCTGGGTTAATCCCATCAGGCTGAGATGGAGGGGATAATGGTTTTACAGTGATCCCTTCAGATGGGAGGGATTCAACAGAATTTACAGGCTCCATATCCTGATCTTCCTGACTATTTTCCCATATGTCCCCATTCCAGGTTTCCGGATCCCATTTTTTCCCAATCAATGCCCTCACTTTAACTTCAGATACCATTCTGGGTTGGTAATTTAATTGACGTTGTAATTCAGCCATCCTTACAATAAGACTCTGGATTTGGTTTTCAGCAATATCAGCTCTGTTACTAGAAGAAATAAGTCTTTCTTTCAGAGCACAACTGGAAACACTGAGGTTTTTTATGCAGCCCTTAAACTGTGACTCAGCAGCCCTGAACTCATCTCGCTCTTTAACCACTTTGTCTAGTGTAAGTAGGACTGAACAACCAGCTTTCTTATACTCCTCATGCTGACAAAATTGCAGAAAAGTATCAAATACATGATAACCCTGAGCCCCACTTCTCACAAGTACTTGATCAATTGGTGGTGCTATTTTGCATATTAATGTTGCCACCTCACACCATGGATTAGCAGGGCCCTCTTTACTAACAGAGGCAGGGTCACTAGTGTCTTGATGATTAATCAAATTGGAGAACCAATTTAGGAAGCCTATCCTTATGATTTTGTCTCTCTAGAACCACTCTAGGTACCAAATACGTTAGACTGGGTTCTCTAGAGAAACAAAACCAATTAAGCTTATATAGAGAGAGAAAGAGAAATTTATCTTAGGAAAATGGCTCACACACTTATAGAAGTTGGGAATTCTAAAGTTCTTGGATCAAACATCAAGCTGGAGGCTTTTCTCGACTCACGCTCTTACAGGGGTTGAGGAGCTCAAGGTTGGCTGTTGACTCCAACGAATGATGAATCCAAGATCTCTAGGCCAAATGGTGGATTGTTCACTCACAGACAGTTGTAGGCAGCACAACAGAATCCTGATCCACAGAAGAGTGTCTCTTTTCTGAGGATGCCCATAAATATACTGCAAGCAGTCCACACCCCTAGGGAAACTCCCTTTCAAGGGATTGGCTGCTCAAAACATATACATCTGATCCCATCATTGGAACAACCCACATCACAATTGCTTAAACCACACAGAATTGTGGTCCAACCAAGTTGACACACAGCTCCAACAATCACAGCTCTGTTTGCCAAAGACGGCAGGGACAAACAGGAGGGTGACAATGGGAAAGGAGACAGATGGTGAGTGTATGAATGCTGCCAATAAGCAAATAGAGGAGCACAGTACCTTGCTTATGTAAATAACATCCAAACAAAACAAAGAAAATGAAAATCGTGGGCAAGTCATTCCAACATACAATCATCAATTAAATGTAAACACAAAAACATCACAATGTTTTGGAGACAAGAGAACATCCCAGTCCACACAAAGAAGCAAGTTGAAGCAAGAGAAACAAACGATCAGGATACAGACCCAAAATACATCCCTTAGGAAGAAGCAGCATTAAAACTCCCTAATAAGGAATTCAAAAGAATTATATTTAGGTAATGTGAATGGATTGAGAAACAGATCAAGGAAAACACTGCTAAAATTGAGGAAAACACAGAGAAAACCCTAGAATAATTTCAAAAGACAATACAAGAACAAAATGACAAGGTGAAGGAAAAGTTAGAAATGATACAAAATCTGTAGATAGAAATACAGAAGATTAATACTAAATTTTCAGAAATAGATAACACATTGAATGGGCAAAGGAGCAGAACTGAATCCAAGGAAGACAGAATCAGTGAGACTGAAGACAAGTATCTTAATACTTCTTTGGAAAGGGAACACTCAGAAAAAAGATCAAAACAAAATGAAGAAAGCCTAACATTCATGTGGGATACCATCAAAAGGAATAACCTATATGTAATTGGAATTCCAGAACAGGAAGAGACAAGTAAAACCACAGAGAAAATTGTCAAAGATTTGTTGGAAAAGAATTTTCCTGCTATGATGAAAAATGAGAATATAGCCATTCAGGAAGTCCAACGAACCTCAAACAGGATATATCCCAAAAGAGAATCACCAATACATATCATTATCAAACTCACCAAAACCAAAGACAACAAAAGAATTCTGAAAGCAGCATGGGAAAAATGAAGAGTTACCTACAAGAGGCAACCAATAAGACTAAGCTCAGATTTCTTGACAGAAATCCTGCAGGCAAGAGGACAATGGGATAGTATATATGAAATCCTGAAAGAGAAAAATTTCCAAGAATTATATACCCAGCAAAATTGTCCCTCAAATATGATGGTGAAATTAGGACATTTACAGATAAGCAGAAACTAAAGGAATTTGTTAAAATCAGACCAGCCTTACAAGAGATGATAAAGGGAGTCCTTTGGACAGAGAACCAACAGCAGCAAACAACAACCGACCATTAATACACATGATGACATAACACAGAAACCAACCCAGTTATGGAAGCATCCAAAGTAAATAAGCCTACAAGATTGTAAAGAGGGAACCAGGGACATCATTTGACAACAGAGGACAACTACAAATCAAAAAGAGGGAAAAAACAGTTACAGAACTTCTAAATGGTAGGGAAGTCAAGACAACTGCAAGATAGAATGGACTATTGTGAACTTGGGAAGAAAATTAAAGTCACAGGATAACCTCAAAGAAAAAAGGACAAATCTTCACATCAAAATAAAAAAGAGGACCAGCACAAATAGTTAGCAAATACTAAAACAACAACAATGAAGGAAGTGTTAACACAATTCATAAACAAGTTCAGCATAGAAAATTATATGGAACAAAGAAATCAGCAATATACATTTGCAGAAAAATGAAACAAGATCCGTATCTCACACCATACACAAAAACTAATTCCAAATGGATCAAAGACTTCAATGTGCAACCTAAAACTGTAAAGTTCCTCAAGGAAAAAATAGGGGCTAATTTAGGGCCCCTAATATATGGCATAAATAGACTATCAAGCATAACTCAAAATGTGTGTTGTTGTTGTTGTTGTTAGGTGTCATCGAATCATTTCCAACTCATAGTGACCCCATGCACAGTAGAACGAAACACCACCCAATCCCACACCAGCTCCATGATCCTTGCTATACTTGAGCCCATTGTCGCAGCCACCATGTCAATCCATCTCCTCGAAGGCCTTCCCCTCTGTTGTCGACCCTCCACCTTACCAAGCATGACATCCTTCTCCAGGGAATGGTCCCTTCTGACAACATGACCAAAGTAGGTGAG
>NW_006921810.1:2895226-2907359 GCF_000298275.1 Orycteropus afer afer | reverse complement strand
AAACCCACCAGCCACTCCTCGGAAGGAAGATGGGGCAATCTACTTCCGTAGTGATACTGCCTTGGAAACCCAAGGAGGGGTCGCTATGAATCGGGCCCGACTTGACGGCACATAACAACAACAACAATAACAACAACAATGTTCATCACAGCACCATTTACAATAGCAAAAAGATAGAAACAACCTATGTGTCCATCAGCAGAAGAGTGGATGACCAAATTATGGTACATACACACAATGGAATACTATGCAACACTAAAGAATAATGTAGAATCTGCAAAACATTGCATAACATGGATGAACTTGGAGGACATTTTGCTGAGTAAAATAAGTCAATCACAGAAGGACAAATATTGTATTAGTTCATTATTTTAAGAAGTCAAGGAAAGGTTTATATATGGAAGGAAACTTTGTTGGTTATCCAAGGTAGGAGGGGAGGGGTGGGAACACCGCAAAAAAAAAAAAAAAAAAAAAAATGCATTGACCCATATAACTTTAGTTTTGTGTATTTCACTGAACCTAAATTATATTTTAATAACATGTATTGGAAAAAAATCAGATGTCGTATTGCACTAGGCAAATCTGCTGCAAAAAAGACCTTTATAAAGTGCTAAAGAGCAAAGATGTCCCTTTGAAGACTAAGGTGTGCCTAACCCAAGCCATGACATTTTCAATTACCTCATATGCATGTGAAAGCTGGACAATGAATAAGGAAGACTGAAGAAGAATTGATGCTTTTGAGTTGTGGTGTTGATGAAGAATACTGAAGTTACCAGTATTCTTCTGACTGCCAGAAGAACTAACAGATCTGTCCTGGAAAAAGTGCAGCAGGAATGCTCCTTTGAAGAGAGAATGGCCAGATTTTGTCTCCCCACCTTTGGTCATGTTGTCAGAAAGGACCACTCCTTGGAGAAGGATATCATGCTTGGTAAAGTGGAGGGTCTGTGAAAAGGGGGAAGGCCCTCAACAAGATGAACTGACACAGTGGCTGCCACAATGCACTCAGGTATAGCTGACTCAATGGTACCTAACAACAACAACAAAAAAAAAGCAAAGATGTCACTTTGATGACTAAGGCATGCCTGACCCAAACCACGTTATTTCCAATCACTTCATATGCAAGCCAAAAATGGATAATGAAAAAAAGAGGACTGAAGAAGAATTGATGCATTCAAACTGTAGTACGGCAAAGAATATTTAATATATATATCATAGACTGCCAGAAGAACAAACAAATCAGTCTTAGAAGAAATATAGTCAGATTGCTCCTTAGAAGTGAGGATGGCTTCATATTATTTGCTTTAGACACATCATTAGAAAAGACCGACTGCTAAAAGATATCATGCATCACATAACATGGATGATCCTGGGGACCATTATGCTGAGTGAAATTAGTCAACAATAAAAGGACAAATATTGTACAAGACCACTATTATAAAAAGTCAAGAAAAGGTTTATACACAGAAACAAACATTCATTGATAGTTATCAGTGATAGGAAGGGGAGGGAGAGAAAAATCACTAACCAGAGAGTAGACATGTATTAACTTGGGTGAAGAGAAAGGCAATACACAAAAGGCAATGGTCAGCACAACGTGACTAAGGCAAAAGAAGACACTGGGAGATGCACAATAGTTAAAGGCAACAAGGTAAATGCTATTTCATACACAATAGTACAATGACAGTAATAAAAAGCAATGATCATGAGTGGACACATAGGTAGACATGCAAGCTAAACAGGTGTGGGAAAATGAATGGGACTATACCCACAAGTATATATAGGTTTGGCAGAGGATATTTCTACATATGTATTTATATGTGCTTGTAGTAGTTGAGGTTTTGTGTCAGCTTGGCTGGGACTAGCTTTGAGTGGCTGGGCAGCTGCTTGTAGTCATTCCCCATGATGAGAATGGTAATCTACTCCATGGTGGAATCTACTGGAGCAGCTGAGTAGCTGCCTTAGGGAAGTGGTCTGCTTCTAGTATATAAGGGGAAGTGTTGAGAAAGTCTCTGAGCTTTTGGTGCTCTTGAGTCCTGCATGTAGCTGAGTCATTTATTCAGCAGCCTGCTGTGCTGTCTGCCAATCTTGGGACTCTTAATCAACTTGAATCAATAGCCTGCTGTGTGGTTTGGTGATATTGGGACTGTGCATTTGTACTTTTCGACCTTGGGTTTGTCAGCCTCAGCTGCCAGCAGCTGCTTGAGTGAAGAAAGCCTCCAGCTTCGGGGGGCTGGGAGCAAGAGGCAGAGCTGAAGCCCAAGGTTGAAGGGCTTTTACCCAGCCCCTCGTGCCTGTCACTTTGAACTCAGACTTCTAGCCTCTAAAACTTTAAGAGAATAAACTCCTGTTTGTTCAAGCCACCCATTTGTGATATATTTTCAGTTAGAGCAGCATGAAGCAACCAAAACAGTGCTACAAATATATCCATGTATATAGTAGAGCATACAGGGGGAAAAGTTATAAAAACTTCCTAGCCATAACCCAACACCTTGAGGGAAGGAGTCTTGGGCTTGGGAGCTTAAAACCATAGTCTTGGTCAATTGGTATGACACTGCCCACAAAGGCAATGTTCTACATCTTACTTTGGTGAGTAGTGACTGAGGTCTTAAAGGCTTGTGAGCAGCCATCTAAGATGCAAGAATTAGTCTCTGCCCATTATTTACTTTAATAAATAAATAAGAGCAAAGGAGAGTGAAGAAAATCAAAGACTTAAGGAAACAATGAGTCCAAAGGACTAATGGACCACATGAGCCACAGCCTCTACTACCCTGAGACCAGAACTAGATGGAATCCACCAACCACAACTGATCACTTGATCAGGATCCAATAGAAGGTCCTGAACAGAGTAGGAGAAAAATGGAGAACAAAATACAAAATTATACTTACAAAAAAAAAAAAAAAAAGACATTGGTCTGATGGAGACTGATGGAACCTTCAAGACTATGGTCCTTAAACCTGAAATTGAACCCACCCTCAGTGATCACCCTTCAGTCAAATGATAGACCTATAAAGTGAACAATAACACCCATGAAGGTACTCCTCAGAACAGTTAACATATGAGACTGAAAGAGCAGCATCTGCCCAAAAACATAGCTCTAAATGTAGGAAGGGACAGGAAAGAAGGATGGATGGAAATGGGGAACCTAGGGAGAAAAAGGAGGGAATGCTGTTACATTGAGGAGATTACAACTAATGTCATGAAATAAAAAAATGTATAAATTGTTGAATGGAAAACTAATGTGCTCTGTAAACTTTCACCCAAACCACAATAAATAAATACATAAGGACATCATGTTTGGAAAAATGGAGGGTCAGTGGAACAAGGGAATTCTTCCATGGAATGGATTAACATTATAGCTGTAAATGGCATCAAAAATACCAACAACCGTGAGGATGATATAGAACCCAGTCAACACTGCATTTTGTTATATATAGAGTCGCCATGAGTTGGAGATGACTCCATGGCAACTAATAACCACAATAAACCTCAGAAAGGCTATTCAATTAAATTCCACACATATCTATTGAAGAGGTATTATGGCAAGGCAGAGTGATAGGTCCTGGTCTCTTTCCTCAGGAAGTTGATAATCTCACAACAGAGACACATAAACAAGTACTGAGGGAAGTGAATCAGTGCTCACAAAATTACAACAACAGGCTAGAACAGTATGAACAACACAGTAAGAACAAGGGCTCCCATCAGAGACCATAAATTCAAAGTTTTATGATGCAATTTCAAGTTATTTGAATAAAGCTCTGAAAGCCAATCAAATATTGAGATCATCTTCACCTCAAATCTCTCTCATATTAGAAATCTTCCATTTAGTTTGGCCTGCCAGTGAATCTGGGTTGGCCTTGTGATGCGCTTGGATTCATAGAACGTGGCATAAGTGACCTTGTGTGATTCCCAAAGCAATACCAAAAGACATCTTGAAACTTTTGTCTTCTCTGTCTTGGATACAGCCATAGAGAGACAAGCTATCCTATTAGAAGATGAAAGGCCATATTATAGAGGACAGTAGTGATAGCAGCTGGCACCAACTACCTGATGAGTGAATGAGGTCATCTTGGACCTTCAGTTCAGCTACCTTTTTGGTTCAGGGGTCAGCAAACTAGGGCCACGTTTAGTTTTTGGCCTATTTTTATAGGGCCTTTGAAGAACGTCTTTACACTAAAGTTTGTTTCTTGGTTTTTTGTTTGTTTGTTTGTTTTTTAAATATTAACAAAGAAAAATATGTGACAGAGAAAACACCTAAAATATTTGCCATCTGGCCCTTTGTGAGTGAGCCAAAAAACAGAGAGGAACCACCCAAACAACCCTCAGAATTGGGAGAAAAAAAATTCCTGTTATCTTAAGGCATTAAATTTTGATAGGGTTTGCAGTGCAGCAATAGATAACCAAATCACAAGTTGGTAAGTGCTACACAAAGAACAAAGATATTGACTCAAAGGGAACAATCTCTTAATGGTTTGGGAGCTTTTTATACTCATTCATCTCACTTAGGAGAATTTTTTTTTTAACCCCTAATCTTCTGTCGATGAGTCTGTTTTGCATTTTAGGGATATTCTAGTAGCTAGCTATTTGAAACATTTCTTAAAATGTATATTGGAATATAACTTTTCTAAAATGACAAAACAGAAGTCATAAAATATAGTATCAACAACTTGTAAAATATGATATTAACATCCTAAAAGCATCTTTCCAAATACATACTACAGATGACCAGAAGAACAAACAAATCTGTCTTAGAGGAAAGTACAGTCAAAATTCTCCCTAGACATGATGATGGCAAGACTTGGTCTCATTTACTTTGGCCATGTTGTCAGGAGGGACCAGTAACTGGAGAAGGCCAGCATGCTTGGTAAAGTAGAGGGTCAGTGAAATAGAAGATGACCAACAAGATGGATTGACACAGTGGCTGTAACAATGGGCTCAAACATACCTACTTTTGTGAGGAGGATAAAGGACTGGGCAACAGTTCATTCTGTTACTCATAGAACTGCTGTGAGTCAGAGCTAACTCAATAACACATAGCATTTTTTTTTAAGTATATTAATCTATTTGCAATAGAACCTGCCCAGATTTGTTATTAATGGACTTCCTTTACTTAGTGAGCTGAACCATCGGCCAAGGTGGAGTGAAGTATGACTGTTATAAAGGCATCAGCAGGGCAGTAATCACTTTACCCTCTGCAAAGGGCACAGTACTCACCAGGGCTAGAACCAGGAAAAGAATCACGACCAGAATTTAGATCTGAATATTTATATAGGGCCAACCCAGTCCCAGACTTAGACTGCTATTATCTAAAAACATTGCTTTGTTCTACATCCATTTTGATCCATATATTGACCCCTTTTATTTTCAGAGAACATTCAAATTACCATAAGTGATATTTAAATATATATTTCACTTCCCTATTCTTTTCCATTTTGCAGAAAAAAGGCTTTGATTAAGGAATAAGCAGTTGAACAAAGGAATCTGTTTGGGGAAAAAAAAAAAAGGAAATGATAGGCCATGCTTATAGTTTTGATATAAATGTGTAAATTGGGAATGGGTAGTTGGTTAATGATCAAACTGTGTCCCTTAAAATATGTATTTGAGTCCTAATCCCTATTCCTGTGGATGTAATCCTGTTAGGAAACAGGGTTTCCATTGTTATGTTAATGGAGCCATACCATTGTAGGTATTTCCTAAACCTAATGACTTCTATAGGAGCTCTGGTAGCATAGTGGCTAAAGCACTTGACTGCTAACCAGAAGGCTGGCGGTTCAAACCCACCAGCCACTCCTCGGAAGGAAGGTTGGGCAATCCTACTTCCGTAGTGATACTGCCTCGGAAACCCAAGGGGGGCTCGCTATGAGTCGGGGCCGATTCGACGGCACATAACAACAACAATGACTTCTATGTTATGAAAAGAGCAGATTAGACACAGATTACAGAACAAACCAGGCAGTCCTCAGGTTACGAATGTCCAATTTATGTACAACTTGTAATTACAAACCAGCCCCTGCAAAAAGGGCACAGGTGCAGCATCTTCTGACCTCCTCCAACTTCACAAGAGGAAGACAGGGTCACCATGAGCAGCCCGAGGTTATTCCTATGAAGCTTATTCCTATGCCACCACTCTCTAGCCTTATTATACTTCTCAGCTTGTTCGATTAGTTCCAATAGTCACACAGAACTCAGACAATACTCACAATTATGGAGTTTATAAGGGAAGTAATAGGTTACAATTCAGGTTCAGAAATGTGCTCAGCATACAATTCTTCAATCAGGACAGTCTTCTCTGTGTCATGCCCTCAGACATGCCTCTCTTTGGTCCTTGGCCTCTTGGTCTGGCCTGTGCCCTGCTTGAGCAAGTGTTACAAGCTTTTTGAGCTCTGCTGATAGGTACACCTATATACACCCTACTCCGTCTACAAGCCTCTTGCCCAAAGGCACTCAGTCTCTTGCTCCCTGGGCCAGCAAGCCCGTCCCTCTGTCTTGTGCTTCTTCGTTCGTCTGCCATCATCTTTGCCAGCCATCTCTGCCAAGGAGGTCCAGTGCAGGGATCTTGGGTCCAAGGACAAGCTCCACTCCACTTCCCACTCTTTTCTCTTGATGGCAGTGAGATGCCCCTTTCTGCTTCTAGGAAGGCTCATTTTAACCCTACCAGAATGACAAAACTAATGAATCCCCACATTAGGGTTCCATACATAACAATAACAACTGTATTTGCATTGTCCCACTCCCCACAAGGGTGTTATGTACCTTATTTACATTACTCACAAAAGCTATTCAATCCCCTTGGTGGGCCATAAGCACCTTATATTTGCATAGTTCCAGCCAGTAATCTGGCAGGAGTCACAAAGACCATGGTCAGAAAAGCATACAAAGTAATTCACTGTACCACCTATTATAAAGCCTATTATATTAAAAACATACAATGGTTCATAATAACAAATGGGTGCTACTTTGCAACTCACATCAAAATTATTATTATTACATTATTATGTTAAAGATGTTTTAGTGTATCTGGAAGTGTTTCTTTAATGCTTTTTAAGCATAGAAATGTAGCAGTCAAATGCCTTAGGCACTATGCCACCACAACTCCAGTACATTACAAAGTATATACTAAAACAAATATTTGACTAACTGATGTACCTAACTATTCTGACTTATGTACATATTAGATTTAAAGACAGTTTTAGGAATCTGGGGACTGCCTGTACTGGGGAGGGCAGATGCCATATGAAGATCACCAAGAACCAAGCAATGCCAGGGGCTGCTGACAAGGAAGGAATCTATGCAGCTGAGACCCTGATTTAGGCTTTTGGCCTCCAGAACTGTAAGAAAATACATTTCTATTCTTTAAAGCCAACTACATGTGGTATTTGTGTTACAGCAGCACCAGTAACTAAGACAGTGTTTGTGGCTAAGTTTGTGTAGTAGTTAAATATATGACCCAGATCCACCTGATTTTGAGCATGATCAATACTTCACATGTGAGTTTGCATATGGCCTAGAGCAGTATGATAGCCCCTTTCCAAAGATGCCCCATCCCCACCTTCCACAATGAGCCTCACCTCCTGGTGATCATGCCTTTGCCTGACTCCCTGCCCTGGAATTTTGAATGGTCCTATGCTGGCTCTTCCACCACTAGTCTGTTGGTTTGTCATACTGTGGTGGTTTGCATGTTGCTGTGAGGCGGGAGGCTATGCTGTAGGTATTTCAAGTACCAGAAGGGTCACCCATGGTAGACAGGTTTCAGCTGAGCTTCCAGACTAAGATAGACTCAGAAGAAGGAAGGGGTCATCCACTTCTCAAAGAATTGGCCAGTAAAAACCTTATGAAGAGAAGCGAAGCACTGTCTGATATACTACAATGTGCTTGCTTTTGACCAACAGCATGTGACAAAATGATACTTCACGACTTTGGAGGCTAACTTCTTTCTTGAAGCTTTTGCCTTGGTCTCTTAGAATACGGGTTCCAGTGAAATTCAAATCAACTGACAGAGGCAAAAGGAAAAACTAATCTGCAAATGAAAACCATCAATAAGATCCATAAACTTGGACTGATTTACTGAGAACTTTCCATTTTTGGAGGCGTGAGGATATAGGCTGCCGATTTAGAATACTGTATTTGTTTGTGGAATAGATGATGCTCACTGAAAGTTGTCTTGTGGCGAGTAGGGTGGTCACTGTTATACAGAGGAAACTGTATATGCTAGATATAGCTCTTACTCAGTAGAGCTTATAAGCATAAATGGATGAGCCATGCCCGTAGATATTTATGATTTAAATCAGAGACCATATGACCGCAGGCAGAGATTACACATGTTTTACATATTCTTATTTCTATCTGTTATTAGAAAGGATCTGAGAACTTAGGCCAAGTATGCCTAGGTAAATATAGAAAATTCTTGCCTTTATCAAATCTTCTTAAAAGGTCTATCACAAAATCCTGTAGAAAGCATCTCTACTTTTACCACAATTACCCACAGAAACTGGAAAGTGACCCAAAATCCACAGAGATGGGGCTTCACTGCTCTTTGAATGAAGCTATTATTCAACTCAATTCACCACACACTATGAAGCATCTACCACTTGGTACATCTGAAGTGGTAGTAAGACAGACAGGGAATCGGGCTAGCCAGGTCAAACAGGCCCCTGACTCAATACCCTTGTAATTTAAGCCGTCATGTAGACCACCACATAATTCTGGCCACCAACATCAGAGAACTGATTTTGACAAGCTAGGTGCTTGTGTGAGATAAAGAGGCTGAAAATTAAAGGACTCTAAGTTTGACTAGTTATGAAATGCTGATGAACCTCTGGATTGTTTTTTTAAATCTCTCCTTAGGCACCAACCAAGTGCAGAATGTGAGCAGTAAAGGTCAATGTGACCTACAAAGTGACCTTCTCAGAGATGGGCAAGAACAAGAATTTCTCACTGGGCCTCGAACTAGAGTGAAAAGATGTCACGCATGCATAACTTGAACCTCAGAACCCCACCCATTTCATGAATAAAGATGATGCCTCTTTCCTGCCAAGAACCTTTATAAACCTTAAGAATCGCTTTGTTCAGAGGGACCACAAGCTAGCCTGGGCGAAAGCCCCTCCCCTCTTCTCTGTCTTTTTAATAAAGTTTGGTTCCTGCAGACATTTTGCCCCTCCAGTTTAATGCTTTGTCAGTAGAAGGCAAGGACCCCTGCTCAGAGGCTCAGGCACCCCAGTAACAGTGTGGTGACCATCGAAAGGACCCTTAAGTGTCCCGGGTTGGGGTTCGAGAGGAGGTCTGTGAGACCCAGTCAGATATCTGAGCAGCTGCCAGGACTCAATTTTTCTTGCATCCTTTCTTTCTGGTGAGTAGACCTAATCTTGAACCCTTCAAATTAAGTCTCCACATGAACCAAACTTTTCTTTCTCCCAAACTTATTTTCCACTTCTCTTCCTTCACTTCTTTTTCCTTTCTCTTTCTTTTTCCAGCCTTATGGAGGGACAGTGTCCCTGAGAACAGAACTGTGAGGCTGTTAGGAGTTTATTTCTGAGTCTGACTCTTTCCATCCTCCACCGAAAGGATCCCCTTGTTGAGGGGTTCGAGTCCCCAAGAAACAAGGGGGGAAAGTTTTTTTCTTTCTTTTCTCTGGGTCTTTCTGGTTGATTATTCAGTGGCTGTAATAGATACCTGCCAACTCAGGCAGGTTGAAAAAGCATGCTCAGCTGGACTTGATCACTCCGCAGACAGATGTGAGCAGGGTACCACTGGCTCACAGGGTGGACATGCTCCACTGAGAAGACTATTCTTCAAGATTGTGGGAGGATTCCCTTGTTGATGAGTTTAAGTCACCAAGAAACAAGGGGGCTTCTTGTTGAGGGGTCCAAGTCCCCAAGAAACAAGGGGGAAAAGATCCAAATTTTCACTTTAATTCTCTTCTTTGACTTTGGCGCCATATAGTGACCTTATGTTTTTTTCTCTCTGAGCTTCTTCCATCCTTTCTTTTTTTCTCTCTCTTCAAATTTCCCTTTGTTTTTCTTCCCTTGAAAAACGGGATACCTGTTGGGCGTGTGCCTCATTACTTCTACCCCCTGTGCTCCATCTTTGGGGGCAATCTCAGTGCCAGTACCTCTTTCAGATCTTGTCTTATAATTGTCAACCAATAATTTCTCCTTGTTGCATCTGTAAATCTTTCTGGAAGTAGATTGTCCAATCTTCCTTCTGCAGAGTGGTTGGTGGGCTTGAACCACCAACCTGCTGGTTAGTAGTCAAATGCCTTTGGCAACATAACTCCAGAGCTCCTTTTGTGTAAATTAAGATTTGTAAAAGAAACTCCTATTCCTCACAGGCACTTTGGTTTTGGTCGACCCCTCCTCCATGCTATTAATTTGTTCCCAATTCCTGAAGTTTGATTACAGTCTTATTTCTTCCCTCTAGGTCCCAGTCTTTGGGAAAATTCTTTTGTAATTACCTCTCTAAAGCTTCCCTTGTCTCCTGCTATCTATGGGAGGATGAAGGAGAAACTTCTTTTTCTTTTATTGTCTGATTGGACACCTTTACTGGTACCATCACAGCGCTGGAATTCCAAATTTAGAGGTATGTGGAACCTGGGCCCAGTTTAGCAGTTGCATTTTCCTGGCTAAGTCAGCCCAGGGCTCTGTTTAATGGCTGCCAGGGCAGAGAAAAACACATAAAACCCTTAAGCAATGAAGGAAAGTTATTTCAGGTAAATTTACAGTTGTTATAATGAGAGGTTTAAGTTTGTAATCTGGTCATTATAAAATAAGCTGGAAGTTGCTGAGCCTGCCTTGAAGGCACCCAGTATCCAAGCAGGGGAAGTGGAATGAAAATTCATTGCTGTAAGTGTTGGGACCACTGAACTAACTTGTCTGTTTGCAGGCTTTTCTGTTCTAATTTTCTGATTCTGTTTGTCTCGTAACCAGTTTTTGAGATGAGTAACCACCAGAGTATACCAGAGTGCACTAAAACAAATTGTTTATTTTAATTGGTATAACAAGGCCTTAAAGGATATAAATTACTGTAAGGAAATCTTATAAGGCATGCAAAAGATGGTATTATGATTATATTAGATAATATTTCTTGAAGAAATATTATTAGATTTGGTCCAATGATAGATACTTACGTGAATTAGTCCTAATATTACAAAGGATTAATAAAATAAATTCATTTTGAAAAAAGTTTATAACAACCTTGAAGTAGAATCTTCCTAAGTAACATACATTAAATATTCTAGAATGTGTTTTGTTTAAGGAAAAGAAGTAATATGTTTTAATGTGAAACTAAATTGGTTATCTTTTATTTTTTTTACATGTAAATAGACAAGAAAGATCTATTCTTATCTTTGAATGTGAGCCCAAGGTAGGAGGGAAAGGCCAGTTAGTTTCTGAGGTCATATACCTTCTCAGAAGCTTTTGAAAAATCCTTCCCAAACTAAGTGTTAACTACTTCAACAAAAGGGAATAAAGAAAAATGCTGTCTTATTACAGTTACCAGAAAATTCAGGTGATCCCTATCCTGAGGGAACCATGGGCAAATTCTCTCCATTACAAGAGAATTATAAACTCAAAACAAAAATTACACATGAGATAGTCTTGGAACCAATATTTCCCCTTCAAGCCAGAGACATGAAGTTTAATCATGAATTGATCATTTGGGTAAAAGACTTTGTAATTTCCAAAACTAGTTGGTACAAACTTAAAGGGCTAAATTTAGATTTGGGGAAACAGGAAAAACAGTAAATGTTTAAATGAAAACTTGGAATATTTAAGCAAACTTTCTCAGCAGTCATTATGTTTTGTGATATGTATAATTTCAAGATCTTTAGGTAACTTACTAATGATTGACTTATATATTCATTATAATGTAAAGTTCATATACTTTTACTTTTTACAGAAAGGATAGCTCAATCTTTCTTCTGAGGAGTGGCTGGTGGGTTTGAAATGCCAGCCTTCTGGCTAGCAGTCAAATGCCTTAGGCACTAAACCACCAGAGCTCTCATATATATCCAAGGAGATATGTTGTTGTTGTTGTTGTTGTTATGTGCCGTCGAGTCGGCCCCGACTCATAGCGACCCCTCTTTGGGTTTCTGAGGCAGTATCACTACGGAAGTAGGATTGCCCAACCTTCCTTCCGAGG
>NW_006921810.1:2891198-2894411 GCF_000298275.1 Orycteropus afer afer | reverse complement strand
TAAAGAAATGTCTGAAATTCAAGCTATAATTAGATAGATAGATAGATACTTTAAAAAAAAAAAAACCAACCAAATTCACTGCCCTCAAGTGAGTTCCAACTCACAGCAACCCCTCCTTGGGTTTCTGAGGCAGTTATCTCTAGGGAAGTAAATTGCCCAGTCTTCCTTCTGAGTGCCACCAGAGCTCCCATATATATGGGTGTATGTGTGTGTATATATATTTCTTGCTAAGTCTCCCAAGGGACAGTTTTGTACCTTAATAGATTAAATTTGCTATGTCTATTAATACAAAATCTAAAGTTTTGCAGAATGTCTTTACAGAGAAGGGAAGGGACATGAAAAGTTACTGACATTATTTATTTATAAACAAATGCCTTGTGGAACTTGTTTCCTTGTGTGGTAATTAAATTTGTATGTCAACTTGGCTGGCCCTAGTTGAGTGGCTGGGCCTAGTTGAGTTGCTGGGCAGCTGGTGGCAGTTATTCTCCATGATGAGACTGGCAATCAGCTCCATGGTGGGATCTACCACAAGCAGCTAAGTAGCTGCCTTTGGAATGTGGTCTGCTTCCTCTATATAAGGAGAAGCCTTGGGGATAGTCTCTAGTTTATGGCACGCTTGGACCCTGCATGTAGCCGTGTCATTGTTCAGCAGCTTGCCATGCTATGCTGACCTTGGGACTGTCAATGGACTTGAATTAATGACCTGCTGTGTGGTTTGCTAACATTGGCACTGTGCCATTTTATTTGTAGGCCTTGGGCTTGTTAGCCTCAGCAGCCAGTAGCTACCTGAGTGAAGAGATGCCTCTAGCTTCAGTGGGCCAGGAGCAAGAGGCAGAGCTGAAGACCAAGGTTGAGGGGCTTTCATACAGCCCCAAGAACCTGGCACTTTGAACTTGTACTTAAAGCCTCCAAACTGTAAGAGAATAAATTCCTATGTATTAAGACCATCCTATTTGTGGTATATTCTTGTCAGAGTGGCACTAAGTAACCAGAACTTCTTTGTATTTAAAAAAAAAAAAAAAAACTTAGGATTTTAGTCTTATGGGTTATTTCAGCAAACTGACCTAATATGATAATGTGTCCAGATTTGTGGCTTTCATGGAAGTCAAGATAACCTACATAAACCATTGACCTTAGGTGTATTAATTTGTGCAGGTAAGCCTTCCCATGTTTAACTGAAAAACTTTCCTTATTTTCCCCATTAGTATTTCAATCCATACTATTGATTGGACTGGTGATATTATTATTAGAACTATCAAATATTATATGTAAGTTACTTCTAATGTAATTTCTTGGGAAACTAATATACTGTCCATAAAATGAAATAATACATATTAAAATATATATTTTGTGGGTGGACTTGAGTTCCCACTTTAAGGTTTACGACTTAACCACAGACCAAGTAATTATTCCAATATGGCCCTGCTCCATACTTGAAACCAAACTCACTACCATCAAGTTGATCTGACTCATGTAGCAACCCCTCCTTGGGCTTCCGAGGCAGTATCACTATGGAAGTAGATCGCCCAATCTTCCTTCCAAGGAGTGGCTGGGGGATTTGAACCGCCAGCCTTCTGGTTAGCAGTTAGATGCCTTAGGCATTACACCACCAGAGCTCCCGCTCCATACTTATCCTTATAAAATGATCACTGAAGACTGGGTGCTACAGTGAAGCAAAGTGAAAAAATTAGATAGTGCCCAGCTATCAAGAAAGGATAGTGTTTGGGGTCTTAAGAGCTTGTCCTAAAACAAGCAGCCATCTAAAGGAGCCATCAAGCAGTCCATACAGAAGAAAGCACACCAACCTAAGTGGGATCAAAGGATTTTAAGTAAAATCTATGACCAGAGGGAGGACTGTATTAGAGCTTAAATTCTAAAGCACTTGGAGTTGTGGAAAGCTGTGGTCTGCAGTGGGAGCCCTAACTCCTATTTAAAGCTTGACATAAGTTTCAGATGCCATTTGGGTTCTTTCTGACCATTGAACCAGCACTGTGGCTAAGCACAGACAAGTTTCAGGACAAACCTAGGGAGCCCCAAATCAGGGGGCCTAGGGTTTGCCTTCAAGAAGAGCAAAGTTAAAAGTAGACTACTGTGCTCACACACAGAGCTAGGGAACTTGCCTGAGTGTGTGTCCCTTTCTAATTTAAATTAAGATTGAGGTCTTGATATTGTTTTGTAGCCACCGTGTAGCTAAAACTCAGGCTGCACTGTCATGAGTCATAGCCTATGTGGACCACCTAGCCAGGTAGTCAAGGCCCAAAACCAACCCTGTAACCCTTTTCTATCTTCAATTATGTGTCCCAATCACAGTCTTTCTCACTTCTATAGCCTCACCTGCAATAGCAACGAATCAATCTACCACCAATCATGAAGTGGAGGAATGGTGATAGGGCTTTACTTTAGGAATAGAACCAGGACATAGTAGGCTAAGGAGGGAATCTATCCCTGGAAATTAGTTGAGCTCAATTCACTCTAGTGCCAAAGCACAGTGAAGTACCCGAGAAGGCCCCTGACACTCCTTGTAAGACTCTTGTTGTTATTGTTGTTGTTGTTATGGGCCATTGAATCAGACCTGACTCATAGCAACCCCTCCTTGGGTTTCTGAGGTGGTATCACTATGGAAGTAGACTGCCCAGCCTTCCTTCTGAGGAGTGGCTGGTGGGTTTGAACCACCAGCCTTCTGGTTAGCAGTCAAGTGCCTTAGGCACTACACTACCAGACCTCCCCTTGTACGACTAGAACAGGTAAAGTAAGATTTCTACTCTTATTAGGCAGGGTCAGCGCCCAAGTTCAGCCTAAAGAAGTTACAGGAAAAGAGACTTCTGCCCATGTTCCCCATGAAGATTTATGGGTATGAAATCTCTCAGTGGAGAGTGAGACAGGCAGGGAATCAGGCTAGCCAGGTCAAACAGGCCCCTGACTCAATATCCTTGAAATTTAAGCACACATGCAGACCGCCACATAATTCTGGCCACTGGCATCAGAGAACTAATTAGTTGGCAAGCCAGGTGATTGGGCAAGATAAAGAGGCCACAAATAAAAGACCTGGAGTTAGACAACCAAAAGGGAAGAACACGGTTCGCATTTCTCAAGCTGAAATAATTGAGGAAAAAAATTTAAGCCTCAAGTTGCAATATTGAAAGATTCTATGGGCAAAATACTGAATGATGCAGGAAACATCAAAAGAAGATGGAAGGAATATACAGAGTCACT
>NW_006921810.1:2889800-2890874 GCF_000298275.1 Orycteropus afer afer | reverse complement strand
AGAGGATGTGGAACAAGGGATATCATAGCTGCTGTCAGATGGATCTTGGCTCAAGGCAAAGAATACCAGAAAGATGTTTACTTGTGTTTTATTGGCTATGCAAAGGCATTAGACTGTGTGGATCATAAGAAATTATGGATGACATTGAGAAGAATGGGAATTCCCGAACACTTGATTGTACTCATGAGGAACCTGTACATTAACCAGGAGGCTGTCATTTGAATGGAACAAGGGGACACTGCATGGTTTAAAATCAAGAAGGGAGTGTGTCACAGTTGTATCCTTTCCCCATATTTATTCAATCTATATGCTGAGCAAATAATCCTAGACACTGGACTACATGAAGAAAAACGCAGCATCAGGATTGGAGGAAGAATCATTAACAACCTGTGATACGCTGATGACAAAACTTTGCTTGATGAAAGTGAGGATGACTTGAGGCACTTACGGATGAAGACTGAAGAATACAGTCTGCAGTATTGATTACATCTCAATATAAAGAAAACAAAAACCCTCACAACTGGACCTATAAGCAGCATCATGATAAATGTAGAAAAGATTGAGGCTGTCAAAGAATTCACATTGCTTGGTTCTACAATTGACACCAATGGAAGCAGCAGTCAGGACATTAGAGGACACATAGCACTGGGCAAGTCAGCCATGAAGGAACTCTTTCAAGTGCTGAAAAGCAAGGATGTCTCCTTAAGGACTAAGTTATGCCTGACACAAGCCATGGTATTTTCAATCGCCTCATATGCATGTGAGAGCTGGACAATGAATAAGAAAGACCGAAGAATTGATGCTTTTGAGTTGTGGTGCTGGTGAAGAATGCTGAAGGTACCATGGACTGCTAAAAGAACTAACAGATCGGTCTTGGAGGAAGTGCAGCCCAAATGCTCCTTAGAAGCGAGAATGGCCAGACTTCATCTCACCAATTTTGGTCATGTGTCAGAAGGGACCATTCCCTGGAGAAAGATGTCATGCTTGGTAAGGTGGAGGGTCAAGGATAGCGGGGAAGGCCTTCAATGAGATGGAATGACACAGTGGCTACAGCGATGGGCTCAAGTATAGCAG
>NW_006921810.1:2780347-2888360 GCF_000298275.1 Orycteropus afer afer | reverse complement strand
GACTCGATGGCAAATAACAACAAACAACAACAAACAACAATGGTATGTGCTTCCTGTTGAGAAATACTGTGAAGAGCACAATACGTACAAAAGATTTTTGTCATCTCATCAAGCCTCTAAACTTTCCTTCCAGTTTATATGGAAAGCAGGAGCTAGAGGAAATGTTAAATGACACCAGGAGTAAAAACAAAGCAATAAACAAAATTGAACAAATCCTGACCGAGAACATACTATCAAGTAACTTGCTTAGACTCTTCAAAAAGAAACTCTTCAATAAAAGAGACGACAGACATAACAAATGCCATGCATGAATCTGAATTGCATCATCTTTCTACAAAACCAGTATTTAAGACTTTTTTAAGTATTAGAGAAATTTGAATACAGACTGGACAGTAAGTGATATTTTTCTGGTTACCTAGTGCCGCTGACAAGAATATACCACAAATGGGATGGTTTTAACAAACAGGAGTTTATTCTCTTACAGTTTGGAGGCTTAAATCTGAGTTCAAAGTGCCAGGCTCCAGGGGCTGGGTGAAAGCCTCTCAACCTTGAGCTTCAGCTCTGCCTCCTGCTCCTGGCCCACTGGAGCTAAAGGGTTTTCTTTAGACAGCTGCTGGCTGCTGCAACTGCTAAGCTCAAGGTTGACAGGTAAAAAGGCACAGTCCCAATGTTACCAAACCACATGGCAGGCCATTAATTCAAGTCCATTTTAAGTCCCAAGGTTGGCAGAGCATGACAGGCTGCTGAACAACAACACAGCTACATGCAGGGTTCAAGTGTGCCATAAGCTAGAGACCATTCCTAAAGCTGTTTCTTATTTATGGGAAGCAGACCACATAACCAAAATGCTACTCAGCTGCTCCAGTATTTTCCATCATGGAGTTAATTACCAGTCTCACCGTGGGGAATAACTACATTGAGTTGCCCAGTCACTCAACCAGGCCCAGTCAAGTTGACACACAAACCTCACCACCACAGATACTATGAAATTATTATGTTTCTTAGGTATGATTGTATTGTGGCTATGTAGAAAAAAATGTCTTTTCTTAGGATATGCAGGACAAAGTACAGACGACCATTTTATCTGAGGGTATTGGTTCCAGGACACCTCCAGATACCAAAATCTGAGGATGCTTTAGTCAATTATATACAATGGTGTAGAATTTGCATATAACCTACATGCATTCTGCTGTATAATTAAAATCATATCTACATTACTTATAATACCTAATACAATGTAAATGCTTTGCAAATAGCACTTTCTACTTTACACTCTGGCTTAGACTTTGAAGGATTGATTTGACGCAGGGGTGGATTAACCAGTAAACGTGGTATGCACCAGCTTGCATTGAGCAGGGTACACAAGGGCTTGATTATGCTTACTTGTGAATCAGTTGTGAGCGATTTCAGACGGGTTTCACCAGGTCTTTGATGTGGTGGGGGGCAGTGAAACTGTGCACTGTAGATTGATGAGAAGGCACAATTGGGCCCCTGCATATCCGACCTTGCTTTGACCACTTAATTGTTTCCTGGAATATTTTCCAACCGCGTTGTATCCACGGATGTGGAGCCCGCGGATACCGAGGACCTATTGTATTTAGCAGAGAGAAAAAGCAATTATAGCAAATAACACTTCCTGCATCCTTAGATGAATGTCTGTGGGTGTTCATTGAACTATCCTTTTAACTGTTCACAGTTGTACAGACAATTGGCCATAATGGGGAATGTTTTCGAATGGCACTACTCCAGGGGCGCCAAGAGAGAAGGAAAAAAAAAAAAAAGTCACTGCCACCGAGAGGGATGATCGGACTCATAGTGACCCCTCCTTGGGTTTCCATCTCTACAGAAGTAGATTGCCCAACTTTCCTTCCTAGGAGTGGCTGGTGGGTTTGAACCGCCAGGCTTCTGGTTAACAGTCAAGTGCCTTAGGCACTGCACCAGCAGAGGAAATACTCTTCCTAAGTTAATTCAACCACCTCCATCCAAAGACCGATACTACCAATCAGCACCCAGCTCCCATGTTTAAAGGCCACTCTGCTCTTCCCGGGGAGCTCTGGATTGTGACGACACGGGGCAGGGAAAGGGGCTGTCCTTCTTTGAACTCCCTAGACCAGAAGGGAATTTTGAGAGCGCTTCCTTGAGAGTACGCGACTCTCTGAACTTCCATCCATACCCTAGAGGATTGTAATCGGACGTGCCCTCAACCTTCATTCCCCAGGTTTGCCACTAATCTCCAGAAAGTTGCCTCACCTCTTCCAGCCTTAACTGTAAAAATGAGTTCGACAATATTACTGTTCCTAATTTGTAAAGTGATAGCGAAGATCAAGGGAGAGCGCGAAGGCGAGCGAGCAGAGTGCGGTCCTTGTGCGGCTGCGCTCCGACTGGGCGCCGGGATTTGCCCGCGGGCGGGCGAGAAAGACAGGGCTCCCCGGCCCCGGCGCGTGGTCTGCGCGCGCCCGGCCGTGCGTGCCGCTGCGGGGAGGCTGCGTGTGCTCGCGAGGCGGGAGCTCCGGCAGCCCCGCGGAAGGTGAGTGTGAAGCGGCAACGCTGAGGGGTTCCGGAGGCCGCTAAGACGCAGGGCTGTAGGGGCCGATGTGCCCGGGGGACCGGCCTCTCCTGGGACGAGCCCTCCTCAGGGACGCCAAGACCCAGGCGGCGAGGCCAGAGTGGCGGACGGTGGAAGGGAGGTGCCGCTCAGTCCTCCGGCCCTTTCTGGAGCGCGGAGAGGGTCGTTGCCGGCAGTCGCCGTGCCCTGTGGTTCTGGCCTCCGCGACTAGCGTTGCCTGGCTCCGGTGAGCGCAGGGAAAAGGGGTGGGGACCGTAGGCGACGCCCAGGAGCCCCTAAGCGCGTGGTGGGCCCAGGCCGCGTCCCCGGGAGCACGGCCACCGCCCTGATCGTGGGCGCAGTCCTTGAGTCGCCGCTGCCCAGCGCCTTTCTGGCCTCTGACAAATCGGCGGCGCGTCTGTAGCGGCGGTGGGGGAAGAGGACGGTGTTTCGGCGGTGGGGGATGACCCCAGAGCCTGGGACGAACGCCTTTCCGAGGGACCAGGGAAGAAGGGCCTGGGAACCTAATTGTGGGAGGGTGCCCTAGAGGAGTGGACAAATTGGGCGGAGAGTGGAGGAAATCCAGAGAGGTTAGGGCTACCTGATTTCTAAGAGGCGATCTAATCGATCATAAAATGCATTTTAAAAGAATTCTGAACGTTGCAATGGAGCCTTACTTTCCAAGCTGTAAAGAATGATGCCAACAGCAAGCACGGGTAATCGTTCCATCCTGTGTTCCTTCCGCTCTTCAACTCTGGATTAAGAGGGAGGTTACCAGCCAGAGATGTTGTTTCTCCTCTCTGTATTTTGCACAGAGTACTAGCATTTAGACGAGTGCCTTGTCAGGAAGAGCTACTACCAAGGAAGAAATGACCAAACCTTTGTAATTATTGTTTTCAGAAATAAGGAAAATTGGAGTTTGCAGTCTTCAGCTGGGAACAAGTTTGTGGTTTAGCTTTCCCCAGGCGACTTAAAGAGAGGCAGGCAGCTGAGTTTGTTTTTTGGGAATGTGTTGATGCCTGATACAAGTGGAGAGTCTTAAACTTCTATCAGTCTGAAGAAAGAAGCTATTTAAACCTAGGAGATGAGTCTGTAACTTTTTTTTTTCCTCTTAGAAAGTTCATTCAAAAGAATGATCATTGGGTAACTGCAGCTCTAAAAATAAAATCTGTTATTAATGGGCCACATACAGTTCCAGATTAGACAAGTGAATTGAGTTGAGGGCAAGGAGTAAGAAGAGAGGATCAAGGCTTTTCCAAATATGAAAAGTGTTGATAAAATAACTTGCTCTTTATCAGCTTGCTAGGAATGGAACATTGATTTTTAGATGTCATGGTGTTACATTAGGACTCAGATATTCTCTTTGTGTTCTTCTATTCAGTAGTACACTGCATATCTGAGTGTTTTAATACAAGCATGGAATCAAGAAAACAAAACAATTCAGCCTGCTTTAATGTCATCTGAAATTCTACAGGTAAATTCATTTTAAGTTTATTTATTAGTTTATTTTGTTATTTTACAATCATCCTACATTGGTTAAAAATTCATACAGTGGTATCCATTATAAAATTTAAGTATTATTTACTCAGCTAGAAGTTTTGTTTTATAGGCTATTTCTTTCCACAAAGGTTTTGAGGTGGTCCAAGAGTTAAGCTTTATTAACAAATAATAGTATTTTGGATACTATTTGTTTCGGTTACTTTTTGCCACTCTAAAAGAAAATACCACAAATGGGATGGCTTTAACAAACAGTTAAACAGTTTTATTCTCTTACAGTTTTGGAGACTAGAAGTCCAAGGTCAAAGTGCCAGGCTCTAGGGGCTGGGTGAAAGCCCTTGGGTTTCAGCTCTGCTTCCTGCTTCTGGCCCACTGAAGCTGGAGGCTTTCTTCACTCAGGCAGCTGCTGGCTGCTGAGGCTGACAAACTCAAGGTCGACAACTAGAAAGGCACAATCCCAATATCACCAAACCACATGGTAGGCCATTGACTCAAGTCCATTAAGAGTCCCAGGATCAGCAGACAACATGGCAGGCTGCTGAACAGCATCTCAGCTGAATGCAGCATTCAAGCGTGCCAATAGCTCAGAGACCTTTCACAAAGCTTCCCCTTATATATCAGAAGCAGACCACTTCCCTAAGGCAGCTACTCAGCTGCTCCAGTAGATTTCACCATGGAATTGATTACCCTTCTCATCATGGGAAATGACTACAATCAGCTGCTGAGCCACTCAACCAGGCCCAGCCAAGTTGACACATAACCTCAACTACCACAATATGTCTACATTTAAAAATTGAATTATTATTCAAATACCACCTTCACAACTCTATAAACTTAATGTGGTGGTCATATTCAATTCAGGTTCTGAATCAATTATCTAAATTACTCCTAAAAAAATGTTCCAGTGGATGTTGTCTCTCTTCTCTTTCTTTCCCTTTTGGATGATTTTCCTTCTCTCTGGGCCTAACCTCCCTCCCACTCTATTCTGTATACCATACAGGTAGAATCTCATTTTAGGAAATGTCCATATTCCTTTCACAATTATATAATCCAGGCCAAATATGCTTTTCTGTGGCAGCTCTAACAGGAATCATGGTTCAGCTCTGCCCAAGGTGTGGCGTGCTCCTTCTCAGCCTCTGAATGAAGTCATACATGTTTGGGGTCAAACAGTAGCCTCTTAAGTAACCTTGCACAACAAATGCATTCAAATGTTGCTGTGAATTTTAGCTGCATGGTTTTTAATAATTTCTTTTTAATGAATAATGTTTTTATTTTAATAAAAATGGGAGCTCTGGTAGCATAGTGCCTAAAGCACTTGACCACTAACCAAAAGGCTAGTGGTTCAAACCCACCAGCCACTCCTGAGAAGGAAGGTTGGGCAATCTACTTATGTAGTGATACCACTTTGGAAACCCAAGGAGGGGTTGCTATGAGTTGGATCCGACTCGATGGCACATAACAACAACAACATACCATACATACTGATTTGCTTTTGACCACCAGGGCTTTTGACACATTGAATTAGAGGGTACAGGAAAAAAGGGTATATTTGCTGGAAGTATGGTGACTTGGGGGTGTGGGATGCAACTCTAGGTGGAGATGAAGCTACGGAAGAGTCTGCAGTGGGACCCCAAGAAGCTGCAGGATGAGAGTTTTGGCTGAAGAGATAGCCTATGTTCCTAGAAACTGAGAAATTAATGAATAAAACCTGGAAAGCTAGAATAGATTATCACATTTGCCATCCCATAATCATCTGACCCTGCACCTAGGTATCAAACCAGTAAGCTTTTGTTGTCATCCTATGGTATCCGCAGCCAAGTTAACATTTATCAGCCCTGTCTACCCTCTAGGAGCTATTTCAGATAGGCAGTGTGTTACCGATAAGTATTAAAACAGCAACTAAAAACTAAATCCCTTGCCATTGAGTCAGTTCTGACTCAAGGTAACTCCATGTGTTACAGAATAGAACTGCTCCATACAATTTTCTTGGCTGTATTCTTTATAGAAGCAAATTGCCAGGACTTTTTTCCTCTGTGCTGCTAGGTGGGTTTGAACCACCAACCTTAGGTTAGTAGTCAAGCACAAACCCTTTGTGCCACTTAATGACCAACACTAGGATTACCAACACTAGAATTTTCTTTCAGATAGCATGGCCCTTTAGGGTCCTAAGGAAACTTAGAGAAGAGAGACTGTAGGACATTTTACTTACGTTCCAAGGTATGCTGTGTCATGAGACTAGAACACAAAATTCGGACCAGCCAGCTATTTTTTCAAATAAAGTTTTGTTGGAACACAGTCATACCTATTCGTCTACTATTGTTTGTGTCTTTTTGTGCTACCAGGGCAGAGTTGAGTAGCTGAAGTAGACCATATGGCCCACAAAGACTGGAATATTTATTAACCAGACTTTTTAAAACAAAAGTTTGCTTATCCCTGGGCTAGAACATAGATTTCTGCTAAAATCTCAACTTGTACATTTTGAACAGGCTCTTAGGGTTAGAATTTAAAAAAAATAGTTTTTTTAGTCCTGTTAAAACATTTCACAAGTTTGTGGTCCCCTGCCCAACCATGACAGTGAGGTTCAAATCACTTTATGTCTGTTCCTCAGCTATGAGTGACTACTGTTTTGATAGCAAACTGTTTAAAAGGCTGGAGTTAATAGTTCCTCATGAGACTCATTTCTTAGTATTAAATAGTTCCTTTTTCTAGACTGATCCAAGTTCTGTAATGTGCACTTTTATCAAGCATCATCATGTTCTGAGAATGCAAACTCAGCTTCCTGCCATGGACCTGACCACTAATTTGGGCTGGGAGATTTCCTCCCATCTTCTTCTGGTTGTCCATACTTGTGATGTTCAGCCTGATTCTTGGAGCTGTGAATCTTCCTCTGTGCTCCACATTGAATGTCAGTCCTTTGAGGGCAAGGTTTGTTGGTCTTTATGACTGCAACCCCAACCTCTAACATGGGCTCAGTTTATCCAGTGAGTGAATGAAATACTCCTACACAATTAAGGGAAGATTGGAAAAGAATGATAAAGATCTATGATATTCCTAATTTGGAGCAACAGTGCAACAATGAGGAGAAATACTAACTAGAGCAGCTAGTTTTCTCCTGTCCCCTTCCTCCAATGGGTGAAGTTGTTTGCAAGGAAGCATACAGAAAGCCCAGCTTTCTGGTCAGCTTTGCTGCTTTTCTGCCTAACTTGAGTTATCTCTGCTCAGTTCTTGTTTTCCCAGCTTCCCCAGACCTGGTTGTCATGTTGCTATACCCATAGGCTGTTCTGTCATGTGGCACTCTGTGAGACAGCCCACCCTGGAGTGCAGTAATACGTCCAGTTTGCTCTATTGTTTTCTCCCTGCCCAGAATTCCCAGGAGGCTGTGGGATTGGATCTGAGGTTGAACACTCTTCCATGGACACTGTGTTCTGGTGGAAGGAGCACAGCATTTGAAATAAAATGCCTGAATTTGGATGTCAGGTCTGCCTGTAACTCAGGCTGGAAATTTTGAGCAGGTGTTTGAAAAATGATGGTAATACTTGGTTTATGATGTTGTAAAATGTGATTTGTAAGTAACAAACCCAGTTTAAAATTGTAACATATTAGAAATTATTCAGAGGTTATTTTTGTTGGGTTCAAGTGTAGATGTAGACAGAAACAAAAAGAAAATTGTAGCTGAATATTCTTTCTTCAGTCCTGCTCCTTTTTTTTTTTTTTTTTGCTCCTCATTTTTCTCAGTCCAAAGACCCTGTATGTTACAGCCCAAGAAATCTGTAAAAGATTACTGTACATAGGGATTTTTTTTTTTTCTCCCTCCAAGAAGCTCCTTGGTTTGCAAACAGCGTATAACCAGTAAACCATTTACCATTGAGTTGATTCCAGCTCATGGCAACCCCATGTGTGTTAGATTAGAATTGTGCTCCACAGAGTTTTTCATGGCTGATTTTTGGGGAATAGATTGCCAGGACTTTCTTCTGAGGAGCCCCTAGGATGATGCAAACCTCTAAGCTTTCAATTATGAATGATTTTGACCACCCAGGGATTCTCAGCCGTGGTCCCCTGCCACGGCTCTCACAGTGACCCCTCCTTGGGTTTCTGAGGCAGTATCTCTGTGGAAGTAATTGCCTAGTGTTCCTTCCAAGGAGTGGCTGGTGGGTTTGAACCACCAGCCTTCTGGTTAGCAGTCAAATGCTTTAACCACTACACCACCAGAGTTCCCCAAACAGTATATATACTATGTTTTATTTAAATCAGTGTTTGAAATCCTAGAAGTTGTCCACTTCAGTACATTGAGGCAGGAACCTCCCATTTCAATAAGACTTAAATGAAAGAAATGTACTCATACATCTCAGAATACACCTGAAGATGAACTTCTGCATCCAACAGGGGACTCAAGGGCATAATTTGGAAACAGTAATGGGGAACTAGATATTTATACTCAATGTCTGCATAAAACTATAACAACTACAGACAGTTGTGCTTGATGTGGGCTTTCATTTTTAAAACTTGGTGAGTCTTCAAATTTGTCTTTAAAAATTGAATGATTTAAAAAATTTATGCAAAAATGAAACCTTTTCTATATAGTAACTTTTAAATATCAGAAATAAGAAAGTCATGGAATCTTGGATTTGGGAGGGACCTCAGAAGTTGCCTAAGATAATTTATAATGCAGTCCAAAACCAAAAAACCAAACTGCCTTCAAGTCAGATCTGACTCATAGCGACTGCTCTTTGGGTTCCCAAGGCATTATCACTATGGAAGTAGATTGCCCAGTCTTCCTTCCGAGGGGTTGCTGATAGGTTTGAACCACCAGCCTTCTGGTTAGCAGTCAAATGCCTTAGGCATTACGCCACCAGAGCTCCTTATAATGCAGTAAGAAATTAAACTCCATAATATTCGTAACAGTAGCTTGAAGATTTCCATTGATAAGGAACAGCCCGTTCTAATCATCTATATCGAGCTCTCCAACTAATTTTTACCTTTGGGTTCTCATTTGCTTTCTGGAGTAACACTGACATTTTGTTTGGAATATCTGAAAGTGTCTGTCATGGCTCTTCTATGCCTTTCTTTTCCAAGCTTTATTTCCCAGTTCTCTGAGCCACTCCTTAGAGAAGGTAAACTTTCCCTAAGTAGATCACCCTCCTCTGAATTAAATTCACCTTTTCAATGATCCTTTTAAAATGGACACATGTAGATAAGGGATTATGAACCCTTTTGCCCAGATGTCTTTCTATTTTATGAACCCAAGAGTAAGGGTTATTGGAAGGTGTGTGTATGAGGGGTGACACATCATAGTATTACCTTGTATAATTTCTGTTAGCACTGTCATTTTGTCCTTCAGCAAGTATTTAGTGCTTTCTGTGTATCAAGCACTGTGCTAGAATCTGCGACACAATGGTGAGCAGAACTGAACTTGTCTGTGATGGTGGAGCTAGATGGGACATGAGAGCTCTCCTGGCCCAGTTCCCTAGCATTCTGAAAGAAAAAGCAGTTCCCCAAATCCAGTGACTTGCTTAAGAGCCCCCAGCTGTAAGGACTAGAAGCTACACCTCCTGATTGCCCAGTTATTTCTTTATATCCCCACCCTTCCTTTACATCCTTATCCTTCCTCATATTGAACTTGTACTCAACTAAAACCATAAGGTCTTTTAAATTTGGCTACTTGTTAAAATGGTCCCCTATCCTTCTGTAAGGAGCCTTGGTGGCATGAACAGTTACGCACTCAGCTGCTAACCAAAAGGGTGGTGGTGCAAAGCCACCCAGTGGCTCTGAGAGACTGAGTCTACTTTAATAAAGAACATAGCTGAGAAAACCCAGCAGGGCAGTTCTGCCCTGTCACATGGAGTATCTATAGGTTGGAATCCACCCAAAGGCACCTTAACAGTAAGGACAACAACCCTGCTCTTGTGCAGTTGGCTTTTTGGTGTGTGATATAGGACAGTAAGTTCATTCTGTCCAATTTTATCTTACCATTAGCCGTATTCCAACCTGTTGAAAGCTTTTTGGATCATAATTCTAGTGAATTTGTTATTTTCTTTGCTTTTCTGCTGTACAAAATTGAATAAGCTTACATTTCTCTTTAATAAAAAATACTAAACAGGACAAGACTAAAGATATGCCTGTAATTAAACCCTAGGATTTTCTCCTAGATTGATAAAGATGCTCTGATCAACTTTAACACATAAATTAAGGCCCATGGCTGCTTTTCTGAACATTGTATTCTTAGAGTCCATCACAACCCAAGGAGATGGGTATTGAACAAATGACTACATGGAAAATATGCTGGCTGTGACTGATCAGATTTTTTAATAGACTTTATTTGTTAGAGCAGTTTTAGGTTAACAGAAAAATTAAGCAAAAATTATAGAGATTTCCCATATACTCCTTTTCTTTCCTCCCCACTATCTACTCTTGTTAACATTTTATATTAGTGTGGAATACTTGTTACAATTGACAGACTACTATTGAAACATTATCTAATGCCCATAATTTATATTGGTGTTTATTCTTCATATTAATACTTCTACTCCTCACTTATTGCCATAGTTAAGTTTCAAAGACCAGGTCTTTATGAGAAAATTGGCATTATATGAAAATGGAGGATGACTACATCATTACATAACTGCCACATTGCATCATTATGTAACTGCAGATTACATCGTTACATAATTGCCAAATCACTGAGAATCATGGCCCAGCCAAGTTGACAATAACCTTAGCCATCATAGCTAGAGTTACTCTCACCTCACACCTTGGTGTTCATTACAGACAAATACATGTCTTTAATGTGCAAAATAGTCTCATAGTAGATTTTTTACTATTGTCATAAATGCACAATATCATATAATGAGATAGTCAATAAGTGAGGGATAGGTGTAGTGTAATGGTTACCGACTCCTACAGTGGGGTGAAGACACCTGATTCTCTGGATTCACAGCCATGGTCTACCACCTGTATGACCCTGAGTAAGGAGCAAGTTTCTAAATCTCAGTCTTCTTAGCTGTAAGTTAATGTTATTATAATAGTGCCTACCTCATAAGAATACAGTCTGTAGTATGGATTACATCTCAATATAAAGAAAACAAAAATCCTCACAACTGGACCAATGAGCAGCATCACAATAAATGGAGAGAAGATTGAGGTTGTCAAGGAATTCACGTTGCTTCGTTCTATAATCGATGCCAATGGAAGCAGCAGTCAGGACATTAGACGACGTGTAGCATTGGGAAAGTCAACTGCAAAGGAACTGTTTCAAGTGCTGAGGAGCAAGGATATCTCCTTGAGGACTACGGTGTGCCTGACACAAGCCATGATATTTCCAATCGCCTCGTATGCATGTGAGAGCTGGACAATAAATAAGAAAGACCAAAGAAGAGTTGATGCTTTTGAGTTGTGGTGCTGGCGAAGAATGCTGAAAAGTACCGTGGACTGCTAAAAGAACTAACAGATCTGTCCTGGAGGAAGTGCAGCCAGAATGCTCCTTGGAAGCAAGAATGGCCAGACTTCATCTCACCTATTTTGGTCATGTTGTCAGAAGGGACCATTCCCTGGAGAAGGATGTCATGCTTGGTAGGGTGGAGGGTCGACGAAAGAGGGGGAGGCCTTCAACGAGATGGATTGATACGGTGGCTGCGATGATGGGCTCAAGTATAGCAGGGATTGTGGGGCTGGCGCGGGATCGGGCTGTGTTTCGTTCTGCTGTGCATGGGGTCGCTATGAGTTGGAAACGACTCGACGGCACTTAACAGCAACAACAACAACCTCATAAGGTTTTACTCATTAAACAAATGGAAATGTGAAAAATGCATGTTACAGTGCCAGGACTGACCAGATTTCCCATAAGTATTAGCAATTGCTAAAATTATGGAAGGAGGGAAGTTTTCAAAAGTTGTATAAAGTAGGAAGAAAGGTTTTTTTAATTGTTATTATTTAAATGTAAAGCTTTCTTTGCCTCAATACTGTGAAATTGACTGCCATCAAGTTGATTCCAACTCATAGTGACCCTGTAGGGCAGAGTAGAAGTGCCCCATTGGTTTTGTAAGGTTGCAGATCTTTACAGAACAGACTGACACATCTTTCTGTCATGGAGCAGCTGGTGAGTTCATACCACTAACCTCTTAGTTAGCAGTCAAGTGCTTAACTACTGTGCCACCAGAGCACTCCATACATAACTGAAGCTTAAAAAGGTTAAGTCATTTGTCCAAGTGGGTGGGTACACAGTTTGCCCAAGTGTGTACATGGTGTTTCTCAAACTTAGGCTCTTATTTCTCACCTGGGGATCTTGATAAAATGCATTCAGTAGGTCTGAGGTGGGGCATGAGCCTCTGTATTTCTAATAAGCTCCCAGCTGGTGCCGATAAAACACACTGAGCATTCAAGCCCTGGACCAGCTGAGTGATACGTAGCATGACAGCACATTGGAATTACCTGGGGAGCTTTACCGATACTCTTGCCTGAACCATACTCTTTGAAACCCTGATTTAGTTGGTCTGGAGTGCAGCCTAGCTTTCCGAAAGAACCAAACCTGTCCAGTTAATTCTGAATAATGGTGGCCCCATGTGTTAAAGAGTAGAACTGTGCTTCATAGGGTTTTCTATGCTTGTAATGATTATGGTCAGACCTTTCTTCTGTGTGCTGCTGGGTGGGTTTGAACCACCAACCTTTGATTAGTAGCTGAGAGCAAACTGTTTGTACCACCTAGGGACCTATTCAAGCTTCCCAGGAGATTACAATATACAGCAAAATTTGAGAAACACTGGATTAAAAAAAGAAGATGAAATAGAGATGTTGTGGTCAGATATCACAGTTTATATTTGTTTCTAAAACAATCAGGAGGTAATTTAAAAAAGGCAGTGTTGGGTTGTAAAATAATTAAGTATTTAGGAATCTAATGGCAGAGTTTTGTGTTGTTTGGTTTATAAATTAATGTGTTTAGTGTGAGGGTATTACTAAGGAAATTTTCCTCAAAGATGTGTATTAATATGTGGGTTTGTTTTTCCCTTTAGAAAGAATAAGACATGATTGCTGTGTATGATTATGACTTGCACTGAGTTTAATATGCTTAGTACCTTAATTCCTCGGAAGGAAGGTTGACCAATATACTTCTGTAGTGATACTGCCTCGGCAACCCAAGGAGGGGTCGCTATGAGTTGGGGCCGACTCGATGGCAAACAACAACAACAACACAGTACCTTAATTTAGGATTAAATCTTAGGCAATTTTGATAGCCACCTCCTTTTCAATGTTGTTTGTTTTACGTAGAAGAAAAATCATAATGTTGTACAACTGGTGTTAGTTTAGTAATTATCTTTAATAATTAACACGTTTTCTGTTTAGATAACCCTGAATATAGCATGCTCAGGCTTAGCATTTAGCTGAAAAAAATTTTTTTTCTGTCTTGGCCTTTTAATATACACATGATCAGAGAGAGGGTAGCCTATTAGAACAAGGCTAAAGAAAAGTAAGCAAAATCTAGCAGAAATTGAAGAGTATTTTTGGGTTCAATTTATTTTTGGAAACATTTTTATGATGAGTGGGTTAAAAAAAAAAAAAAAAACAGTTACCATGGAGTTGATTCCAACTCATGGTGACCCTATGTGAGTTGTGAGAATTGTGTTCCATAGTGTTTTCAATGGCTGATTTTTCTTTTCTTTATAGTATTTTTATTGTGTTTTTGGTGAAATTTTCCCTAGCAAATGAGATTCCCATTTAGCAATTTCTATACTGGTAGCATAGTGCTAAAGCACTTGACTGCTAACTAGAAGCCTGGCAGTTCAAACCCACCAGCCACTCCATGGAAGGAAGGTTGGGCAATCTACTTCGGTAGTGATATCACCTCGGACACCCAAGGAGGGGTTGCTATGAGTCAGGTCTGACTTGAAGGCACATAACAACAACAACAACAACATACATATCGTTCAGTGACATTGGTTACATTTTCCACAGTGTTATCAGCATTCTCATTGTTTCCATTGTGCTCCTTCTGTTTCCATTAATCTAACTTCCCTGCTCCTCCCTTCTTACTCATCTTTGCTTTAGAATAAGGTAAATGTTAAGCATTTGGTTTCACATAGATTTTTTTTTAAAGGAGCATAGTACTCACAGGTGATACTGTTTATTTTAGAAGTCAGTTTGTTATTTACCTTAAAGATGACTGTGGTAGTTCAGTTTGTGTGTCAACTTGGCTGGTCCTGGTTGAGTGGCTGGGCTGGTGGTAGTTATTCCCCATGATGAGACTGTCAGTCAGCTCCATGGTGGGATCTACCACAGGCAGCTGAGTAGCTGCTTTAGGGATGTGGTGTGCTTCCTGTATATAAGCAGAAGCCTTGGGGGATAGTCTCTAGCTTATGGGATGCTTGAACCCTGCATATAGACTTGTTGTTGTTCAGCAGCCTGCCATGCTTGGTCGACCTTGGGACTTTCAGTGGACTCGAATTAATGGCCTGCTGTGTGGTTTGATAACATCAGGACTGTGCCTTTTTACTTGTCAACTTTAGGGTTGTCAGTCTCAGCAGCCAGTAGCTATCTGAGTGAAGAAAACCTAGCTTCAGTTGGCCGGGAGCAGGAAGCAGAGCTGGACCCCAAGGTTGAGAGGCTTTCACCCAGCCCCTAGAGCCTGGCACTTTGAACTTGGATTTAAAGCCTCCAAATTGTAAGAATAACCTGTTTGTTAAAGCCATCCCATTTGTGGTATATTCCTGTTAGAGCAGCACAAGGTAACCAAAACAATGACCTCCAAGTGTGCTTTCAGTACAGCTTTTAAAGGATATCTCAGGGTAATAGTTTCAGGGGTTCATGTAGTCCCTACTGGTCCAGTAAGTCTGGACTATTTTTTTAAGAATTTGAATTTTGTTCTGCATATATCTCTCATTCTATCAGGGATCATCAGTTGTTTCCCTGGTCAAACAGTTGCTAGTGATACCAAACCAAACCAAACCCACTGCTGTGAAGTCATATCCGACTCATAGCGACCCCTCCTTGGGTTTCTGAGGCCATATCACTACAGAAGTAGATTTCCCAACCTTCTTTCCAAGGAGTGGTTGATGGGTTTGAACCGCCAGGCTTCTGGTTAGCAGTCAATGCCTTAGGCACTATGCTACCAGAGCTCCTCAAAAAATCAAAACCAAACTCACTGCTGTCGAGTTGAGTTCTTACTCATAGCAACCCCTCCTTGGGTTTCTGAGGTGGGTTGTTGTTGTTGTTGTTGTTATGTTTTGTGGAGTTGGACCCAACTCATAGCAACCCCTCCTTGGGTTTCCAAGGCAGTATCACTACAGAAGTAGATTGCCCCATCTTCCTTCCAAGGAGTGGCAGGTAGGTTGAACCGCCAGCCTTCTGGTTAGCAGTCACTATGGAAATAGATTACCCAGTCTTCCTTCTGAGGAGTGGCTGGTAGGTTTGAACTGCCAGCCTTCTGGTTAGCAGTCAAAGGCCTTAGGTATTACACCACCAGAGCAAGTACTGTCTGATTCCTCTGGTCTCATGATAGATGAGGCCATGGTTCGTTATGCTATTGGTCCTATAGACTAGCTTCTTTTTTGAGTCTTTTGTTTCCTTCTTTCTCTTGCTCCAGGCTAGTAGAGAGCAATAGTTGTCTCTTAGCTGGATGCTTACAAGCTTTTGTTTCACCTCCTCTCACTGGCTTGTTAAATCTTAAACGCTACTCACCAAATTAGGCTGTAGAATGTAAACTTCATGAACTATGTTATGCCAGTTGACCAAGCTGTCCCAAGAAACTATGATCCTAAGTCTTTAAACCCAGTAAACCAATTCCATGGAGGTGTTTGGTTATGTCTAGGAAGTATCCATGATTGTGCCCCCATGTGCTTTATCTTGTATATAAATATATATGCAGCACACACATACATGTATAATCATGTGACTACAAGTACACCTGTACATGCATCCATATATAGACACATATACCTTCCTATACACACATATGCATACATATCTACTTATGTAACCGCACACATATTTTTTGTTGTTATTGCTATTGATGCAGAATTGTATATGTTAATAGCATTTACCAAAACCATCCCTTATTCTTATATATTTCTTAGTATTATTTACCTTGGTCAAATTGTGCACACTTCACTCACATTCAGTGTTGCCTTTCCAGTTACCAAAGATACCAAGTTCCTACTGTCTAGAGAATGATTCTCCCTGCCTCCCCTTCCCATCCCTGATAACCACTAATGAACATTGTTTTCTTATTTTATAAAAGTTAGATCATACAGTATTTGTCCTTTTGTGATTGACTTATTTCACTCAACATAATGTCCTCCAGATTCATCCATGTATATTTTGAGAATTCATCATTCTTTATAGCTGTATGGTATTATGTTGTGTTATGTACCACATTATTTTTCCATTTATCCATTAATGGACATGTAGATTTTCATGATCTTTTTGCTGCAGTGATCATAAACCACTGTCACAGAGTTGATTCTGACTCATAGTGACCCTGTAGGACAGAGTAGAACTGCCCCTTGCTGTCCCCAATGCTGTAATCTTTACAGAAACGGACTGCTACATCTTTCTCCTAAGGAGTGGCTGGTGGGTTCGAACCACTGACCTTTTGGTTAGCAGCTAAGCACTTAACCACTGTGCCACCAGGGCTCCTTTTGCAATGAACATTGGTTTGCATCTGTGGCTTATTTTTCAGAAGCAGATCACCAGGGCTTTCTTTCCAGCCTCTGGGTGGACTTGAACCTCCGAACATTCAGTTAGCTGCTGAACACCTTAACTGTTTGCATCACCCAGGGACTCCAGTGGATAAAAGCCAAGCCATTTCCACAGTATTTAAATATTCACCGACCACCCATGATCTGGGCCTTTTTTTTTTTTACACGAACCTCACGTTCTAGTGAAGGGAGCAGACAGTAAACAAGTAGAGTAAATAATTCCAGAGAGAGATGAAGAGACTATTTAAGAATGTCACAGAAAATTAAAAACTCTCCTAAATGACATTTTGCTAAGACCTGCAGCATGAGAAGCAACCCAGCCTGTCAAATCACCAGCTTTTTGGTTACGTAAATGCATAATCTCTGAGGAAGCAAAGAGTTTGACATATTGAAGGATCATAAAGGAGGCCATTGTAGCTGAAATATGGTTGCGAGGGGACAGTGCTAGTAGCAGATGAGATGGGGGGAAGGCAGGGGGATGCATACATAGATCTTATGGAGAGAGATACCTGATCTCCATTTAAAAAAATATTAACCTTGTGATCTTTAAGCTTTATTTCCTTTGTGGTTTTTTTTGCATTCATTAAATTTTCTCATGAACATATATGACATTTGCAATTAGAAAGTGTTGTATATTTGTGAAAGAGTTGCTTTCTGTGTGGAAAACAGCCATTGTTGTACAGCAGGAAAGTATTTCAGGTTATTTTCATTTAAATAATTGTACCATTGCAGAAACACTTTTTCTATTTTTCTGGAGTCATTGCATTTGAACTGACACCCCTCCCCCCAAATTTACTAGGACCCAGAACATTTTTTATTTAAAAAAAAAAAGATATTTATTAACATGAATGATTAGGTATTAGTCTTGTTAATAACTTGTATTTTTTACTTTAAAAATATCTCTTGAGATTTTTAGCATAAAGGTGGTAAGGCCATGATGATACAGGTCCATTGGTCACAAGAAGTAAAACTCCAGTCCAAACAGCTCAGGTTAAAAAGGATGAGGCAGACTCCCTAGGACAGGAGGCTTAGTGGCCAGAAATGCAAGATTGGAAGTCCTGTTTAAATTTTGTCTTCACCAATTACCAGCCTGTGACTTTGGGCAAGTTATTGATTCTCCCTAAACGTTGGTTTCCTCACCTAAGTAAGGGTGTGAAAGACCCTTAATTTTTGAAGATTACATGAATCAGTGCCTGAGAGCACCTACTGTTCTCAAGTTGCTTGAGACACCTACTAGTCCTGATTGCATACTATAGCCATATCCACAAAAGGACTGATTGGACTGCCAAGCTCTTTAAGTTTTTTTCTTTGAGGCAGAACATACAAAAAGAAAAGTGCACAAGTTAAAAGCGTATTGCTAGATTATCACAGACTGAACACATCTATATAACCATCATCTCATTCAAGAAATAGAACGTGGCTGACACCCCAGGAAGTCCCCACAGACCTTCCCAACTACATTTCCCTTTTCGTCCCAAAAAATTACCAGTATCATGAATTCTAACTCTGTAGATTAGTTTTGCCTGCTTTTCAACTTTATATCGACAGAATCATGGTGTGTATTCTTTTTGTATGTGGCTACTTTTCACTCGGCTTTATGTTTCACAGATTCTTCATGGTGTGTGAGACTGAAATATGTTCATTTTCTGTAAACTTACTTTTCTACTGTTGATGGATATTTGAGTTTTTCCAGTTTGGGCCTGTCATGAATAGTGTTCTGTTTTGAACTTTCTTACACATTTCTTTTGTGCCCTTACGTACATTAAGGTCCCTGGGTGGTGCAAACAGTTTGCTCTCAGCTACTAACTGAAAGGTTAGCAGTTCAAACCCTCCAGTGGCACCACGGAAGAGGCCTGGAGATACACTTCCATAAAGATTAAATCCAAGAAAACTCCCTGGAGCAGTTCTGTTCTGTCACATGGAGTCTGCTTGAGTTGGAATCGACTAGAGGCAGTGTGTTTTTTGGTTTACGTACATATTATTGTTGGGTGTTTTGCTAAGGAGTGAAATTGCTTTATCACAGGGTACATAAGTGTTCTGCTTTAGTAAATAACGCTAAACAGTTTCCCAAAGTAATTGAGCAAATTTATAAGTACTCCAAACTATTACTATAAAAATTACTTTTTATTTGTTCATTAACTCACAGAAATTAGCTTCTTATAGGATGAATACAAAGATGTTCTAGGACAGAATTTTCTCAAAAGCTTTGAAAATTAAAATAGTATCAGATAAGCTTGAGAAACATTGCATAATGTATCTTCTTCTAAGGAAACAGACAATATTACCTTGTTAGAAACACTAAGAATCCCTTCATTAAAAATAAGTTTAATTTTGTTTGACTGAGTGATTTCCATTTTGTTTTATTTTGTTTGGGTCCCCAGAGCTCTTTTGAGGTGGTAGCACCTGTAAACAGCACATGGATGCAGCCTGTGATTGGGTTGGGCAGTGAGACAGGGGCAGCAATCTTTGGCTGTCCCTAGAGTTCTGATGCTTAATAACTGAATTGGTGATTCCTTCTCTGAGGATAGTTGTTTCATTTGATGATTAAAGCATTGGCTACATGATAATCAAGAAGCTGGCAACCTGTTTTGTCTTCAGAGGTTTTCTGAGCTCTTCTATTATTTGAGTTGTTTCTCCAGCCATTGTGGATCAACAAGTAATTACTGGTGGTTTGCTGTGCACTCAGCATTTCTAACCTTGTGGGATGGAGAAGATACTGATCACTTAATATAAGTTGTTTATAATCTACTTGGTATATGCATGTGTCGTTTGCATAATCACAAGTTTATTTTTTATAAAATAGAAATGATTTTTAAATTGTAAATACATGTGGTAATTTATCTCCCCTTTCTTGACTGTAATGTGTGACATTATTGTTTAAGAAGTCATTCGATTGTCAATAATAGAAATGCTAATAGTCTGCTTTCCTTTTGAACCCCTTCATAGTTTTCTGTTCATTGGGGTTATAAGGTCTTCTTTCTGCCCCTCCCCTGAGACCTGGGATTTAGAACAGTGTCAGTGATCGTGCATCCCACTGCTCAGCCTTCCTGAAGAAGCAGACCAGCTCACAGTCAGGAAGTGAGCCAGTATCAGGAGCCAGGCCAGGCCAGTTGCTGCGATTTCTGAGACCTCGTAGCAACTCCCCCACCACCAGCACCATATACACTCCTCAACCCCTCAACATAAACACACCCACAGTCTGGACATTTCTTGTTTGAGGTAGGATATTGGGGTTACTGAAATTGAATGGTGGCCTTAAATGTCATTGAACTCCAGAAACTACTGAGTGCCTTTGGCCCTAGGCTGGTCTGTTAAACTGTGTTCTCCCCATTAAACCTCACAGTAACTATATTGTTTTTGTGATGTTTGATTTACATAAGAAGAAACTCTTCAGAAGTTAAATAATTGGACCTAGATCACATAACTGCCCTTCCCTGGTGCAAATGGTTTTTAATGACTGATTTTTCAGAAATAGATTGATAAACCTTTCTTCCAGGGTGCCTCTGCGTAGACTCAAACCTCCAGTTTTGTTTGGCAGCCGAATACGTTAACCATTTGCACCACTCGGGCATAACATTGTCTGCTCTGCTGGAAATGTATTTGAAAGGGAATTTTTCTTAATTCTTGTTTTCATGGCTGAAATTATTAAAAATAAGTAGATGTCTTGACATTTTATTCTAAAACAACATTACTATATCCCTCTTAAAAAGTGAGAACATTTAAAAAAAATTAAATTATTTTTAACTTTTACTGAGATATAGTTTAATACCATAAAATTATCTCATTTTCAGTGTATCATTCAAAAGTGTAGAGTTCAGTAGTTTTTACGGCGTTGTGCAGCCATCACCATATGGAATTTTAAAACGTTTAAAATGTTTCTGTTACTCCAGAAAGATCCCATATGGCCATTTGCAGGCTGTCTCTGATTCCACCCCTAGACAACCACTGATACATCTACCGATTTGCCTTTTCTGGATATTTCATAAAAGTAGAATCATACAGTATAAGGTCTTTGTGTGTGGTTTTTCTCACTTAGCGTTATATTTTGAGGCTTATCCATGTTATGAAAAGTAACAACTAATACATATTGTGGTATTTATCAGCATTTGATTCCTTTTCTTTGCTTTATAGCGCTCTGGTGGCATAATGCCTAAGGCACTTGACTGCTAACCAGAAGGCTGGCGGTTCAAACCCACCAGCCACTCCTTAGAAGAAAGGTTGGACAATCTACTTCTGTAGTGATACTGCCTCGGAAACCCAAGGAGGGGTCACTATGAATCAGATCTGACTCGATGGCAGTGAGTTTGGTTTTTTTTAATCCTGTTACATGGATATATCACATTTTGTTTTATCTAAGAACATTTTACATTAGCATACTTAATCGTATTAGTTTTCCTTGTATCACAGATTTCTCCATGATCCAGTCTGGGCTTGCATATTGCATCAATTTATGTTCTTCAGTCTCTTTTATTCTAGAACCAATCCTTTTTCCAGTCCACTGACTTGCTGAAGAGACTGTGATAGTTTTTCCAAAGAACCCCTACCTCCTGGATTTGTTTGATTACTTCATTGTGTTCTTTAGGTTTTCCCTCTGTTCCCTGTATTTCCTGTAAAACTTAGATTCTCGTTAAACATTTTCAACTAGGATACATTGGAGGTAATACTGCACGCTTCACGTTGTATCTCGTTGTTGTTGTTATGTGCCATCGCATCAGACCCAACTCATAGCGACCCCTCTTTGGGTCCCAAGGCAGTATCACTATGGAAGTAGATTACCTAACCTTCCTTCAGAAGATTTGAACCACCAGCCTTCTGGTTAGCAGTCAAGAGCCTTAAGCACTACTCTACCAGAGATATGAGATACATAATACATGTTTGTTTTGCCACTTATAATGCTAAGATTGATCATTGGGTTAGCATGGTGGTTGCCTGGTCCCGCCAATAAAAAGTTAATATAGTTTCGTCTTTGTAACTAGAAAATAATTTCTGTGATATTACTTTGGCACCATACAAATGTCCAAGACTCCTTCAGCCTTTCATTTGATAATACATTGATGAATAATCATTGCCTGGATTAATAATTTCACCAGAGGTTGCAAACTGACAATTTCCTTGTTCTGTCATTCTGTTTACATTTACTGTTGGCATGTCTATAAAGAAGAGCTTTTCCTCTTCAACTAGAACCATTGATCTCCCCTGAATCACAGATCAGTCTTAAAGAAGGAAGGAATAAGAGAGGGAGGGAGGAGGAAGGAAAGGAGGGAAGTGTGATGGTTAAGGTTATGTATCAACTTGGCTGGACCATGATTCTCAGTGGTTTGGCAGTTAAGATATAGTTTGTCAGTTATGTATTGATGTAGTCACTTCCATGATGAGATCTGCTTTGAGCAGCCAATCAGTTGAAAGGGAGTTTCCTTAGAGGTATGGCCTCCCATATATATGGACATTCTGGCAAAGCTCTCGGACTGTTTGCCTGGTATGGATCCTACATCTGGCTCTTCATCATCTGACTTCCAATTCTTTGGATTTGAGCCAGTATATTTACCATACTGCCTGTAGATTTTGAGATTAGGTAGCCTCCACAGCCTGTGAGCCAGCAGCCTGCTGTCTTGGATTCATCAGCCTCCATAGCCAGCAGCCTGCCATCTCACCTGTTGATCTTGGGTTTGTCAGCCTCTATAGCTACATGAGTCAAGAGAAGCCTCCAGCCTGATGTCTGACCCTTGGACTTGGGACTTGCCAGCCTCTGCATGAACCATTTTCTTGAGATAAACTTCTCTCTATATGCACTTCCATAAGCTTTACTGGTTTTGCTTGTCTAGAGAACCCAGCCTAACACAGTTGATGCTGAGAGTGGTTCCATAGAAACAAAATCATAAGGATGAATTTTCTAAATTGGTTCTCAAGTCTGACTAATCTTAAAAGTGGTGATGACTCTGCCTCCATTAGTAAAGAGTGTGCTGCTAACTGATGATGTGAGGTGACAATATTAATATGGAAAATATCACTACCAATAGATCAAGCATTGGTGAGAAGCAAGGCTCTCTGAGTCATCACATGTTTGATACTTTTCTGCAGTTTTCTCAGAATCAGAAGTATAGGGAAGCTGATTGATTGGTCCTACTTACTGTAGACAAGTGGTGAAAAAAAGACACAAGCTCAGGGCTTCAGAGTCACAGCTCACACACCACAAAAAAGACTTCAAAGTTGCCACTTGTGCCTTGAAAAAAAAAAAAAAAAAAAAGCCTTATTCTTTGTAGAAACAGAGGTGATACTGTTGAAAACCAAACCCAGAGTCTTATGAAAGTAGTAGAATTACAATGCCAATTGAATTCCCAGCCTCAAATGGTGTCTCAAGTTGAAGTAAGGGCAAATGATTGGGAAGAAATGGGATCCTGGAAATTGCGATGGAGTTATATGAGCAGATAATCAGGAAGCTGGAGACACTAAACTCCTAAATTCCTTTGAATCACTTCTGTCAACAGAACCAGGCCTCTTACCCCCTTATAATAGGATTAACCCAGCTGTGCCTGATTAAGGGTGTGGGGTAATGGTGACAAATCTTAGATTCATCAGTCTCCACAGCCAGCAGCCTCAGATCTTGGGTTCATCAGCCCCTGCAGCTACCTGAGACAAGAGAAGCTTCTGGCCTCATGTCCGACTACAGACTTGGGACTTGCCAACCTCCTTTACAGCAGTGTTAGCAATTATATGTGTGTGTATGTATTATATGTGTGTGTATACACATAATGTATATACCATCTTCACTTATTGTGCTTCTCTAGAGAACCAAGCCTAAGACAGGAAGGAAAAGAAAGAAAGAAAACTTGTTCTTCCCCTGCCCTCAATAATTTTCAAGTAAGAGATTGGTGAAATAGCTACCTTGTAGAAATGTAATGTTGCTGATGTTTGGTTGCAGGTATTTTATAATTTGCAATAAGGTATTCTCTTTAAACTAAGGATTAAACAAATTGTGTGTGTGTGTTTTAAATTCCCATATTTTTTGTTTTCCAAGTACATTTTTGTAGTTGATTTGTAATTGTATCATGATCAGAGAATGTGGCTTGTGTGAGATTGAGTCTTTGAAATTGTTGGGACTATCTATGTAACAACATATGATCCATTTTTTAATGTTTCTTGTGGCCTTGAAATGAATGTTACTGTTTATGGGATGAAAGGTGCTAAATGTTTCTATAGATCAAGATAATTAATCGTATTATTTGAAACATTTATATTCTTATTTCTTGTCTGCTTGATGTAAATTATTTAGAGAGATAAATTAAAAATCTCATTAAGATTATGGATTTGTCAATTTATACCCATACTTTTCAGTTTTGCTTTGTATCTTTTGAGGTTATGTTATATAGCTTTATGTTAAATGTCTTGTTGCATGATTCCTTTTATTAGTAATAAAATATGCTTTGTCCCTTTTAAATGCCATTCATTTAAAATGCCTGATAATAATAATAAACTCTAGCAGCTTTTTTTGGTTGGCATTTTCCTGATAAGTTTTTTCATCTCCTGATTTTTGAACTGTGTTTTTTTCTGTTTTAGGTTTGTGTCTTATAATTAATATATGGCAGATTATTAACCCAACCTTATAGACTGGTTTTTAGTAGGTGAGTATACATTTATTTGTGTCTATTCTCATTAACAATATGTTTAGATTTATTTTTGCCATCTCTTTTATGTTTTCTGCCATGCATTTTCTGTTTTGTTTTTATTATTATTTTTAATCCTGTTTTCCTGCATTCTATTAAATTGATAACTTCCTTTGTTTCTCCTGTTTCTCTATCAGTTTAGGGATATATTCCACATCTGTTCTTTCAAAGGACAATATGGATTCTTAAATGAGTATTTTTAACAAAATGTTCAGGTTTATCAGTATTTCTTTGTTCCTGCTGAATAGCATATTTGCGTGTTAGCATATTTGAGACACCTCTTTGCAGCAACCACATTATTTTTATCTAGTATATTAAGTTTTTTTTCTTTTTTTTAACCACATGAAAAGCACTGTGGCCGTGGTGGCAGGATGCTGCTGCTTCTCTTTCTCCTCATTCTTGCTCATTTGCTATCTGGTTTTCACTATCTCTTAATAATCTCCTTGCTTACCTTTGTTGTGTTTTATTACATCTGCCTGAGTATATTTCTCTGCATGCTAAAATAACATCCTTTTGTACTTCTTCAGCAAAAACTTGTGGACTTTTTAAGTCCTAGTGTGCTTGAAAATGTCTTTATTTCACCTTCATTTCACTTGATTTCTCTAAACTTCACCTGTGTGCGGGGAGCAGAGAATTAGAGGAGGAGCATACCAGCAGAGTGTCTTAGTTTTCCGTTTCACTTATTTTAGTGATTCCTGAATTCTTCATCGAGGGAAGTGAAAGAGTGGTTGGGTGACTTGAGATACCTACTAACAAGCAAACTTAGATATATGTTTTAACTCTTGAGTCCCCACTTTTTTAAAAATAATAGGTTCCCTTTTTCCATGATTCATTCATAAATTCTCTGAATTTTGTAGTCCAGCGGTATTTTTTTAAACTTCTTTTTTCAACATATGTTTCTACTTCTTCCCCTCTTTAACCTTCTAATTCCCTGACCCAAAAGTGAATGCTGCTATGATTCTGATATATCTTACAGCAAATTCCTATCCAAGCATTATTTATGACTGTTGAGCATTCATTTGGCAAAATTGAAGGTTTTTCACTCCAAAGAAATAAGTCAATAAAAAGAAGGTAAAAAATTACAATGTATTTATGGCTTTGAAATGTACTTTTTCTTCAGGCAGTAAGAAATCATTAGGATTATTTCTTGTGTGTAATCACTTTCCAAACCAAACTCATTGTCCTCGAGTTGAATTGGATCCAACTCATAGCAACACCTCCTTGGATTTCCAGGGCAGTATCACCACGGAAGGAGCTCTGGTAGCATAATGGCTAAAGCACTTGACTGCTAACAAGAAGGCTGGTGGTTCAAACCCACCAGCCACTCCTCGGAAGGAAGGTTGGGCAATCCTACTTCCGTAGTGATACTGCCTCGGAAACCCAAGAAGGGGTCACTGTGAGTCGGGGCTGACTCGACGGCACATAACAACAACAACAACATCACCACGGAAGTAGATTGCCCAATCTTCCTTAAGAGGAGTGGCTGGTGGGTTTGAACCGCCAGCATTCTGGTTAGCAGTCAGACGCCTTAGGCACTATGCTACCAATTTAGACAGTATAAATCAATTTAGAGAAAATAAACAGGGTGGAAATGATGCCAAGGGTAGAACCACAGCTGCTGATTTGTTTCACCTCTAAACTACACCTCTATTTGTTGAATGCCTACAGTAGACCAGATATTGTGCATACATTATCACTAATGTATACTGTATTTGTATTTCAATGTATTGATGATGGAAAACCAAAACTCTAAGAGATAAATAAGGTACCCACCTGCCATGGTTGGTAAAGGACAGAGCTTGGTTGTAGATTGTGGCCTCTCTCTGGTCTCTGTTTAAGTAACCTGAACTCTGTTCTGGCCAGTACTCTGAAGACCTTTCTCCCCTTGTGGACCAGAGAGTTCCTCCTCTTTTTGCTGCTTCCTTATTTTCTCATGGTTTTCCTTATTTTTCTGTTGGTAAGCAATAGACATCATAACCATAGTCACATTTTCACATTTAGAAACCACTGTTTGTACAATGCATATAAACAACTTTCAAAATAAGATTTGCTGCTTTGAACTCTTCCTCATATTGAACAAGAGCAGGACCTCCATTGCCCATTTTGCAATTAGAAATGATGCCCCATCCTCAGTACACTTTATTTGTATTTGTCTGAAATTGGTTACAAAGTGCTGATTTGTTAGAATGGGACATAAAATTGCCATCTGGGCAGAAAATTGTAATAAATGTACAAGTTGCCAATGGCTAAGATGTAAATAATTTCCTCCTAGGGTTATGCAGTGTCCAGTAGCCAAGTGAGGAAAAAATGTAAGGAGGTGATAATTCCCTGATTCTCATTCTAGATCTTTCTGTTTCAGGTTTTATTCAGGTTTATTCTTTTCCTATTTCAGAGGCTACCTGTGTATGGCTAATAAGTAGGGTGCAAGGAAGATGAGGGTGGGATGGACAGACCTACATTTTAGTCCTATAGTAAGTGGAAATAGCGTATCAAACAAGTCATTACGTGTTACACTTCTGCTATAGGCCTCCTTCTGTCTTGCACTTTGACCATTGCAAAACAAATGTTTTTGTCCTCTTAACAAAGTCACAGAATATAAGTAGAGAGACAAGACACCCTGTGGTAGTTAAGGTTGTGTTGTACTTGGTTGGGCCTGGTTGAATGGCTGGGCAGCTGGTGGTAGTTATTCCCCATGATGAGATGCAATCAGTTGCACAGAAGGATCTACCCTGCTTTAGGGTCTGCTTCCCATATATAAGAAGCAGCTTTGGAAATGGTCTCTAGTTTTTGGCATGCTTGAACCCTACACGTAGTTGAGTCATTGTTTAGTAGCCTGCCATGCTCTGCCGACCTTGGGACTTTCCAAGGGCTTGAATCAATGGCCAGCCATGTTGTTTGGTAACATTGGTTACTGTGCCTTTTTACTTGTCGACTTTGGGTTTGTCAGCCTTAGCAGCCAGCAACTCTCTGAGTGAAGAAGAGCCTCCAGCTTCAGTGGTCCAGGAACAGTAGGCAGAGCTGAAGCCCAAGATTGAGAGCCTGGCACTTTAAACTCAGACTTAAAGCCTCTAAGCTGTAGGAGAATAAACTGTTTGTTAAAGCCATCCCATTTGTGGTATTTCTGTTAGAGCAGCACTAGGTAACCAAAACACACCATAGATGAAACAGAATTGGACAGTGTTTGTGAAAACATTCCATTGCAATGTGTGACATAAAATATAGAAAGTCTTTGAGATAGGAAAGATTATTTTGCCCAGAAGTAATCAGGGCAGGTAAGATAGAACCAAATAGGGAGGGCAAGAGATCATTGTCATAAGTATTAAAAGAGGCAGAACAGCTGTGTCCAAGATTGACGCAAGGTAGATCCCTTTGTAGAACAGCCTTCCCACATAATGACATTAATTTATATTTTCCATAGTAAATTCTGGATTCCCAGGACACTCTTCCCCAAGATGATTGTAGGTGAACAGAGCACCTGTCAAAGCCTCCCCAGGCCACCCCTCATTGAGTTGATCTTTCTCTTCTTCTGAAGTTCTTTAGCATTTGATATAATCTGTACCACATTATCATGCCACGTTTACATGCTACCTTGGGATTTTCTTCTCCTCCCATCTCCTATTTCCTTTGGTCCTTGTAAAGCTTGGTATAGTTTATGGGTGTAGAAGATATCCAATAAACAGTTAGAATGTGTATGTTTCAGACTGAGGCCTGTGATCATGGTGCCAGGAAAGTCATGTGGGATCTCAGATTATAAACCAACTTTAGCTGTGGGTTTTGGAGCAGAGCTGAGGCCTTGGCTGTCACTTGGCCACCTGACTGCTATGTCACAAAGCTCTGTTTTCTCATCCCAGCTGGGGTTCTGTGTTAAAACAAGTATTCTAGGAGGTTCTATCCCATGATTCTGATCTGAAATATGATTTCTGAATAGATTGAAGTGAAAAACTCAATACCAAGGACAAACCTTAAGTTTAAGCACTTGCTATTGTGGCAAAAATGGCTTGTACTCAACTACTAACTGAAAAGTTGGCAACTTGAACACACCTAGTGGTACCTCAGAAGAACGTCCTGGTGATCTTCTTCTGTAAAGATTATAGCCAAGAAATTCCTATGGAGCTCACTTCTGCTCTGTAACATATGGTCTTACCATGAATAGAAATTGACTTGATGGCAACAGATTTGGTTTGGTTTGGATCCAGAGTAAGCATTGAGTACAACCAATAATGTGAAAATGAGGCTAAGGTAGAGTTCGAGGCAAGTAAAAACTATTTCATAGTCTGAGCATTTATAAACTCATGAAATGCTTATTCTGTTTATGCCTAGATAATTCACCTCTGTCAGATGAATGAGTCTCCTCTACCTTCATCTTATCTCACATCAGCAGTTTACCCTGTGAATAATTATAATTGCAGGATATTTCTTAATCTATATTTGCTAGAATCCATATGAGATCACACAGCTGAGAAAGATCCTCACTTTATTTGCACATGTCACTGGCATACCTCCTTGCATTAAATACTCCATTTTCATGGTGGTAAAAGATACAGGTTTTGTTTTGTTTTGTTTTATTTTTACCTGTAGATTTATTTTTCATTTTGCCATTTCCCATCTCTTTCTGTCCATCTGAGCATCTATAACAAAAACCTTGTTTCATAATAAGCACAGTTACTCTGTGTTTGTTAGCACTTATATTGTGTGTATACTAAAAATAAAAAATGGTATTAGTTTGCCTGTTATAATCAGGGATGTATTTTTAACCTTGGTTTTGCTGTAAAAAGCTAAAGTGCCTATGTGGTTGCTGGTAGTCATCTACTAATCACCTACTGAAATTAAGTAGATTGAGGTCAGGATTTTGGGTTTTGCTTTGGAGCATTTGTTCTCCTAGTCTCTTGCTCCTGAAGAACTAATCAGCTATCATTTACAAATGCACTTTGGGTGGTACAAAGCTAACCAGGTCTTTGATCTTCCAGAAGCTGAGGCTCACGTGCTTCTAAACTGCTGTGGATGGCCCTGGCTCTCTGGACCACTCTTCCAAGTAGGATGTCACTGAGATCCCTCAAATGGAGCCTCCTCCTGCTGTCACTCCTGAGTTTCCTCGTGATGTGGTACCTCAGCCTTCCCCACTACAATGTAATAGAACGTGTAAACTTCATGTACTTCTATGAGTATGAGCCGATTTACAGACAAGACTTTCGCTTCACACTTCGAGAGCATTCAAACTGCTCTCATCAAAACCCATTTCTTGTCATCCTGGTCACCTCACATCCCTCAGATGTGAAAGCCAGACAGGCCATCAGAGTTACTTGGGGTGAAAAAAAGTCTTGGTGGGGCTATGAGGTTCTTACATTTTTTTTATTAGGCCAACAGGCTGAAAGGGAAGACAAAATGTTAGCGTTGTCCTTAGAGGATGAACACCTTCTTTATGGTGACATAATACGCCAAGATTTTTTAGATACTTATAACAACCTGACCTTGAAAACAATTATGGCATTCAGGTGGGTAACTGAGTTTTGCCCCAATGCCAGGTATATCATGAAGACAGACACTGATGTTTTCATCAATACTGGCAATTTAGTGAAGTATCTTTTAAATTTAAATCACTCAGAGAAGTTTTTCACAGGTTATCCTCTAATTGATAATTATTCCTATAGAGGATTTTACCAAAAAACCCATATTTCATACCAAGAGTATCCTTTTAAGGTGTTTCCTCCCTACTGCAGTGGGTTGGGTTATATAATGTCCAGAGATTTGGTGCCAAGGATTTATGAAATGATGGGTCATGTAAAGCCCATCAAGTTTGAAGATGTTTATGTTGGGATCTGTTTGAATTTATTAAAAGTTGACATTCATATTCCAGAAGACACCAACCTTTTCTTTTTATATAGGATCCATTTGGATGTCTGTCAGCTCAGACGTGTGATTGCAGCCCATGGCTTTTCTTCCAAGGAAATTATCACCTTTTGGCAAGTTATGCTAAGGAATACCACATGTCATTATTAATTTTACATTCTACCAAAAGCCTAGAGAAGGGCAGGGTACTCTGTGAAAAGTATATAAGTTGTACCGTGAATCTCAAATGGGAGACCTGTGGAAAGGTCCGTGTGCTGGCTTACACTGGACAGAAATGCATCAAGAACTCACAGGACAGAGGCTAGGGGGTAATACTTCAGTTGTGATTTATTTTGACAAAAATTAAGTCAGGCCCTTTTAAGATGGTGTTCAGAGGAATTAAACATAAAGGAGTTAGATGTTTTTGCTAACAGAATTATCAGACCAGACAATTTAAATATGTCATTGTATAGACAGGGACTTCTTAAAATGTCTCACTGAATTACAGGTTCATTCATCCATAACCACCAAGCAGTAGGGAGTTCTATTTATTGAAAAATCTAATCAGTTAAGGGTTTTGTGTGTATCTTTACATGGATTACAAATTTTAAAATACATAGTTCTGTGTGATAAACTTAAGTAAAATTATACCCAATAGCATTTCACCTGCTTTTGGTTATTCAGAAAGTACTTCGTGATGTTGCAGTATTTCAGAGCTATCAACTATTATTTAATATCACTTAAAATTTTTGTAGTGTTTAAATGTTATGTTTGTTTCAATATTGTATAAACAGAATAATGAATCATCCTTTACATTTGAACTTTTTTCCAGTTACTTCACTAATAAGTCTATTATTGATAGCCCCATCAATGTAAACTTATTGGTCATTATTGTGTACAGCTAACTGTCTTGGACTTTGGTAACTATTACTGTGGTAATATAGTGAAGAGTTAAGGCAAGAAGTTCTGAATTATTGTCTTGTTTGTAAAAATAAAATCCCCAGTGTTTTCAGATGTCACTTTATGTGTCTCATTTTTCACTTGGAAATTAGGAATAATACAGAATTCTGTGCAGTATGTTTCCTTTTGGAAAGGACTTTGAAGGCAAAAAAGAAAGGAGAAACTCTTGGCCACAGTATTATGAAATAGTGTCAAATGCCAGTATTTGAAGTATTAGGAGCTAGAAAGAGAACAGGCATGCTACTAATCTATTCCATGTGTTTTCTCCTTAAAAAATAAGCTTGTGAATAATATAGGAAAAAAAGACATCACCGCCACTATTTTTATTTATTTCACATCAAGATGAAAGCCATCATGTGTGATCATAATCAAATCTGATTTAAATCTCATGTGGAAGCACATTTCCTAATGGAAGTAGCGATGTATCTTTTCTTAGAGATTTATCTTTTATTAGGTGATGTATCTTTTGTTGGACAACTTTGCCAACAAGTTCTTTCTAAATTAGGCACTCATTGTGGCATTATATGTCCAGAGGTCTTTGTCCTGTGGTATTTGAAAGCTGGCTGCTTGGCAGCTCAGCAGTCGGGATGGGGAGGAACAGATTCAGGTTCTGGCTATCCTGGGAGACGCAGCCTGAGCTGGGAAGGCCATGTATGCCTTAGGACCATTCTTGGAAAAAAAAAAGTGCAGAGGGCTTTCTGCTTCTAGTAGGTTAAAGAAGAGCATTCCTATCCCCAGATTCCTGGACTTGTGCCGTTTCCTATTACAGTTGACATGTAACAAAGGATTCTTTTTTTCTGGATTATATTTTGTCAAATGACTGTATCCTTTAGCAGGAGGTAATAAATTGAAAGTACATGGTCAGTTCTTGGAATACTCAAATATTTATAATTCTCCTGTAAGAAAAATCTAATTTCAGTGTATGATTCGCTATAATAAGGCTATTTCTGCTTCCCAGGTCTTAGATTGATAGGTTTACAATAATATCATCTAACTGAAATATTCTGTAGAGTGAATCTATGATTCCCATCTATATAGAAATTACTATATAGATAGGAATCATAGATACCAAAAATAATTACTTTTATTTATTTATTTTTGTGGTATGATTAGAATTGATAGGTTTTAGAGAATGGTATATTGATGTTTAGGAAGCCAATTCAGTGACATCACAATGTCTCAGAGACAACTGACAATCTCAGTTCACACTAAGAAGCAAGGTAAAGTAGTACAAGGAAGAGACCAGAATACAGAGCCAGAAAATCTCCCTGAGAAAGAAATGGCATTGGAACGACGTGATGAGAAATCCAAAAGAATTATATTTAGGTACCTTCAATAGATTTAAAGACAGATCGAGGAGTGCAATGACAAAATCAAGGAAAACACAGACAGAATTCTAGGAAAACAATGCAAAAACTGACAGAATAAATGAAGAATTGGAAATCATAGAAAAACAACATAGAAATCCAGTAGATTAAAATTTCAGAAATAGATAACACATTGAAAAGGCAAAGGAAATAGAATTGAATTGATGGAAAACAGAACTAGTGAGACTGAAGACAAATCTCTCAATACTGCTTTGTTAAGGGATCAGTCAGAAAAAAGATCAAAACAAAATAAAGAAAACCTATGATTTATGTGTAACACTAGCAACAGGAATAACTTACGTGAGACCAGAATTCCAGAACAGGAAAAGACAAAACCACCACAGAGAAAATTGTTGAAGATTTTTTTGGACTAAAACTTCCCGAGGTGGTATCACTACAGAAGTAGATTGCCCAACCTTCCTTCCAGGGAGGGGCTGGTGGGTTTGAACCACTAGCCTTCTGGTTAGCAGTCAAATGCCTTAGGAACTATGCCACCAGAGCTCCCAGTATCTTGAAAGATGAGAAGATAGCCATTCAAGAAGTTCAGCGAACCCCAAACAGGATAAATCACAGAAGAAAATCACTTAAGACGTACAATAATAAAACTTAAACCAAAAAAGCCAAACCCACTCCCCTCAAGTTGATTCTGACTTACAGCAACCCTCATTGGATTTCGGAGGCAGTAAATCTTTATGGAAGTAGATTGCCCAGTCTTGCTTCCACAGAGTGGCTGGTGGGTTTGAACCACCAACCTTCTGGTTAGCAGTCAGATGCCTTAGGCACTGTGCTACCAGAACTCCTTATTGTTGCACTGAAGTAAGGCTAAATAAGAGCTGTAGGCATCTGTTCTGACTTACCTACAAATTCAACTTAAAGACACACTTAGGAGCGGATTTCATTGGTAACTTGGGGACTGCCTGTATTCATCCAGGAGACTGTTTGAATATGACAGTGGCAAAGATACAGTTTTCAGGATACACATAATTAGATATTTGTGTGTGATATGAATTGAAAGGTTTAGCAACAAGGAAAAGAAATAAAAGATGTTTCTTCAAATTTATGGCATAAAATCATCAAATAAAATGCAAAAGAAGGTGGTTAAAGATGTCTTGAGTTTTTTCAGTGGTTTATCACTTCCACTTGTGAAGGGGGAGTTGAAATTACCAAATCGAAAATAAAGAATTCTAAGAACAACAGGAAAAACAAAAAGTTACCAGTGGGATGACATATATAAAACCCTGAAAGAAAAATATTGCCAACCAAGAATTATATACCCAGCAAAATTGTTTCTTAAATATGGTTAAATTAGGACATTCCCAGATAAATGGAAATTTATTAAAAGCAGAAAAACCTCCCAAGGGATGCTAAAGGGAATCAGCAATCGATAAATACACATAACAACATCACCCAGAAACCAACCCAGATACAGAAGTATCCAAAAGTAAAATAAAATTACAAGACTGGAAACAGGGAACTACCTACATACCTACACACTGCTGTTGAGTAGGATCCAACTCATAGCGACCCCACCTTGAGTTTCCGAGGCAATACCACCATGGAAGTAGATTGCCTAACCTTCCGAGGAGTGGCTCGTGGGTTTGAACCACCAGCCTTCTGACTAGCAGTCAAATGCCTTAGGCATTATGCCACCAGAGCTCCTAAACAGGGAACTAGAGACATTAATTAGTAAATGAGGGCAACTACAGACTGAAAAAGAGAATAAATAGTGTAGGTACAGAACTTCCAAATGGAGAGGATGTGAAAACAATTTTGAGATAGACTGTTTTAAACTTGGAAAGAATATAATTATCACAAGGTAACTTCAAAGAAAATAAACTTTCTCATCAAAAGAGAGGAAAGGCACAAATATTTAAACAATAGCAACTAAAATAACAGCAACAAAAGAAACCCTAAAAAATCCATAAGTGAAATGAGATCAGCATTTTGAGAAATAAGAAAATTGTATGGAACAAAGAAATCAGCAACACCATCAAAAAACAGAATGACAGCAATATATTCATACTTGTTGATAATTACACAGAATGTAAGTTAATTTAGAGTTGCAGAATGAATAAGAAAATATGACTCATCATTATGCTGTCTATAAGAGGCATACCGTAAACATAAAAACAAAAATAGACTAAAAATTAAAAGTTAGAATATAATAAGCAAATAGCAATCAAAAGAACAGGAGTGGTGAAATTAATAAAGAAGCTTTGGTGGTGTAGTGGGAGGGCATTTGGATGCTAATCAGAAGGTCGGTGGTTCAAACCTATGAGCTGCTCTGTAGGAGGAAGATGAGGAAATATACTTCTGTAAAGATTTACAGGCTTGAAAACCCAGTGGGGATCACTATGAGTTGAAATCGACTTGATGACAACAGGTGGCAATATTAATTTCTGATAAAATAGACATTAGTGCCTAAGGCATTTGACTGCTAACCAGAAGGTTGGCGGTTCAAACCAACCAGCCACTCCTCAGAAGGAAGGTTGGGCAATCTACTTCCATAGTGATACCACCTCGAAAACCCACGAAGGGGTCGCTATGAGTTGAGTCCAACTCGAGGGCACATAACAACAACAACAACAACATAAGAGACAAGGAAGGACATTGTATAGTGATTAAAAAAATCAATTAAACGGGAGGACGTAACTGTAATAAATGTCTATGCACCCAATAAAAGAGCCCCAAAATACATAAATCAGGCTTTAACAGAATTGAAAAGAGAAATTGATGACTCCACAGTAATAGTAGGAGATTTTAATACACCAATTTCAGTGAAGGATAGAACAACTAGAAAGAAACTCAACAAAGACACAGATCTGCACAATACAGTCAATCAACTTGACCTTATAGACAGAGCACTTCATGTGACAATGATACAATACATGTTCTTTTCCAGTGCACATGAAACATTCTCCAGAATAGACCATATGTTAGGCCACGAAGCAAGCCTCAATAAATGTAAAAACATCGAAACACTGCAAAGCTTCTCAGATTGAAGTGCTATAAAATGAGAAATCAACAATAAGAAGATCAAGGGGGAAAAAAAAAAGACATGGAAATGGAATATCATCCTCCTTAAAAACTACTGGGTGATAGAAGAAATAAAACAAAAATTTTAAAAATACTTGAATCAAAGGAGAATGTAAACACAACATACCAACTATTTGTGACACAGCAAAAGCAGTGCTCACAGGGCAATTTATAGCAATAAATGCACACATCAAAAAGGAGAAGGAGCCAAAATCAACACCTTAACTCATCTCCAACAATTATAAAAAAGCAGCAGAAAAGTCCTACAGTTACCAGAAGAAAAGTCATAATAAAGATTTCAGCAGAAATAAATAAAACAGAAAAACAGAATCACAAGACTAGAAGTTGATACTTTGAAAAGATTAATAAAATTGACAAACCACTGGCAAATGTAACAAAGGAAAAGAAGGAGAAGATGCAAATAACATGAAATGGGTGATGTCACAACCAAAAAAAAAAAAAATCTCACTGCCATCGAGCCGACTTTGACTCATAGTGAACCCCTTTGGATTTCTGAGGTAGTAAATCTTTACAGAAGTAGATTGCCCAATCTTCCTTCCACAGAGTGGCTGGTAGGCTTGAACTGCCAACCTTCTGGTTAGCAGTCAAATACCTTAGGCCCTATGCCACCAGAGCTCCTCAGAACCAATCAAAATATAATACCAATCAGAATTCTATGAAGAACTGTACTCCAACAAATTTTAAAATCTAGAAAAAATGGGCAAATTTCTAGAAACACACTATTTAACCTAAACACACTGAAGTAGAAAATTTGAACAGACCCATAACAAAGGAGGGAATTGAATAGGTCATAAAAAAAGAATTACCAACAAAAAAAGTCCTAGCCCAGTTGGCTTCACTGGAGAACTCTACCAAAACATTCAGAGAAGAGCTGACATCAATCTGACTCAAACTATTCCAGAACAAAGAGAAGGATGGAATCCTCCCAAATTCATTTTGGAACCTGATACCAAAACCAGTCAGAGACATCACTAGAAAGAAAAACTACAACTCATATCCCTCATATATAGATGCAAAAATGTTCAACAAACTCCTAGCCAATAAACTCCAACAACATATCAAAAAAATAATACATTATGACCAAGTGGGATTCATACTAGGTACACAAGAGTGGGTCAACATGAGAAAAACAATCAATCAACATAATCCATCACATAACTAAAAGAAAAGAAAAGAACCACATGATTGTATCAATCAATGCAGAAAAGAAAATTTGGTAAAATCCAACACCCATTCCTTACAAAAACTCTCAGCAAAACAGGATTAGAAGGGAAATTCCTCAACATAATAAAGGGCATATACACAAAAAGGCAATCTGCTTCTGAAAATTAGCCAATGAAAACTCAGTGCCTCTGACAGAACATTATCCAGTAAATCACTGGAAGATGATCTTGCAAGGTTGGAAGGCACTCAAAATATGCAGTGGCTTCAACAATGCAAACAAGACTTGCAGTAAAATGGTGGAATAGGCAGACAAGCTACACAGACTGTCTTCACCAAAGAAAAGAGAAACCAGTTACAGAAGATAATCCTGGAGCCCTGAGCTTTGAAAGGAAGTATACAGAAGTGGAGTAGGTGCCAACTAGTGGAAAAACCTGAATGAAAACAGTGCATATACGGAGACGATCAGAGCAGTGGACTGTCAGCTACTCTGATGGGACCAATAACCTAATTATTTCCCAGTGGTGTTGGGACCAGAGAATTGACCTAAAGATCAGCCCTGGTCACCAAGGGTTGCAGGGATGACTGCACGGTGGCCTATACCTAAGAAGGGAAACAGCAAGGAGGCAGATAACCTCAGCTGTGGACTTTTGGCTGTCCAGAGAGTGCAACCATTTTGATTGTTTACAAGCAACAGCCATTTTAGATATTTAAAATGAATGTTTCCAGGTGGTGACCATTTTGGATATTTAAAGTGCCCAAGGGTGCAGCCATTTTGAATGTTTACAAGCAGTGGCCATATTGGATTTTAAATGGACAGTAGTCTCATTCAGATTCCAGGGACCTAAGAATAGGCTCCATTTACCAAGGACGACAGGGACATACAGGAGGCTAACAATGGGAAAAGAGACAGATAGTGAGTTTATAAGTGCTGTCAACTAGTGAGAAGAGGAGAACAGTATCTTGCTTTCATAGATAACATCCAAACAAAACAAAGAAAATGAAAATTGTGGGCAAATCACTGCAACATACAATCACCAATTAAATATAAACACAAAAAGTCACAATGCCTAAGAGACAACAGAGAATCACAGTCCACACAAAAGAAGCAAGATAAAGCAGGAGAAAAAAAGTGCCAGGATATAGACCCAAAACACATACCTGAGGAAGAAGCAGCATTGGAACTCCCTGATAAGGAATTCAGAAGAATTATATTTAGGTACTTATAATGGATTGAGGAGCTCTGGTGGCCTAGTGCCTAAGGCATTTGACTGCTAACCAAAAGGCTGGTGCTTCAAACCCACTAGCCAGTCCTAGGAAGGAAGGTTGGGCAATCTACTTCCATAGAGATACTGCCTTGGAAACCCAAGGAGGGGCTGCTATGAGTCAGGACCGACTCAATGACAGTGAGTTTGGTTTGGTTTTGACTTGAAAACGGATTGAGGCAGATCAAGGAAAACACTGACAAAATTGAGGAAAACACAGAGAAAACCCTAGAACTATTTTGAAAGACAATCTAAGAACAAAATGACAAAATAAATGAAAAATTAGATATGATACAAAATCTATAGATAGAAATCCAGAAGATTAATACTAAATTTTCAGAAAGAGATATCACATTGAATGGGCAAAGGAGTAGAATTGAATCAATGGAAGACAGAATTAGTGAGATTGAAGACAAATACCTCACTATTTCTTCAGAAAAAGATCAATCAGAGAAAAAAATCAAAACATATTGAAGAAAGCCTAAGGTTCATGTAGGATACCATCAAAAGGTATAACCTACTTGTAATTGGAATTCCAGAACAGGAAGACAAAAATAAAACCACAGAGAAAATTGTGAAAGATTTGCTGGAAGAGAATTTTCCTGGTATGATCAAAGATGAGAATATACCCATTTAAGAAGTTCAGCGAACCCCAAACAGGATAGACCCCAAAAGAAAATGACCAAGACATATCACCATAAAACTCACCAAAACCAAAGACTAAAGAATCCTGAAAGCAGAACAGGAAAAACAAAAAGTTACCTAGAAGGAGCAATCAATAAGATTAAGCTCAAATTTCCAAGCAGAAACTAGGCAAGTGAGAACACCATGGGTTGGTGTATACAAAATCCTGAAAGAGAAAATTTTCCAACTAAGAATTATATACCCAGCAAAATTATCCCTCAAATATGATGGTGAAATTGGGACATTTCCAGATAAGCAGAAGTTAAGGGAATTTTTTAAAACAAGACCAACCTTACAAGAGATGCTAAAGGGAGTCCTTTGGACAGAGAACCAACAACAGCAAGCAACAACCAACCATTAAAACACATGATTACATAACCCAGAAACCAACCAATTATGGATGTATCCAAAGTAAGCCTACAAAATTATAAACAACAGGGAACCAGAGATATCAATGGACAAATGAGAACAACTATGAACCAAAAAGAGGGAAAGAACTGTGTAGTTTCAGAACTTCTAAATGGTAGGAATGTCAAGAGAACTGCAAGATAGAACAGACTGTTCTAAACTTGGGAAAAAAAATATAAACCACAGGGTAGCCTCAAAGAAAAATGATAAATCTTCACATCAAAATAATTAAGAGGACCAGCAGCACAAATATTTAGCAAATACTAAAACCATAGCAATGAAGGAAGTGATAACATGATTCATAAACAAAATGAGCTCAGCACAGAAAATTATATGGGACAAGGAAATCAGGAACACCATGAAAGAGCACATAACAAAATGACAGCAACACATTCATACTTGTCAATAATTACATATCTGACAAGGGAGTTAACGCTAAAATTTATAGAAAACTCCAACACCTCAACAACAAAAAGATTAACACTCTAATGAAAACATGGGCAGAAGACATGAATAGACACTTCACCAAAGAGGATATTCAGGCAGCCAGCAAATACATAAAGAAATGCTCACGGTCATTAGCCATCAGAGAGATGCAACAACAATGAGATACCATCTCACTCCAGTACTAATGGCAAAGTTCAACAAGACAGAAAATAACAAACACTGGCAAGGATGTGGAGAGATTGGGAATCTCATACACTGCTAGTGGGACTGTAAAATGTTACAACTACTGTGGAAAACAGTATGCCAATTCCACAAAATGCTGGAATTAGAAATACCATTTGACCCAGCAATCTCATTACTAGGTCTGTATCCTGAAGAATTGAGAGCCAAGACAAGAACAGATATATGTACACCCATGTTAATTGCAGTACTATTTGCAATAGCAAAATGATGGAAACAACCTGTTGCTGTTGTTGTGTGTCATTGAGTCGGCCCCAACTCATAGCAACCCCTCTTTGGATTGCCGAGGCAATATCACTACGGAAGTAGATTGCCCAACCTTCCTTCCGAGGAGTGGCTGGTGGGTTTGAACCACCAGCATTCTGGTAGCAGTCAAGTGCTTTAGGCACTATGCTACCATCAACCAGAAGAATGGATAACCAAACTGGTACATACACACAATGGAAAACTATGCTACACTAAAGAATAATGTAGAATCTGCAAAACACCACTTAACATGGATGAACTTGGAGGACATTTTGCTGAGTGAAGTAAGTCAATCACAGAAGGACAAATATAGTATTTGTTCATTATTGTAAAAAGTCATGGAAAGGTTTATATATGTAAGGAAATTTTCTTTGTTGGTGACCAGGGGTGGGAGGGGACACTGCAAAAAAAAAAAAAAAATACATTGACCTATGTCACTTTACTTTTGTGTGTTTTACTGTACATAAATTATATTTCAATATAACATATTTTAAAAAATGCAAACAAGCATACCAACAAGTATGAAGGTGACACAGGACGGGGTGATATTTTGAGTCATAGCTGACTTAATGGCATCTAACAGCAGTGTGCTAGTTAGCTTTTGCCAGATTATGCTGCAGTAACTACCCCCAGATCTCAGTAGTTTATAACAGTCATGTTTTCTTTTCATCCATGTTGCATTCCAGTGCTTGCTGACAGTTGGCTGCAACCCTGGTCCACGTGTTCTTCTCATCTTGGGACCCAGACTGAAGGTGCAGCTCTTGTTCGGAGCATGCCATTCTTGTAAATGGAAGCAAAAAAGAGGTAGTGGAAGCACACGGTGGCATCAACATCTCGACCAAAGTAACTCACATGGCCAAGTCTAGTGTCAGTGGGGTGGGGAAGTGTATTCCTCTCACAGGAGGTACTGAAGTCATGTGATGACATACGGGGATGGATAGTTCTCTTACCCAGTGGGGAATGAATAGTTGGGTACAGTGATAAGATCTACCATACCTTGTGTGTGACAGTGAAAAGGGGGCTCAGGGATCTCTAGTTCTGAGACCACTCAGGTGGATCAGAGTTTTCCTTGCTGACTGGAAACTGGTGCTTCAGGCTTTGGGGTGTTTGCTGAGGTGGCTGCCCTTTAAACCTCACTAATTTTTCCCTGGCTCAACCCTGAATGGTCTTGGAATTATTGTGTTCTCATCAGCTCCCCAGATGCAGAGCAGCCAGAGCTGCAGTATTAATAGCAACAAAGTATTTCTGAGCATGTGGTTGGGGAAAGATCTTTTCTCTTGGGGTATGTTAGGCAGTTGCAGGATGGAAGGAAAAAGAGAGGGATAGGAAGAGAGTCAGCCTTGAGAGAGAATGGTGAAAATGGGAAGTGTGGCAAGCCCCTCATGTTTCTTTGGGGTTCTTATATCCTTTAATTTGCTAGAAATTAGTCTCCTTTATATTATACCAAGTGTTCTGGATTTTGTGTGAGCCATAGATTACCTTGCATTGGGATCTGCCAGAAGTACCACAGTGGATGGCTTTAACAAATAGCAGTTTATTCTTTTACAGTTCAGGGGACTAGAAGTCCAAATTCAGAGTGCCACCTCTAGGGCTGGGTGCAGTCCCCTCAACCTTGGGCTTCAGCTCTGCATCTTGTTCCAGACCCAGTGGAGCTGGGGGCTTCTCTTACCTCATGCAGCTGCTGGCTGCTAAGGCTGACACACCCAAGATTGCCAGGTAAGATGGCACAACCCCAAGATTATCAGGCAACAGGGCAGGCCACTGGTTCAAGTCCAGGAACAATCCCATGATCAGCAAGCAATACAGTAGGCCACTGATTCAAGTCCAAGAACTGGAGATGAAGACTTGGCCATAAAGTAAGATCCAAAATGTGCCAAAAAGCTAGAGATCTTTCCCAAATCTTCCCCATATATACCAGAAGCAGACCACACACCAAAACAACTCCCCTTCTACTGATTAATGTCTCAGAGCAGATTCCACCATAGAGTTGATTACACCACAGCCAATCTCATTATGGAAAATTAACTACATCCAGCTGCCATGCCACTCAAAATCACAGCCCAGCCAAGTTGACATACAACCTTACCCACCATGGGATCCCCTTCACCTTCTTAATCGGCAACCTGATCATCTGGCATGTGGTTAATGTGGATCCAAACCTTCCAGGAATCCATCAAAATAGATGGCATATGCTGATGCAAGTGTGGGTAGTGGACTGCAGAAAGCATGAGAAACAGGTCCTGAAAACTGGGAGATGATTAGGGTAATGACTTAGTCCCTAGACAATTAGGATTTGTGCATGAGGGAAGCACAATGTCCTCTGGGCCTCAAAGGACATTAAAAGTGACCAATAAGGATGGGTGGGTGCAGTGAGCCTGCATTCAAGGTAAGTGACAGAGAAAGGCATAAAACCTGCATGTGGATAGTCTGAGCCCTGAGTGTGGTCAAGATAGCCATGGGTAGTGACTCGTAGATTAAGCTGGAGACCTTAGAAATCACCTCTTTCATTGTTTCCTGCCCATTGTGTGACAGGGAATGGACCAATGGGGCTTATGTCAGTTTTAATATTACAAAAAGTAAGTGGAATTCAAATATGTGCCTAATGTAAAGTTGCCAAGCTGAGGAGAATACTTCCATTAGCTAGATTTTAATCCAGGCGTATTCCTGGTTGTTTATGATAACAGAACTTTTAATTGGTTCTGATTAATAAAATGGAGAATTTAAATGATAACTTAGTAACTGCAGAGTCATGGATAGTGGTTTATTGATGAAGGAGGACAGTAGAAGGGATCTTTGCCAGAAAAAGGGGTGGAACTTCTTTGATTAAAAGCACTATGGTCCACTGGGGTCATGTACCTTACCCAGCGTCACTGTCAAACTAAGCCCAGCTAGCCCCAACTTTTCCCCTGCTGTCCCTGAGTTGAGTTGGAGAGCCTCAGGAGTATCCCCCTTTCTGTGAATTGCAGAAATTTCCAGAAGGAATCATCCCTGATTCATTGATGAGAGGAACTTCATGGTGCTGTACTGCCATTTCCAATGGATTGGAGGAAAGCTGTGGCACCAGACATCTTGGAAAATTCATGGGAGCAGACCACAGTGAAAGGCACCAGTGGGCAGCAGAGAATGAGCCCAGGCAGTGGCTTCAGAGTGCACAGGTGCTGGCCCCAGCAGTAGGCTCCTTGTATTAGAAGTTCCTACACAGCCAGGCCCTGGAAGAACATTGGGGTTTCTGATGACATTATACAAAGCTGCACATGCACTTCAAAATAAAAGTGTGTCCTCAGTACTGACAGCCAGGGTGCTTGATTCTGGAGATGCCATGGGCTGTGCAGGAGGCAGGATGTAGGGTCCAGGTTTCTAGAAGGGGACAAGAGCCAAGACCAATGATAAAGCTCCAAATACAAATACAAATCAGGCCTTTGTGCCACAGATATCCACTTGTTTCCCCCAATATCTATGAAAGATATTAACTAGGAGAAAATAACACAGTAAAGTAATGACTGCAACCCTTAAGCCACTATAATAAGGAATACATTTATTTGTCATTTAGATCCCAATAAGAAAACAGGTTCTCATGTTCTTAGCTTTAAGACACTCAAGGGGTGCTGGCTGTGTTTGAATCAAGTCTTTTCTATTCCTAGCTCTGTGACCTACCAATGTGTTACTGCAATTACTTTACCTTTTTGCGCTTTGGCTGCTTTATACACAAAAAAGAGGAGAATTATCTACTTCAGGGTTTTTGGCACATAGTAAATGTTATGTGGGATTGTAGATTGTGGGGCTGGCGCGGGATCGGGCAGTGTTTCGTTCTGCTGTGCATGGGGTCGCTATGAGTCGGAAACAACTCGATGGCACTTAACAACAACAACAACAACAACAACAAATGTTATGTAACTGGATTTGTTATAGAAATGTTATACTATGGATTTTGACTTTTAAAATAGTGTTTCAAAATTTGTCACAATACCTAAACCTTGCAGTGCAATGATGGTTCTTCCATTCCAGAGACCCCGGTTCAATTTCCAGCCAGTACACCTCAAGTGCAGCCACCACCCATCTGTCAGTGGTGGTTTGTGTGTTGCGATGATACTGAATAGGTTTCAGAACTTCCAGACTAAAATGCACTAAGGAGAACTGGTGATCTACTTGTGAAAATCAACCAGTGGTCTGATGCACAATCGATTGTGAGGATGGCACAGGACGGGGCCGTGTTTCATGTCATTGTGCGTAGGGTCACCGTGTGTTGGGGGCGAACTCAACAGCAGTTAACAACAATCTAAACTGCGTGCTATTTAGAAAAATTAGGCAGTTTACTGCTGCCTCTCAGCAGTAGGCTGAAGTTCTTGGGGCCCCCATGATTCTGATTCTTACCCACCAACCTTCCCTGCAACCCTGCCCAACCTTACAACAGATACAACTATCCCAGGATTCTGAACTTGATCTCTGCCTCCATCTGCAGCCCTTGTGCCTCTCTGCCACTTCCTCACTTCCCACTGCCCAAGTCTGAAACAACAGCTGGGACTGGAGGAGAGAAGGGAAGGGAAAGAAGGCAGAGCAGGACATGTTTGGACATCTGTGGAGTGGTCTCTGACAGACTAGAGGTAGTGGAGTAGCATTCAAGACAGAAGCAGAAATTTTTTCTCTCTAGCATCTGCAAGGTGATAACTGGTCTGCCCCCTTTCAAGCTCATGAGGACACCTGAGGTCCAGTTAGAAGGTGTACTTTTTATCCTCCAGCCCATAGTTTCCTTGGTGGCTGCTGGTTCCAAGGTGAGGAATTCCTCCTTTCTTGATCAAAGGGAACCCTGACTCTATTCCACTTCTTCTCTTCACCTAGGTGCAGGGAAGCTTCCATCCAGCTGGGAACTACCCAAGTGAGGAAAAGACTGCATCCTGAGAGATGGCTCTGAGCATCAAACCCAGCAATCATGTATCCTGGGAGAGTGATGTTCTTGAGTAAAGTAGCAAATCAGATGATGTATGCCCTGGGGAAAGATATGGCCACTATGGCCATAACAGAAACAGAATATGGGGAGAGGAAGTGGACTACAGTGGATTAACATGACTAATCTTAAAGGTGAGAGGTCCTTCTCTACCTTGCAGGTGGGGGTATAACGTGTTAGATGTATCTTGAAGGCAATTTGGCAGTTTGTCTTCCCAATACTCATACTATAGGCCAAATAAATTCTGCTGCTAGGAATCTGTCCTAGAGATGTTCATTGCAGGGTTACTGATTTTTTTAAAAAATGAAAAATCTTTCAATGTTCAACATTGAGAGAACATTGATTATATTTCAGTGTTGTCATAAATTAGAACATAATACAGCCATCAACGATGATGCTTTTAAGAGTTTTTGTTCAAGCCTGAACGTATGTCAAATAAAAAATGTGAGATACCTTGTGTATGTGTGTGTGTGTAATGTGAACTGAACTGTGGGTGCCCAGATAGCTGTAAATCCTCCAGGCTTCCTTCTCCTTCAACATTCAGATAGAATAGTTTGAATGTACTATCCTGAAATATTACACTACACATTTAATATCCTATAGTAAGTGCATGTACATCCCTCAAAGCTCTGAAGATTCCAGGGTAGAGAAGTGGTTTATGGTTCTCATGAGTCAATCTATACCACAACCTGCTTCTCTGCCATTATCCTTTCCTGGCTATGGCCATTTTCTGTGCCACCTTTTCCCATAATACTTTGCCTCATGTAAGATGTCAGCCCACTTATTTATTTATTAATTTATTGTTCTCAAACTTCACCAACATAAGTTTGCTATAAACTTTACAATTTCACTTAAGATTTGAGAGTAAAAAAAACAAAAAGCCACTGTCACTGAGTTGATTCCAACCTACAGCAATCCTCATAGGGTTTCCAGGGCTATAAATCTTTATAGAAGCAGGCCGCCTCCTCTTTCTCTCATGGAGTAGCTGGTGGGTTTGAACTGCCAACCTTTGGTTAGCAGCCCAATGCCTTAACTACAGTGCTACCAGAACACCTTAAGGTTTGAGAGTAGTGAAAGATAATTACAATCCAGGAAGGCTAAGATCTTCCAATTCAGTATCTGACATCAGTGCTCCCAGGAGCTTACCAGTCATTTCTAATAGTGGTCTCCAAAGATGATGCTGTTAGGTGCCATTAAGTCACTTCTGACTCACAGTCACCCTGTGTATGTACATTAGAACGGAACACTGCCCAGTCCTGTGCGATCCTGTCAATCATTGCTTGAGCTCATTGTTGTAGCCACTCTGGTGAGAGTCTTCCACTTTTTTGCTGACCCTCTACTAAGCATGATGTCCTTCTCCAGACTCTGTCCCCTCCCAGTAACATATCCAAAGTACATGACACAGTCTTACCATACTTACTTCTAACAAACACTCTGACTGTACTTCTTCCAAGACAGATTTGTTCATTCTTCTGGCAGCCCGTGGTATATTTAATATTCTTCTTTACCATCATTGTCCAAATTCATCAATTCTTCTTCAGTCTTTATTCATTGTCCAGCTTTCATATGAAGATGAAGTAATTGAAAATCCTCACAACTGGACCAATAAGCAGTATCATGATAAACGGAGAAAATACAGAAGTTGCCAAGGATTTCATTTTACTTGGATCCACAATCAACACCCATGGAAGCAGCAGTCAAGAAATCAGATGATGTGCATTGGGCACATCTGCAAAAGACCTCTTTAAAGTGTTAAAAGCAAAGATATCTCCAAAGGTAGTATCCAAAAGAGATGCATCCAAAGATAGATAAACATATTTCTGTCCTCCTCTGTGTGGATATCCCCACATTGACTCTGGGAAACCCCTTTGTAACCAATTAAATGCGGCAGAAGAGACATTGTCTGACTTGCCAGGGCAAAAGAAGCCTTGCAGCTTCCCCCTTTTAGTATGTGTGCTTCTGTCAGAAGTCCACCTTCCCTGACTACTGCACTGGGAGGAACCCAAACTAGTCACATGGAGAGTCCTTGTGGAGAGAGACAGAATGCCTGGCCAGCCCCCCATGCCAGTGTCCAGATACAAAAGACACCAGACATGGGACATCTTGGATATCCAGCCCAGTTGAGCTGTTAGACAATTCCAGCCTGACACAGAATGAGATCCTAAGTGAGAAACTCCCAACTGATCTTCATCGACCCACAGAACCATATCAAAAATACATTTTGTTTTAAGCTACCAAGGTTTGGGGTGGTTTGTTAAACATAGATAATTGGAACATTTCTACTCATAGGAAGGAGTCCCTGAGTGGTACAAACAGTTAATGTGCTCAAAGGCTAATGGACAATTTGGAGGTTTAAGGCCACCCAGAGGCACCTTGGAAGAAAGACTTGGTGATCTACTTCCAAATAATCAGCATTTGGAAACCCTATTCTACTCTGACATGTATGATGTCACCATGAGTCAAAGCAACTGGTTTTAATTACAGGAAATGTTCCATCAGCTCTGGTCCTCCCTAAGTCAGGCTTTTTTTCTCACAACTGGCCCTTCCTCCTGATTTGCAAGCCCTTACCCCTGCTTTAAGTGATCAATGAATAATTTCCAAAAGGTCTTTCAATTTAGCCTCCTTTATGTTTTACTCTTGCCTTTCCGGACATGTGGGAGGCAGGCGTGGAGGTGAATGCTACTTACATTTCCCTCTCAAAGAATGCCATTAAAGGCATTTTCCCAGATAATAAGAAATCAAGTTCCCTAAAGATAAATTATGCCATTCTCTTAAAAGGTTGCAGCAGCTGCAGGGACAGTTTTAAATGCCACTCTTCCCCCTTCTTGCTACATATGTAGAAACTGTACAGAAACAAAGCAGGATGAAAAGATAGCAAAATGTTAACAGGAATTGCCTCTCAATGATTTTTTTGCTAGTTTTGAAATATCTTTTATTACTTCATTCTGAACAATGAGCATAAATCACTTTTATAACAAACATTTTTAAATGACAAATTAACAAGTATAGATAAAGGTGAAAAGCAGGGTCAGAAAATGGCACGGGGGGAAAGTTTGGTGGGAGGTGGGGTCAAATGGTTTTTTTGTGTGTTTGCTGCCGAGCCAACAGCCCTCCCTGTTACCCTCCCCACTCTCCTCATGCAGGCAGAGACTGCCTCCTACCACAGAGCCACCAATGCTAAACATTCTCAGCCTTTCTTGCTGCTAAGGCTTTGCCACTTCAATCCCAGGCAATGGGACCCTATAAGATGTAAGTTAAAGTACTCCTCATTAATAAGAAAAGACAAAGGAGAAAGACTCATTTCTTTGGCCAGATATTGTTGTGTCTGCAGTGCTTGGGTATGCAGCAACCATGCTGATCCTATGAAAAGGCCAGACTAAGGGCCAGGGCAGTGGGCTGAGGTGGTAACAAGAAAACGAAGAGAAGCTGATCCTTGATGACACACCATTGTATAACAGAGCTAACCCTGGGACCACACACTTCTTATATTTTTTGTATGTGAAGTAACTACTGATGGTGTGTCCAAAGATGTGTACAGCTGAGGACATGCTGACTGTAAAGATATAAAAAGCAGAGTTTTCCTATCCATGAGGGTTTGTTTGTGCCAGTGTTGAATATGCAGATGGGAAGAGATAAGTCAACTCAATTTCCTCTGTTGTTGTTTGCCGTTGAGTCAGGCCTGACTCGTAGCGACCCCTCCTTGGGTTTCTGAGGCAGTATCATTACGGAAGTAGATTGCCCAACCTTCCTTCAGAGGAGTGGCTGGTGGGTTTGAACTGCCAGCCTTCTGGTTAGCAGTCAAGTAGGGCAGAGAAAAAACAAACCTTCTGGTTAGCAGTGAAATGCCTTACCCACTGTGCCACCAAAGTGCCTTTACCACTTAAAGTTGTATGTCAACTTGGCTGAGCTGTGGTTTCAAGTGGCTGGCCTGCTGGATGTTGTTATCCCCATGATTAGATTAGTAATCAGCTCCATAGTGGAATCTGCTGTGAGTAGCTAAGTAGCTGCCTTTGGTGTGTCCCTTGCTTCCAGCACATAAGGAGAAGCTTTGAGAAAGGTCTTGTGCTTTTGGTACATCTGGAACCTGCATTTATCTGAGTCTTCATCACAGTGCCCTGCCGTGTTGCCTGCCAATCTTGGGACTGTTCCTGGACTTGAAGTAGTGGCCTGCCATGTTGTCTGCTAATCTTGGGACTGTGCCATTTTACTTGTTGATGGTGGGTTCATTCAGCATCAGCAGCCAGCTGCTGCATGAGTTAGGAGCAGCCTTCAGCTGTGGTGGGCCTGGAACAGGAGGCAAACCTGAAGTCTAAGGTCAAGGGGCCTTCATCCAGCCCTACAGCCAGCACTCTGAATTCAGACTTCCAGCCTCCTAAACTGTAAGGGAATAAATCCCTGTTTGTTAAAGCCATCCACTTGTGGTATTTCTGTTATAGCAGCAGTAGAGAACCAAAACACTACTCATCTGTCAGTTTGTCTGTACTGTGGTGGCTTCTGTGTTACTGTGAGGCTGGAGGCTATGCCACTGGTATTTCAAACACCAGCAGGGTCACTCATGGTGGACAGGTTTCAGCAGAGATTGCACCAACCACGTCTGAAAAAATTGGTCACTGAAAACCTTATAAATAGCATGAAACATTGTCTGATATAGTGCTGGAAGATAAGCCCCTAAGGTTGGGGGACACCCAGAATATGACTGGGAAAGACCTGCATCCTCAAAGTAAAGTCAACCTTAATGGCATGGATAGAGTAAAGCTTTGGGACCTTCATTTGCTAATGGGGCATGACTCAAAATGAGAAGAAACAGCTGCAGATATTCATTAATAATTAGAAAGGCCTCAAGCATAGCAAGGATTATGAAGATGGTGCAGGACCAGGCAGTGTTTTGTTCTGTTGTACATAGGTTCACCATGAGTCAGCACCAACTCAATGGCACCTAACAACAATATCAATAAAGATGTAGTGAACATTCATGTACAAGTTGTTTGTAGATATATATTTTCATTTCTCTCAGGTAAATACCTATGTGTGGAATTGCTGGGTCATATGTTAAGTGTATGTTCTGGTTACCTAGTGCTGCTCTGACAGGAATATACCACAAATGGGTTGGCTTGAACAAACAAGAGTTTATTCTCTTACAGTTCGGGAAGCTAGAAGTCTGAGTTCAAAGTGCCAGGCTTTAGGGGCTGTATGAAAGCCCCTCAACCTTGGGCTTCAGTTCTGCCTCCTGTTCCCAGCCCATTGAAGCTAGAGGTATCTCTTCACTCAGGCAGCTACTAGCTGCTGAGGCTAACAAGCAAATTTGACAAATAAAATGGCACAGTCCTGATGTTACCAAACCACACATCAGGCCATTAATTCAAGTCCATTGAAAGTCCCAAGGTCGGCGGAGCATGGCAAGCTGCTGAACAACGACACGGCTACGTGCAGGGTTCAAGCACGCCATAAGCTAGAGACTGTTCCCCAAGGCTCTCCTTATATACAGGAAGCAGACCACGTACCCAAAGGTAGCTAATCAGCTGCTCACTGTAGATTCCACCATGGAGTTGATTACCAGTCTCACCATGGGGAATACTACATCCAACTGCCCAGCCCCTCAACCAGGCCCAGCCAAGTTGACACACAAACTGAATTACCACGGTGTGTTTAACTTTCTAAGAAATTGCCAAATGGTTTCCTGAGTGATTGTGCTCTTTACATTCCCACCAGCTATGAGCAAGATTTCCACTTGCTTCATTTTCTTAGCAACACATAATTTTAGTTATTTTCATGTGTGCAGTAGTATTTTATTGTGGTTTTGCTTTCCATCTTCCTAATGATCAATGATGTAGAGCATCTTTCCGTGTATTTATTGGCCATTCATATATCTTCTTTGGTGAAGTATCTGTTCAAGTCTTTGGTCCATTTGTGGAGGGAGTTTGTCTCTTTTATTTACTGAATTATACAAGTTCTTTAAATATTTTTTATACCAGTCCTTTTAAGTATGTGTATTGCAAATGTTTTCCCCCAGGATATGCCGTCCCTTTGTTATTTTCTTAATGGTGTCTTTTGAAGAGTAGATTTTAATTTTGATGAAATCCTATTTATTTACTTTTTTCTTTTCTGATTTGTGATTTTTGTGCCTTGTCTAAGAAATATTTGCCTATCCCAGAGTCTCAAAGACCTTCTCATTTGTTTTATTACAGTTTTTAGTTTGAGTTTTTACATTTAGGCATATAATCCTATTTATTTTTGTACATTGTGAGCTGGTTGTAGAAGTTTATTGCTTTTTTTTTTCCTTAGGAATATCTGCGTGTTCCAGCACAATTTATAGAAAAAAACTATCCTTCCCCATTTGAATTATGTTACTGTGTTTGCCAAATATGTCAAACAATCAATTAGAGATGCCAAGGTATTGGATGTATCCTTGGATACTGAAGTCAGCCAGAATGGTGGCAGGACTTCGGAGGGAAGAAAAGAGAGTGAGGTTCAAAATCTGTGTTGAATGTAGAGGATAGATAGGGCAGGCAGAGGATGGCAGCAAGGAGGGAGGAGTAAGTGATATTTTCTATTCGCTGAATCTTGAGGAACTTGGGTATATACAAAAAGGCAGAATGTTTAGGACATAATGCAGCCCCGATCCAGAAGTACATGCATTTGAAAGAATGGGCATCACTCATAGAAGGCTGTGGCCTGGCCTCAGAAAGGCTCAGTGGAGGCTGAGACTGAAATTCCTGGACAGAGCTTCAGAGCAGAGTCTAGATCTTATATAAGGTAGCAGCTTACAGAAACAGAGAAAAATGCCCATGTTCAAAAGGGGCCTTGGGCCAAAGCCACTTCCCCTTCTCCATGGAGGGCCTAGGATGAGGCTGGTGAGCCTGAGACTCCACAGGCCTCTCCACCATACAGACTCCAGCATGGATTCTTGTGGATGTTCACTCCACATTGGCATCCCTAACAGACAGGCCAAATATGGGCCAGAAGAGTAAGGAGTAGGGCTCAGTCTACTTCGAGAGCTTTAAAGTCTTGATGGGAGACTCAGCATCTTCAGGGGTCTCATGATTCCAAACTGGCAAGAAAACCCAGGGCTCTCTAACTCTTCCTTGTATACCAGCCTTCCCCATTTTGCCTGTTGTTTCTCAGGCATCCTAGGCCCTTGCCTGGCCTACCTGCGTTTGCCTTGCTGTTTTCTTAACCTGGAATCTACTTTCCTTTTTTTCTAGATCTCTATTTCATCATCTATAAAGAGAGAGAGTCTCATTCTCTTCTAAGCATCAAATAATTATTTAAAGGCTTTGGGACTATTCAGCCTAGAGAAGAGGAAAACCTGTGGCAGAGAAAGTAGTCTGGAAGCCCAAATGAAGAGCAATGGGGAAGAAAATGGGAGAAAATTTAAAGCAGATAAGAGACAGAGACAGTTGCTTCAGGAAATAGTGAATTCCCTGTCTTAAAAGAAGGTAGGAGAAGCTGAGGAGTCCTTTGGTAAAGAAGCTAAGGAGTCAAGAACTAAACAGGATTCAGTTATGAAAAATCTAACTTGAGAGAAGTACTAATATCACCATTGGAGTCATACAGATCTGAATTCCAATCTTACCTCTTCTTATTATCTGGGTTATCTTTCTCCTTTTTGTGCCTCATTTTCCTTACAGATGGCAAGGATATAATAAGAATATCTGTCTCATAGAGCTTTTGTGAGAATTTATTGAAGTGGCAAATATAAAGAAGCCAGCAGGCAGTAGGTGCTCAAAAATTAGAAAATGTCACTAAACCACTGTTTAGTTCTAAAGGATGATTGGAAACAGAGTGGGGGCATTATGGGATGGGCATTGCTGCTGCCCTCAGGGCTAGAATCTGGAAAGACCCCCAGCAGTCAGGGAGACAGAGAGGTTCAGGGCAGATAACATTCGACTGATAACCAGAAGGTTGGAGGTTCAAATCCACCAGCCACTCCATGGAAAGAAGACTAGGCATTCTACTTCTGTAAAGATTTAGTGCCTCAGAAACCCAAAGGGGTCAGTATGAGTCAGAATTGACTCAATGGCTGTGAGTCTGGTTTGGTTTGAGCATATTCTAAGCAGAGGAGCAAGGAAGAAAAAATAAATTACTCATATATGTATTGATTTTTTTCCTAAACTTTTTATTCAGTTCCATTGCTCTTTAAGTCTTTACATCCATGACACAGTATCTTCATTAGTTTGGCTTTACAGTAATTCTTGAAATCAGGCAGTGTAAGTATTGCAACTTTGTTTTTCTTTTGCAAAATTGTTTTGGCTCTTACAGGTCCTTTGCATTTCCATATAAATTTTTGAATCAACTTATCAGTTTCTAAAAAGGAGCCTTCAGGGCTTTTAAATGGGATTGCATTAAATCTAGAAGATTGAGGAGAAAGGATATTACAACAATATTGAATCTTTCAATTTATGAATGTGGTCTCTCTATTTAAACTTTCTTTTTTTTTTTTCTTTTTTTTTTACTTTAACAAACAAATTTATTCTCTAGCAGTTTAGGAGGCTACAAATTCAAATTCACAGAGCTAGCTTTATGGGAAGGCTTTCTCTCTGTGTCATTTCTTTCTTTAAAAAAATGTTTCTATTGTGATTTGAGTGCACATTTACAAAGCATATTTGTTTTACTCTCAACAGTTCGTGCACATTTGGTTTTGTGGTGCCAATTACCATCCCCAACCATACAAAGCTCTTCTCCCTCTCCTCCCTGTGACACTCCTTCCCTGTGCCCTTTTTATCTATGCATTCCTGTCTGTCCAACTTTCCCTCTGTGTGAAGGCTGGCACTCAAATGTCTCATGGCTGATTGGTCTAAGGTGTGCATCTCCCTAGGGCAGGTGGGTGCATCTCCCTGGGGTAAGTGTTTCTGCTTGTAGGTCTTCCTACTGTTGAACCGGTCCATGGAAGTAAGTCCATTTCCAGGCCTGAAGGATAACCTGGGGCCGTAGCTCAGAGGTTCCACCATTCTCTATCCGACCAATAATTCTGGTCATTTTTCTGTTTTTGAATTTTGTTCCACATTTTTCCTCCCACTCTGTCCAGGATCTCCAATTTGGATCCCTTTCTGAGTGGTTGGCATGGGTAGCCAGTCACTTTCTAGTTCTTCTGTTCTCAGGGTTGTGAAGGCTGAGTCTTCATGGTTGTCATATCTTTGGACTAATTGTTTCCAAATGACTTTGATTTTCTTCTCTTCTCTTTGCTCCAAATGAGAAGATACCAATAGTTGTATCTTAGATGATGCTCAAAAGCTTTAAGACCCCAGTTGCTATTCACCAAAGTAGGATGTAGAACAAGATTTTTATGTACCGTGTTGTGCCAATTGAGCCTTATGTCCCCCAAGACGATGATTCTGAGCCTGCAGGTCCGGTAATTCTCTCCCTCAAGGTGTTTTTCTCCCCTCAAGGTGTTTGGTTGTCTCTGAGAAGCTACTCCAACCTTGTCCTCTGTTACTTCTGCAATGTATGTGGATAGTTTTGTAGCACTAGTACATATGTAAGACTGTCTTCAGCCACATCTCTCCTTGGTCTTGGGTATATTCCTATTTGCCTAACCCTACCTGATCTTCTCACCTGTCTATGCATTTACCCATAGTCTATCTATTGTTTGGTGCCACTTGTAAAGAATTATTGTGCATGCACAATATCTTTTGTGTTTCTGTGCCCTCCCTTTCTCTATTGTTATGTTGGTCTCACATTCTTGCCATATTGGCCCTCCTTTCACCTATATCAACATGTGACCCCAAATTTCCCTCACCTTCCCTCCCATGCCCAGTAACCAATAAAGTGACTTTCCTTCCCTGTGTAAACCTTTCCATGACTTTTTTTATAATACTAGACTCATATAATATTTGTTCTTCTGTGATTGACTAATTTCACTCAGCATAATGTCCTCAAAATTCATCTACATTGTGAGATGATTCATGTATTCATTATTCTTTAATGCTGCATAGTATTCCATTGTGTGAATGTACCATAGTTTGGTTATCCGTTCATCTATGGATGGGCATTTAGATTGTTTCCATCTCTTTGCTATAGTGAACTGTGTTGCAATGAACATGGATGTGCATGTGTCTATTCATGTTCTGGCTCTCACCTCTAGGATATATTCCTAGTAATGGAATTGCTAGATCAAATGGTATTTCTATTTTCAATTTTTAAAGGAAATCCCATCCCGTTTTTAGTTTGGTTTGGTTGAATTTTGCTATTGGTGCTGGGGTGAGAAGATATCTCACTGTTGTTTTGATTTGCATCTCTCTAATGAGCATTTCCTCACATGTTTGTTGGCTGCCTGTATACTTTCTTTAGTGAAGTATCTGTTCTTTTAGTATCTCCTTTGCCCATTTTTGAATTGGATTGTTTGTCCTTTTCGTGTTGAGGTGTTGAAGTTTTCTATAAATTGTAGAGATAAGTCCCTTATCAGAAATGTCATAGCCAAATATTTTTTCCCAATCTGTGGGTTCTCTTTTTACCCCTTTGGAGAAGTCTTTCAACATAAGAATTTAATTTTAAAAGGTCCCAATCATCTAGCTTCTCTTCCACTGCCTGTGCATTTTGGGTTATGCTTACTAGTCTATTTATGCTGTAAATTATGGGCCCTAGAATTGACCCTATTTTATCTTTGATGAATTTATAGTTTTAGGTTTTACATTTAAGTCTGATCCAGCTTGAGTTTGTTTTTGTGTATGGTGTGAGGTATAGGTCTTGTTTCATTTTTCTACAAGTAGATATCCAATTTTCCCAGCACCATTTGTTAAAGAGGCTATCTCTCTCCCCATTTAATGGGGTTTGGACCTTTGTCAAAGATCAGCTGTCCATAGATACACGAAACAAACCAAACTCACTGCCGTGGAGTCAGATCTGACTCATAGCGACCCTTCCTTGGGTTTCTGAGGCAGTATCTCCTTGGAAATAGATTGCCCAACTTTCCTTCTAAGAAGTGGCTGGTGGGTTTGAACCACCAGCCTTCTGGTTAGCAGTCAAATGCCTTAGGCACTATGCCACCAGAGATGGATGACTCTGTTTCTAGATTTTCAATTCTGTTCCATTGGTCTATTTGTCTATCACTGTACTAATACCATACTGTTTTGACTACTGTGGCTGTATAGTAGATTTTGAGATTGGGAAGTATGAGACCACCTACTTTGTTTTTCCTTCTTCATCAGTGCTTTGCTTACCCAAGGTTGCGTTCCTTTCCATATGAAGTTAGCGACTGGTTTTTCCATGACCTTAAAAGAATGTTCATGGAATCTGGATCAGGATTGCATTGAATGTATAGATTGCTTTGGTAGTATTGACATTTTCATAATATTCAGTCTCCCTATCCACGGATATGGCATGGTTTTCCATTTATGTAGATCTCTTGTAGTTTCTTGTAGCAGTGTTTTGTAGTTTTCTTTGTATAGATCTTTTGTGTCCCTTGTAAGATTTATTCCTAAGTATTTTATCTTTTTGGTAGCTATTGTAAATGATACTGTTTTCCTTATTTCCTTTTCAGAGGTCTCTTTGTTGATATAGAGGAATCCGACTGATTTTTGTATGTTGACCTTATGTCCTGCCACTTTGCTGAAACTTTCTATTATTTCCAGTAATTTTTATGCTGAATCTCTTGGGTTTTGTATTTACAGGGTCATGTCATCTTGAATAGAGATAACTTTACTTCTTTGCCAATTTGGATGCCTTTTTTTTCTCTTTCTTGCCTTACTGCCCTGGCTAGGACTTCCAATACAATGTTAAATAGAAGTGGTGATAGAGGGCATCTTGTCTGAATCCCATTAGCAAGGGGAATGTGCTTTGAATCTTTTTTCTATTTACAACAATGTTGGCTGTTGTTTTTGCATATATGACCTGTATTATGTTGAGGCTTTTCCATTCTATTCTATTTTGCTGAGAAGTTTGAACAGAAATGGGTGTTGGATTTTATCAAATGCCTTTTCTGTATCAATTGATATGATCATATGGTTTTTTCTTTTATTTATGTAATGGATTACATTGATTACTTTTTTGATGTTGAACCATCCTTGCATATCTGGCATGAATGCCACTTGGTCATGGTGTATTATTTTTCTGATACATTGTTGGATTCTGTTGGTTAGGATTTTGTTAAAGATTCTTGTGTCTGTATTCATGAGGGATGTTGGTCTGTAGTTTTCCTTTTCAGTGATGTCTTTATCTGGTTTTGGTATCAGTGTTATGCTTGCTTTATAGAATGAATTTGGGAGTATTCCATCATTTTCTATGTTCTGGAATAATTTGAGTAGTATAGATGTCAGTTCTTCCCTGAACTTTTGCTAGAATTCTCCAGTGAAGCTGTCTGGGCCAGAACTTTTTTTGTGGGGAGTTTTTTTTATGACCTGCTCAATTTCTCCTTTTGCCATAGATCTGTTCAAGTATTCTGTCTCAGACTGGGTTAGTTTAGGTAGATCTTGTGTTTTTAGAAATTTGTCCATCTCTTCTATGTTCTCAAATCTGTTGGAGTACAGTCCTTCACAATAGTATCTTTTTTATTTCTGTTGGTTTGGTTGTGATGTCACCCATTTCATTTATTATTTGTGTTATTTGAATCTTCTCTTTCCTTTCCTTTGTTAAATTTGCCAGTGCTTTGTTGATTTTGTTAACCTTTTCAAAGAACCAGCTTCTTGTCTTGTTGATTTTCTCTATTGTTTTCTGCTTCATTTATTTCTGCTCTCATATTTATTATTTCCTTTCTTCTGGATACTATAGGATTCTTTTTTTTGCTCTTTTTCTAATTGTTGGAGTTGTTGAGTTAAGGTGTTGATTGTGATTCTTCCTTCTTTTTGCTGTGTGATTTATTGCTATAAATTGACCTCTGAATACTGCTTTTACTGTGTGCCAAAGGTATGGTAAATTGTATTTTCATTCTCATTTGTTTCTAGGAATTTTTTTTATCTCACACTTTATTTCTTCTGTTACCCAGTAGTTTTTGAGCAGTGTATTATCCAGTTTTCACATATTTGATTTTTTTTTTTCCCTTGGTCGTCTTCTTATTGATTTATGTTTTTATAGCATTGTGATCTGAGAAGATGCTTTGTAGTATTTCATTGTTTTTGAATTTATTGAGGCTTGTTTTTGTGGCCTAATATATGGTCTGTTTTGGTGGGCAATGATCCATGTGCACTGGAGAAGAATGTGTATTGTGCTTTTGTCAGGTGGAATGTTCTGTATATGTCTGTGAGGTCAATTTGGTTGATTGTGGTGTTGAGTTCTTCTGTATCTTTGTTGAGTTTTTTTTTTTTTTTTTTCCCAGTTGTTCTGTGCTTCCTTGAAAGTGGTGTGTTAAAGTCTCCTACTACTGTTGTAGAGTTGTCTATTTTTCCTTTTCAGTTAATATTTGTTTTAAGTATTTTGGAGCTCTTTCATTGGGTGTATAGATATTTATTATATTAATGTCCTCTTGGTCAATTGACCCTTTTAACATCAGATATTGTCCTTATCTGGTTTTCACCTTGAAGTCTACTTTATCAGAAATTAATATTGTCACTCTTGCTCTTTTTTGGTTGCCATTAGCTTGATATTTTTTTTTCCACCCCCTGATTTTTAATTTATTTTTATCTTTGTATCTAAGGTAGGTCTCTTGTAGCAGCATATCAATGTGTCTTCTTTTCATATCCAATTTGCCACTCTTTCTCTTGACTGGTACAGTTAGTCCATTCACATCGAGTGTAATTAGTGATAGGTATGAATTTATTAAGGAGCTGATTGGCATAGTGCCTAAGGCATTTGACTGCTAATCAGAAGGTTGGCGGTCCAAACCCACCAGCCACTCCATGAAAGAAAGACTGGGCAATCTACTTCTGTAAAGATTTACTGCCGTGGAAACCGAAAGGGTATCACTATGAGTCAGAATTGACTCAATGGCAGTGATTTTTTTTTAAATGAATTTATTGCTGTCATTCTGTTGTGTTTTTTTGTTGTGTTGTTGGTTATTTCTTTGTTCCAAATATCTTTCTGTGCTGAGTTCATTTTGTTATCAAGTGTTTTTTTTCCCTTTATTGTTTCTTCATTATTGTTGGTTTTGTGCTTACTAAGCCCTTGGATTTTCTTCTTTCTTAGTTTGGTTAGAAGGATTGGTAATTTTCTTTGTGGCTACCCTGAAGTAAATCCTTATCTCCCTAAGTTTGGAACAGTCTGTTCTATAAAGACATTGCCCTTCCTCTCCATTTGGAAGTTTTGTAATTAAAACTTTTATTTCTTCTATTTGCTCTGTTGCTGGTGTCATCAGCAGATTGACTCCCCTATTTCTCGATTTACATTTTTTTGTGTGTGAGCTTATATTGAGAATCTTTTTCTGGTTTGATTTCTAGGTGGTGGTGTCAAGTGTCGTGATTTTAATTTGTTGATCATTGTGGGTTTTCTATTGGAAGGACTCCCTTTAACAGTTCTTATAGGGTTGATCTGGTTTTCACAAATTCCCTTAATTTCTGTTTGAGAATGTCTTGATTTCACCCTCATATTTGAGGGACAGTTAGATTGAATATATAATTCTTGGTTGGCAATTTTTTTTCCTTCAAGGTTTTGTATATCCCATCCCATTGCCTTTTTGTCTGCATGGTTTTTGCTGAGAAATCAGAGTTTAGTCTTATTGGTTGCCCATTGTAGGTAACATTTTGTTTTTCCTGAGCTGCTCCCAAGATTCTTTCTTTGTCTTTGGTTTTGAAAAGTTTGATTGTAATATGTCTTGGTGACTTTCTCTTGGGGTCTATCCTGTATGGGATTTGTTCAGCTTCTTGGATGGATATCTTTTCTTCCTTCATGATATGGGAGAAATTTTCTGTAAACAAGTCTTTGATAATTTTGTCAGTTTTTTTTCTCTTTTTCCCCCTTCCTCTTGTTTTGGAATTCCAATCAGGCATATCTTGTTTCTTTCATTGTCATTCCATTTAACTGTTATGTTTCCCTCATTATCCCTAAATCTTTGTCCTGATTTTTCCTCATACAAGCTGGCATCAAGAGATTTGTCTTCTAGCTGGCAAATGTGTTCTTCAGCCAGTTCTAGTCTATTCTTTTGTCCATCAGATGTGTTATCTGTCTCTGAAATTTTATTGTTCATCTTCTGGATTTCTAATTGCTGTTTTTGTATTATTTATAATTGTGTGTTTATTTTGTTCTTGAAAACTTTTCCTGAATTCTTCAAGGGTACTGTTTATCTTTTCCTTGCTTCTGTTAATGGTTTCCTTGAGATTTTGGAGGGTCATATCTATCTATCTATCTATCTATCCATCCATCTATGTATCATCTGTCTGTCTGTCTATCTATCTACCTATCATCTATCTAATGAATTCCTTATCATATCATTCTATTGCTTGTAATTCCTAGGGGAGATTTACTAATTCTTTAGCTTGAGCACTTGTTTTTATTATAGGGTCCTATTTTTTTATTTAATTTTTTTTTTTAGTTTGCATGTTTGTTTGATATGAAGTTGTGTGTTGTTTCCTAGACATTTTGAAGTTGTTGTGTTTGTTTGATACCTATGTACTGATTTGTTTCATCCTGGTTTTATGTTTTATTATATCTGGAAGTGTGGAGCAGAATTACTTCTTTGTTTGTTAACTCAGCTGTACTGGGTTGCTCTCCATCTTTCTTTGTGTTGGTGGAATCACTGATGGGATGTGGGTGCAGGTCTCTGTCATGAAGAGGATTTGTAGTTGGGATGAGCAGGTGTTGGCCACTGTTTGCCACTGATCCTGTGGTGGAGAAGCTGTTGGTGTTACTTTTCTGTTGGGTGAAGTGGTGAGTGCAGTAGCCATGGCTGACTAGTGGAGGGTTACTGTGTTCCTCCCATTGGATGAGGCAGGGGAAAAGAAAAAATGAGAAAAAAGCCAAGGAGAAGAAGAGAGATGAAAAAGATAGAACAAAAATAGTTGATAAGAAATAGGGGAAAAGAAAAAAGAGTATAAGAAAAAGAGAGAAAACGAAAGTGGGTGGGTGGGTGGGAGGGATGAAGGCTGGTAAAATTTAAGAAAATGAGGACACAGTGGAGAAAGTGACCAGATAAAAAGGAAGAAAAATTGGACAAGAGTATAGTAGAAAAATGAAGAGAGAAAAAAGTGTTTGAGTAGGTATCCCTCCAATTATGTTCAGCCAGTGGCCCTGAGAATCCACTCACTCACTGGAGCACTTGCACAAGAGAAAGGAGATGGCATAAGAAGTGATCCCCTGGGGAGAAAGCCAGAGGCTGTTTTCTGTGCTTCCAAAAAACCCAAACTCATTGCCATCCAGTCGATTCAACTCATAGTGACCCCCTCCTTGGGTTTCCAAAATGGGATCTCTATGGAAGTAGATTGTCCAATCTTCCTTCTTAGGAGTGGCTGTGGGTTTGAACCTTTAGCCTTCTGGTTAGCAGTCAAATGCCTTAGGCACTACACCACCAGAGCTCAGCACAAGATAATTCAGTCAGCAGTGCAGGCTCCAAAAGGATAACTGCAGCCCCTGGCTCTGTCTGGAACAGTCTGCAGATGATGGCAACCAGCCATCAATCAAAGTCAAACCCATCAGTCACCCCAAAGGACAAAGGGCCACCCTCCTCTGTGCTGATCCACAAGTCACAAAATCCCAGGCCCCAGTTCTACTCTGTGCTAAAAAGGGTTGCTAAGAATTGGATTTGAGCTCACTGCCATGTGTCTGATTTGGGGTTCTGTTTATTCGAAGAGAGTTTCTCTACCTTTTCTCCCACTGCCTTTCAGACTCTGTGGAAACTTAAGCTAAGGGGGTCCTGTTCCCTTTCCCAGTATAATCTTTGTCCCCATTCTTGGCCCTAGCTCACCTTGAACTACTCCCAGTGTGACTATTTTGAGTCTTTAACACCTGTGGGTTTAGTGATTTTTTTTTTTTCTTCTTCTTTTCTCCTCCTTGATCTCCTTTGTATTTCTAATGACTTCTCTTTGGCTCTAGTAGCTGGGCGGGTTTTTTCATTTTTCCCAGTCACTTAACTTGCTGCCTTTCACCACCTTCACTGGATCTAGTACTTTATCTTCTCATTATCTGCTCATAACTCTAGTATCATTATTTGCATGTGCTTTACTGACTTTCTGAAAATCTCGGTTGATAGAAGGATATATAGTACAGTTTGTTAGTAGGATCCGTCTTCCCTTCTATTTAGACTTTCTTTAATTTCTCTCAGCAATGTTCAGAAATTTTCAAAGGAATGGTCTTGCACATTTTTGTTAGATTTATTCCTAATTATTATATATTTTTGATGCCATTATAAATAGTATTGTTAAATTGAGATATAATTAATATACAACAAAATGCATCGAACTTAAGTGTTCAGTTGGATGGGCTTGGACAGTTTTATACATTAATGTAACGATCACCTCCTTTTTCGCCACCCCCCATTGCTGTTGAGTTGATTATGACTCATGGTGACCCTATGGGACAGGGTAGAACTGCACCATAGGGCTTCCAAGGGTATAATATTTATGGAAGCAGACTGCCACATGTTTCTCCTGAAGAGTGGCTGGTGGATTCAAACCACTGACCTCTTGGTTAGCAGCCTATTGCTTTAACCATTGCCCCACCAGGGATCCTTAACCATCATGTAAAACAAGATAAAAAATAGGTATCAACAGAAAGTTTCCTCATGCTGTTTTCCAATCAATCTCCCCCGTCTTCCACTTCACTCCAGAGCAATCACTTATGATCTCTACTATTATAGATTTAGTTTCGCCTCTTTTGGATTTGATGTCAATGGATTCATGCAACATGTATTATTTTGAGTCTTCCTCCTTTCACCTAACATAATGTCTTTGAGATTAACCCATGTTATTTTATGAATTAGAAGGTTGTTATTTAGTTGCTGGATATTATTTCATCATCATCACTCATCTGTCAGCTTGTCCTACTGTGGTGGCTTGTGTGTTGCTGTGATGCTAGAAACTATGCCACTATTATTTCAAAAACTAGCAGTGGTAGACAGGTTTCAGAAGAGCTTCCAGACTAGGACATACTAGGAAGAAGGACAAGGGCAGGTCCACTTCTGGGGAAAATAAAAATGGTTGAAAAGAAAACCTTATGAACAGCAGGGAAGCATTGATAAAGTGCCAGAAGATGAGCCCCTCAGGTTGGAAAGCACTCAAAATATGACTGGGGAAGAGCTGCTCCTCAGAGCTGACCTTAATGATGTGGGTAGAGTAAAGCTTTCAGAACCTTACAGTTCTTGATGGGGCACAACTCAAACTGAGAAGAAACAACTGCAAACATTCATTAATAATTGGAACATGGAATGTATGTATGAAGGAAAATTGGATGTTATAAAAAATGAAATGTAACATATAAAGATCCGTATCCTAGGCATTAAAGGTGAAATGAATTGGTATTTGCCATTTTGAATCAGAAAATTATATGGTCTACTGTGCCAGGAATGAAAAAATTGAAGAGGAGTGGTGGCTCATTCATTGTCTAAAAGAACATTTCAAGATCTATCCTGAAGTACAATGCTGTCAGTGAGAGGATAACATCCATATGCCTACAAGGAACACCAGTTAATACTACTATTATTGAAAGTTACGCACCAACTACTAAAGCCAAAGATGAAGAAATTGAAAGCTTTTACCACCTTCTCCAGTCTGAAACTGGCCAAACATGCAATCAAGATGTATTGATAATTATTAGTGATTGGAATGCAGAAGTTGGAAACAAAGAAGATGCATTGGAATTCAGAAACTATGACCTTGGTGATAGAAATGATGCCGGAGATCTCATGATAGAATTTTGTGTGGCCAATCACTTACTCATTGCAAATATATATATTTTCAACAACATGTTGTTGTTGTTATGTGCCATCGAGTCGGACCCGACTCATAGCGACCCCTCCTTGTGTTTCTGAGGCAGTATCACTACGGAAGTAGATTGCCCCATCTTCCTTCCGAGGAGTGGCTGGTTCAACAACATAAATGGTGACTATACCTATGGACCCACCAGATGGAATTCACAGGGATCAAATTGACTATATCTGCAGAAAGAGACAATGGAGAAGCTCAATATCATCAGTCAGAACAAGGCCAGAGGTTGACTGTGAACAGACCATCAATTGCTCATATGCAAGTTTAAGTTGAAGCTAAAGAAAATAAAAACCAGTCCACAAGAGCCAAAATATCACCTTGATTATATCCCACCTGAATTTAGAGACAATCTGAAACAGATTTGATGCATTGAACACCAGTGACTGAAAACCAGACAAATTGTAGGATGATATGAAGAACATCACACATGAAGCACCAAAAGGTCATTAAAGAGACAGGAAAGGAAGAAAAGACCAAAATGGATGTCAGAAGAGACTCTGAAACTTGCTCTTGAATGGAGAGTAGCTAAAGCAAATGGAAGATGTACCAAAGTAAAAAAACTGAACAAATTTCAAAGGGGCAGATCAAGAAGACAAAGTGTTATAATGAAATGTGCAAAAAGCTGGAGTTGGGAAATCAAAGAGGAAGAATATGTTTTGCATTTCTCAAGCCAAAAGAATTAAAGAGAAATTCAAGCCTTGAATGGCAATATTGAAGGATTCTATGGGCAAAATATTGAATGATGCTTCTTGTTGTTGTTGTTAGGTGCCGTCAAGTTGCTTCCGACTCATAGCGACCCCATGCACAGCAAAACAAAACACCGCCCAATTCCGCGCCAGCTCCATAATCCTTGCTATACTTGAGCCCATTGTCACAGCCACCATGTCAATCCATCTCGTTGAAGGCCTTCCCCTCTTTCGTCGACCCTCCACCTTACCAAGCATGACATCCTTCTCTAGTGAATGGTCCCCTCTGACAACATGACCAAAGTAGATGAGATGAAGTCTGGCCATTCTCACTTCCAAGGAGCATCTCGGCTGCACTTCCTCCAGGACAGATCTGTTAGTTCCTTTGGCAGTCCATGGCACCTTCAGCATTCTTTGCCAGCACCACAACTCAAAAGCATCAACTCTTCTTCATTCTTCCTTATTCATTGTCCAGCTCTCACATGCATATGAGGCGATTGGAAATATCATGGCCTGTGTCAGGTGCACCTTAGTCCTCAAGGAGATATCCTTGCTCCCCAGTACTTGAAAGAGTTCCTTCACAGTCAACCTGCCCAGTGCTACATGTCATCTAATGTCCTGACTGCTGCTTCTATTGGTCTCTATTGTAGAACCAAGCAACATGAATTCTTTGATAACCTCAATCTTTTCTCCATTCATTGTGATGCTGCTTATTGGTCCAGTTGTGAAGATTTTTGTCTTCTTTATATGGAAATGTAATCCATACTCAGACTGTGTTCCTCAGTCTTCATCAGTAAGTGCCTCAAGTCATCCTCACTTTCAGCAAGCAAAGTTGTATCATCTGCATATCTCAGGTTGTTAATGATTCTTCCTCCAATCCTGATGCATTTTTCTTCATATAGTCCAGCTTCTCGGATTATTTGCTCAGCATATAGATTGAATAAGTATGGGGAAAGGATACAACCCTGACACACTCCCTTCCTGATTTTAAACCATGCAGTGTCCCCTTGTTCTGTTTGAACGACAGCCTCCTGGTCAAGGTACAGGTTCCTCATGAGGACAATCAAGTGTTCAGGAATTCCCATTCTTCTCAATGTTATCCATAGTTTGTCATGATCCACACAATCAAATGCCTTTGCATAGTCAATAAAGCACAAATAAACATCTTTCTGGTATTCTTTGTCTTGGGCCAAGATCTATCTGACAGCAGCTATGATAGCCATTGTTCCACATCCTCATCACACATGAAGAACCATTGAATATGTAAATGTGACTGTATTGAATGATGCAGGAAGCATCAAAAGAAAACATACCAAAATGCTCAACCACTTCAGGAGGTAGCATATGATCAAGAACTGATGGTACTGAAGGAAGAACTCCAAGCTCCACTGAAGGAATTGGTGAAAAATAAAGCTCTAGGAATTGAGGGAATACCTACTGAGATGTTTCAACCCACAGATGCAGTGCTGAAGGTGCTCACTCACTTATGCCAAGAAATTTAGAAGACAGCTACCCGGCCAACTGACTGGAAGAAATCCCTATTTGTATGCTCATCCCAAAGAAAAGTGATCTAACAGGATGAGGAAATTATTGAACAATATCATTAATATCACATGCAAGTAAAATTTTGCTTAACATAATTCAATAACAGTTGCAGCAGTACATGACAGGGAATTGCCAAAAATTCAAGCTGGATTCAGAAGACTATGTGGAATGAGGGTATCATTGCTATGAGATGAATCTTGGCTGAAAGCAGAGAATACCAGAAAGTTAGTCATGTTTTATTGACTATGCAAAGGCATTTGACTGGTTTATAACAAATTATGGATAACCTTGTAAATAATGGGGATTCTAGAGCACTTAATCATGTTCATGAGGAACCTATACATAGATCAAGAGGCAATTGTTCCCACGGAACAAGAGCATACTGCATGACTTAAGATCAGGAAAGGTGTGTGTTAAGGTTGTATCCTTTCACCATTCAATCTGTGTGCTGAGCAAATAATCTGAGAAGCTGGACTCTATAAAGAAGAATGCAGCATCAGGATTGGAGGAAGTCTCATTAACAACCTGCAATATGTACATGACACAACTTGCTGAAAGGGAAGACGACTTGAAGTACTTACTAATGAACATCAAAGACTACAGCCTTACATATGGATTATACTCCAATATATTTTACAAACAAAACAAAACTCATTGCTGTTGAGTTGTTTCTGACTTATAGCAACCCCTCCTGGGTTTCCAAGTCTGTATCTCTGCAGAGTACATTGCCCAAACTTCCTTCTGAGGAGTGGTTTGTGGGTTTCAACCACCAGCCTTTTGTTAGCAGTCATATGCCTTAGGTATTATGCCACCAGAGCTCCCTCCATTATAAGGAAAACAAAAATCCTCACAACCAGACCAATAAGCAACATCATGATAAATGGAGAAAAGATTTAAGTTGTCAAGGATTTCATTTTATTTGGATCCACAATCAACACCTATGGAAGCAGCACTCAAGAAATCAAACAACATATTGCACTGGGCAAATCTGCTGCATAAGATCTCTTTAATTATGTTCCTTTGAAGACTCAGATTTGCTTAACCCGAGCCATGGTATTTTCAGTCACCTGTGTGGCCAGTCACTTGTTCATTTTGGACAATGAATAAGGAAAACCACAGAAGAAATAATGCATTTGAATTGTGATGTTGTTGAAGAATATTGAAGGTACCATGGACTGCTGGGAGAGTGATCAGGTCTGTCATGGAGGAAGTACAGCTGGAATGCACCTTGGAGATGAGAATGGCCAGACTTCATCTCTCCTACTTTGGTCACATTGTCAGAAGGGTCCAGTCCCTGGAGAAGGATATCATGTTGGGTAAAGCAGAAGATCAGTGAAAAAGGAAAGACGATCAATGGGTTGGATTGACACCGAGGCTGCAGTGATGGGCTCAAGCATGACAGCAGTTGTGAGGATGGCAGAGGACCAGACAACGTTTTGTTCTGTTGTATACCGGGGAGGCTATAAGTCAAAACTGACTTGATGGCATCTAGCAATAATATTATTTCATTATACGAATAAACAACAATATGTATATCCTTTTGGGTAATTTTGTGGAAAGCCGAATAGACCCCTTGCTGTAAATTGCAGAGCTCTAACAAACTAGCAACATGTTTAAAGCAGATATTAATTATAATGACTGACTTGCTATTTTTCCTTCCTTCTCCTTTCTTTTAAGTAAATAGAATAACTGAGTTCTTCATAGATGCTAATTTCCTTAGTTTTTTTTTTTTGCTTATACATTCTTTGGAGTATGACCTTATCCCATGGCTGGTTTTAGCTGATAACTGAGGTTTATGGGATAAGAAAACCTTGAGGAAAGAACCATCGAGTCTGGAGCAACCAAGATAAAGAGGAACAAAGACATTCCTGGTAGTCCAAGAGATCTTCAACTCCCTTCCCATCTCCCCATGTGGAGAAGTGATTCTCTGTCTCCTTGGTATCACTATTCAATAAATCTTTTGCTTTTCCACTTCAACCTGTTGTGATGACTAGCTCTACTTGTGACAGGTGGTAAGGATCTCATTGTTCCTGCATTAGATTGGTGCCCAAAATGGGGCATGCCTTTGTGATGTTGGTGATTCTGTCCCTGGCTGAAGCCTGAGCAGCCTGCTTCAATTGTCCGCTGGGGTTTTTCTTTCCCCAGGTAGACTTCCCACTGCTTCTCTCCAGAAGTGGCACCACCAATCCACTTTGCACAGAAGAGGAAAAGCAAAAGAACAATTTCAGGAGCTGTCAGTCCCCTACCCTTTTCCTGGGTACCACATAACCAGGACAGGTAGGGTGAGGGGGGCTGTGGTAGTTAAGGCTATGTGTCAACTTGGCTGGGCCTGGTTGAGTGGCTGGGCAACTGATGGTAGTTATTCCCCATGATGAGACTGGCAGTCAGCTGCATGGTGGGATCTACCATAAGCAGTTGAGTAGCTGCCTTTGGGAATGTGGTCTGCTTCCTGTATTTAAGGAGAAGCTTTAAGAATGGTCTCTAGCCTGTGACACTCTTGGGCCCTGTATGTAGCTGAGTCATTGTTCAGCAGCCTGCCATGCTCTGCCAATTTTGGGACTTTCAATGGACTTGAATTAGTGGCCTGCTGTGTTGTCTGATAACATTGGGACTGTCCCTTTTTACTTGTCAACCTTGGTTTTCTCAGCCTCAGCAGCCAGCAGCTGTCTGAATGAAGAAAAGCCTTCAGCTTCAGTGGGCTGGGAGCTAGAGGCAAAACAGAAGCCCAAGGTTGAGGGGCTTTCTTCCAGCCCCTAGAGCCTGGCACTTTATTTTATTTATTTATTTTTTAAAATTGTGTTTTAGGTGCAAATTTATGGAGCTGAGTTTGATTTACAACAACATTTCATGTACCTTTGGTTTCACTTCCCAATTACCATCCCCAACCCTAACCCACTCTCCTCCCCTCCCTTCCCTGTGCCCCTCATAGTTATGCACTCCTGTGTGTCCTGCATTTCCTCTGTGCAAATGTTGCCCCTTTGGTGCCCTGTGGTCGATTTAGAGCCTGGCACTTTGAACTTGGACTTAAAGCCTCCCAACTGTAAGAGAATAAACTCCTGTTTATTAAAGCCATCCCATTTGTGGTATTTTCTGTTAGAGCAACACAGAGGTAACCCAAACAGGGGCTCATCCTTGCTTACATAAGTACTGCTACTCGGTGGGAGGAGGGCAGGTTTAGTTGACCGTTCAGTGTAGGGTATTCTGCCTTGTATTGTTCCTCAGAAGAGGAAGGCTGACTTGGCTCAGGGGGAGCTTTTCCAGGATCAGGGTCTTTGAGCATCTGTTATATAAGTATGGCATTGTCCTTGTATGAATTGTCTGTTTGTGTTCCTTTTTTATGTCTTTAATTTCTCTTGATACATTGGAAGCAGGCACAGCAAGCTCATATTGCTATTTGCTGACCTTGCTAAGTGTTACACCCAAAAAACTTTGTTTGATTTGTTAGAGGGGCTCTCATGTGTGAAGAGAGGACTAGTTGAAGTGTTATGAATAAAACTATCATGGAGATCTTCAAACAAATCTTTTTGTCGTTTTGTTTTCTTTTCCCTGTGTAAATAAGTACCTAGGAATTTAGTTGCTGGGACATTGGGTAGATGAACGTGTAACATTATTTAAAAACAACACAAAACAAAACAAAAAAAAAGCAGCTCCCTGCCACCAAGTTGATTCCAACTCATAGCAACCACCACTGGGTTTCTGAGGTATTAAATCTTTATGGCAATAGATTGCCCTATCTTCCTTCTGTGGAGTGGCTGGTGGTTTGAACCAGCAACCTTCTGGTTAGCAGTCACATGCCTTAGGCATTGTGCCACTAGAGCTCTTTTATCCAAAGTGTACCACCAGAAGAACTAGATAGTGTCTGGCTACTACTACTGACCACTCTGTCTGGAAGGAAGACCACAATGGAAGGCCCTGGTTGGAATGGATGCTGAGATGTAGAACAAAATTCAAAGCCAAAAATACAGAAAGAGTCTAAGGAACTCCCAAGACTATTGCCCTAAAAAACCTAACTAGAAACTGAAGACACTCCCAGGAGGCCACCTTCCAGCCAAATAATAGACAGGATGATAAACACCATGAAGAATGTGCTCTTCAGAGCAATCACCTCTACGAGACTAATGGCAAAATTTGCCCAAAACCGAAGAGGAGAATACAGGGAGGAACAGGGAAACCAGATGAAAAGAAACAGAACCCAGGGAAATAACGAGAGTGGTGACACACTGTAGGGATTGCAACCAACGTCACAGAAAAATCTGTGTATGAACTATTGATCAGGAAAAATAATCTGCTATGTAAACTTTCTCCAAAAGCACACTAAAACAAAACAGAAGAAAGCCTTTGTACCTTATACATTCTTACAACTTTTTTTTGTTATGCATCTTGCTTTGTGTGCCCTGTGCAAGAAATCATTGCCTAACCCAAGATCAAGAAGATTTTCTTCCACATTTCATTCAAGAAGTTTTATGCTCTTAGGTTTTACATTTAGGTGTATAAGTCATCTCAAATATAAATTTTTATTTATAGTGACAAAGAGTTTGAAGTTCATTTTTCAACACAAATATCCACTTGTCCCAAAAAATATTTTTTAAAAACATTTTCCCCATGGAAATGAGTTTACTCCATTTATATTTAATGTAATTATTGATATAATTAGGTTTAAGTGTACCACCTTTTTATTTGTTTTCAATTCTGTACATTTATGGCTCTTTTCCTGCCTTTGTTTGGTTAACTGATTATTTTTTGTGTTCCATTAAATTTCCTATATTGCCTTCTTAGTTATTAAATGAATAATTTCTTTTAGAAGGTTCAACACAAAGCTGGTTCCTATAAGGTGGAAGTTAAAGACCTCCCATTTGTCCAGTTTTTCCAAACTGCTGTACCACTCCATTATCTTTAACATCAACTGCTCCCTCCCATCTTTGGGTTCCATAATTTGCTGCAACAGCTCACAGAATTTATGAACCATCAAAGAAATGGCTCATGCAGTTGTGGAGTCAAGCAAGTCCCAAGTCTGTGGGTCAGGTGTCGGGCTGGAGGCTTCTCCTGACTCATGTGGCTGCAGGGGCTGACAAACCCAAATCAGCAGGTTACATGACAGGCTTCTGGCTCACAAGGCCGTGGAAGCTGGTGAATCAGGTCTGCCAACAGGCTGATGGCTAAAGTTCTAAACAGAGGTCAAATGGAGATGAGCCAGATGCAAGATCCAGAGCAAGAGAAAGAATTTTGCCAGAGCATTCATATATATTGGGTGCAGACTATATCCTCAAGGAAACTCCCCTTACTTGAGCAAGGTGGTGCAAAGGTGTGATTTGAATAAGGGTGGTAAGGGTGGTGAGTGGGGTGACTTCAGTCACACCCTCCAGTAAGATGGTGACTCAGGATACATCCCACCCTAATTCTCCTTCATTAACATAGTGGACAGCTCACTCCTGAAAGGGATCATAACCACAAGCATAGAGGCTTGGATTTACACATATCACAAAGGGAAGATAATTAGATCACAAAATGGAGGACAGTTAAATCACTACATAACTGCTCAGCCACTGATAATCATGGCCCAGCCAAGTTGGTACATAACCTAAACTATCACAGGTTCCATATACCTTAGTTGCATTAGCAGTAAGCTGTTCAATCCTCTTGGTGGGCCACAGGCATCTTATCTGCATAATACCACCCAGTCATTTGTGTGGGAGTCACAAAGACTATGGCTACAAAGGCCATATTAAGTAATTCACTGCACTGCAGGTATTATCTCTTTTATTTTTTTAATTGGTTGCTCTAGGAGCTCTGGTAGTGTAGTGCCTAAGGCACTTGACTGCTAACCAGAAGGCTGGTGGTTCAAACCCACCAGCCATTCCTCCGAAAGAAGGTTGGGCAATCTATTTCCGTAGTCATACTGCCTCGGAAACCCAAGGAGGGGTCGCTATGAGTTGGGTACGACTTGACGGCACATAATAACAACTAGAGTAAAGGTTTTCAACCTCAGCACTCTTGCATTTTGAGTTGGATAATTCTTTGTTGCGGGGTGCGTTTTCTTTGGAAATAGCTTCCTTGAGGGTTGCTGATATTCCTGGATCTATAGGTAATGTTTTTAAAGCAATTTTGAAGAATATAGGGCCATTATTTCTTCAAATATTTTTCTGCCCTATTCTTGCTGTTCTCTCTCTCTCTGGCATTTGAATAACATGTATCTTATGCTGCTTTTTTTTTTTTTCTTTAATTGTCCTATATGTCTGGTGGTATAATGCCTAAGGCATTTGACTGCTAACCAGAAGGCTGGAGGTTCAAACCCACCAGCCACTGCTCAGAAGGAAGATTGGGCAATCTATTTCCATAGTGATACTGCCTTGGAAACCCAAGGAGGGGTTGCTATGAGTTGGATCCAACTTGACAGTGAGTTTGGTTTTATTTATTTATTTAAATATATGTCCCTAGGAGCTCTAATGGTGCAGTGGTTAAAGAGTTTGGTTGCTAACCAAAGGTCAGCAGTTTGAAGCCACTAGGCGTTCCACAGAAGAAAGATGAGATAGTCTGCTTCTGTAAAGATTTACAGCCTTGGAGACCCTATGGGGGCAGTTCTACTCTGTCCTGTAGTGTCCCTATGACTCAATGGCAGTAGGTTTGGTCTTTTGTTTTGTAGATCCTAAGTTTCTTTTCTTCAATATTTCCCTGATTTTTTCTTCATATTGGGTAACTTGTATTGACATTGACTTCTTCTTTTGCTATTTCTAAGGTAGGAAGGTTGGGCAATCTACTTCCGTAGTGATACTGCCTCGGAAACCCAAAGAGGGGTCGCTATGAGTCGGGTCCAACTCAATGGCACATAACAACAGCAACAACAACAAGGTACTGTTAAGCCCATCCAATGAATTTTTCACTTCACTTCAGTTACTGTTTTAGGCTGGGTTCTGTAAAGGAAGAAAACAAGTGAAGTGTGTGTGTGTGTGTGTGTGTATGTATAGATTTATTTCCAGGAAATGCCTCACACAGTTGTGGAGGCTTGCAAACCCTTGGGTCAAATGCCATGCTGGAGGCTTCTTCTGACTCACATAGTTGCAGGGGCTGATGAACCCAAAATTGGCAGGTCAGGCAGAAGGCTGCTGGTTTACATGGTTCCCAAAATCTGCAGGTCAGATTGCAGGCTGCTAGCAAGAACTGGAGGCCAGAGGATGATGAGTCAGATGCAAAATTGAGAGAGGGGGAGCTTTGTCAGAACATCCATGTATATTGGATGTAGTCACCTCAAAGAAACTCCCCTTTCAACTGATTGGCTGCTCATATCAGATCACAAAATAGAGAATGATTACATAATATCTGTCAAACCCATGAGAATCATGGCCTACCCAAATTAACACATAATCTTAACCATCACAGTTATCTACTTCAATGTTTTAAATTTTCATTTTTAATTTTCCATTTCTCTGCTGACATTTCCTGTTTTTTTTTTTCATTGAGACTATAGTTGCCTTTAATTCTTTGACATATTTATAATAATAAAAATGACTCACTATCATCGAGCCAGTTCTGATTCATATTTATAATAGTTGCTGTAAAGTCTTTCCTAAATTCTTCTTGGCTTCTCAGGGTTGAGTTACTATCAATTGATATTTTTTTCTTGATTGTTGGTCACATTTTCCTGTTTCTTGGCATGTTTGGTAATTTTTTTTTTGTTGTTGTATATTGTACTTAACATTGTGACTGATGTGTTTTTAATGTATTCTGGATACTATTGCCTTCTTTTGAAGTGTTTTGATTTTTGTTCTAGTATGCAGTTCAGTTATCAGCTGATCATCTTATGGTTTGCTTTGTTGTTTGGTTTTATGGTTTATTTTAGCAGGTCTGTGGAAAGCCAAGGTGTTTGCCAAGCCCCTCTAACTTGTTGATATTCAACTTCTCAACTCAGTTCCCCTTGGAAATTTATCAAGGCTTGACTTTAAGCTCAATTAGGGTATGTTTGAAGTAGGCCTTAATTAGAGAGTGGTCCTCATTCCTAAGGTACAGCCTTTCTAAGTATCCAGGATGTTAACACTGTGTTGATGAGGTCTCTCTACTCTGCTCAGGCCAGAATTTCAACATATCCCAACAGTGCTCAACCAGTAGTATTTCTATGCCCTCTTAATACTTTACATGTAGACACTATAAGTCAAAACTGACTCGACAGTACCTAACAACATGTTAATCCTGTAGCAACCACTTTTTGTTAAGTCTTAGGTAATTTCACCCTATGCACATACAATAAAGCCCCCAGGTAAGGAGTCATGAGGGACTCAAAATGGATTTCTGAAGCTGTCCCTCCGCATAACGCTCTAGATATTCTAGCTACTTCACTTGCCTCAAACTTTGATTTCTGCACCCTCCGTTCAGTCTAGCTCTGCTTATACTCCAGCTTTCTGTGCTACAATCAGAAGATACAGAGCTGAAGTGATCATGACGACTTGTGATTTTTCCTTCTTTCAGGGATTGCTATGATGCACTAACTGTTGTCCAATGCCTGAGAATAGTTGCCCAATATATTTTGTCCAGTTCTACAATTGCTTACAGTGGATGTCCTAGTACAGTATCAGTTACTCTGTCACAGTTGGAAGAGGAAGCCCTATAGACTCCTTGACAGTCTTTGAGTCATTGGTGAGAATTGTTCCTGAGGCCCCACTGAGAATTACCTTTGGATTCCATGACGCACCACTACAATCTTATATTAAACTTCCTTTCTGCTTAATCTACCAGGATCTGCTATCACCTCAAAACAAAACAAAACAAAACAAAAAAAAAACCAAGTAAATTGTCACAATATATTATTATATTTATCAAACAAAACAGAGAAGGAAAGAGGCGGGAAAAATACAAGTACATAAGCCATCTCTTTAAGGTGAAGGTCGGGGGATGTGTGATTCTTGATCCCTATTTCTTTGGGTCTGTGGCTGGTGTTGAGAAAGTTCAAAATCCTTGTTCTAATCCAGATGGCAAATATCCATCCTGAACTCTCTAATCACACTCCTCATTTCTATGTTAGAAATTTTCTACCCAGAGAAAGGCATGAAGACCAGATTTTGTGGGCTGTATATTCTACCCTAACAAAATTGATTTTTAATAAAAGAGAGAAAAAATAATCCAAGGCCCTATTTTTAAGCTCTATTATGCCCAATTCCAAATCCAGCTTCTGGTTATTGATTTTTATTGTTTGTCATCAAGGTCCCAGGCTATGTTCACGTTTGTGTATTTCATCTTTACAATACTAAAAATAGTATGTGTGTGTGTCTATTTCAATGTTTCCAAATTCCAGTGTTCCTTCCTGCATCATGTGCAAAACTTTCCAGATGGATTTTCTGTTCTGAGCACTTTTCTCAGAGGTGCACCATGCTATGTTGCTGGAATCTACATGCGTGTAAAGCTAATTTAACCCTTACTACCTAATACTGATATACTACTACTAGTAATAATAATATAATAATAATACCTAATACTGAGGAGCTCTGGTAGCATAGTGCCTAAGGCACTTGACTGCTAACCAGAAGGCTGGTGGTTCAAACCCACCAGCCACTCCTCGGAAGGAAGGTTGGGCATTCCTACTTCCGTAGTGATACTGCCTCGGAAACCCAAGGAGGGGTCGCTATGAGTCAGGCCGACTCGATAGCAAATAACAACCACCACCACCTAATACTGATTATGCTATATAAACTTTGCTGATGAGGTATAAAGCTGGTTAAAGCCTGTGCTATTTTAACATTAACATTTTTTGTTGCACACATTTTGTATAATTTTTTTAAAAATTATATTGTTTCCAACTAGAGCCAGGCTAATGAAATGAAAGCACCTGTTTCTGTCCCAAATGAAAGTGCCTGAAGTCCCAGTACCTCATCTCTTGCTTCTGTTATGCTTTGGTCTTGTCCTGTGCCCATGTTTTTGTTCTGTGCATTCTGTGTAGAATCGCAACTAAATGATAAAACTCCAGAACAGACCTTAGAATGAAAACTGAGTTTAAGCCAAAGAAAAGCAGCAGCCCATGTGCAAAGTCCAGTAACTTTAATGTATTTAGTTTTGCTTCAATCTTGCTATCAAGGGTAAATTTTTAGCTGTTTCCTTTTGTAGGTAACAACACAGTATCAGTGATTGCATGAACACATTAGTCTCTACAAGGCTAAATCTACCCTTAGCACATATGAAAGGGACCTGCACGACACATCATGCCCCTGGAGTGACTGTGCACTGCTACATACTCTGAGCTCTACTAAGGTTAATGCTACAACAAATTAACACCTTAGCTTTTGTTTGCAAATATCTCTTAGAGACAAATATAAAATAGTAGGTATAAAAACCTCTGAAGAGTTCCAGGAGCAATGAGGTTTTGCCAAGGTTTTGTTGTGTTTATTTATCATGGATAGTTTTCAGAGACTAACTTACCGTAGAGCATGACTGATTTGAGCAGAGTTAACTTGATCTGTGATTTCATTATTAAATATGACTTGAAGATTCCTAAAAAACCCCACTGTCTAGTAAATTATGAACCCTCTTTTTTTTAAAAAAAAAAAAACAAGCCACCTCTTCTGATTTTTTATAAAATACCAAGAAAATTTTTATGATATTGAAATAGGTGAAATAAAAGTTTCCGCAATGTCACTGTTTCAAAATTCAGCAAGCAGGGTTAAGAGATCAGAACTTCTGAGACCTGATACTATCTATGCGGCCAAATACTACTCAACAATAGCTTTTTTCCTTCCCCTTTCCTCTCCCTCTCCCACTCCCTCCTTTCCTTCCTTCCTTAACTGGGCTCAAGCTATGGTTTTAATCTTACCAAAGCAGAAATTGACTTGGCTTAAGTTGAATTTCCTTTCACACATTCTCATGATTAAAAACAAAACAATAAAAACCACTTCTGATGACAATGGGATACTAATGCAATAGGATTCTAATGTAATTTAGCAATAGCTGGTATTACTTGGATAAAGAAACCATCAGCTCAAATAGGAAGAAACGTCTGGGCAAGATGACCAAACGAACAATTTAGAATGAAGGGTGGCTCCTATAGTTAAAAAAAGAAAAGGCTGGTACTTAGTTTTGTTTTTTCCTAAAGAAAATAGATGTTACTATTTTTGTTCAACATATAAACTTCAATTCCATGCCTAGACACTGGAATGTGCAAAGTTACTATACACCAAAAAAACCCCACTGCTGATGAGTTGATGCCAACTCATAGTAGGAAGGAGTAGAATTGCCCTGTAATTTCCAAAGTTGTAAATCTTTATAGAAGCAGATGGTTACATCTTTCTCCCATGGAGGAGCTGGTGGGTTCAAACTGCCAACTTTTAGATTTGCAGCCGAGTGCTTGACCACTGGGCCACCAGGGGTCTAAAGTAACTATGGACACCAACTTTATGATGAAAAACTCTGACACTCAATATTCTGTTAATATATGAAATCAAGAAATAGTTATGTTCCTGAAATGTTTATTGTCTATATAACAGATGAACTAATTAGAGCTCCCAATTTATATACTCAGGAACACTAATGATTAAACACTCATTCTCTTTTGGGGCATGAAGTTATAGCCTCTTGGGAACAAAAATAAAGATAGGCTATGGAGAGATATTCTCATTTCTCACTGTTCTTTTCTGTCATTCTCCCTTTTCTCTAGAAAAATCTTAAAGGGAGGAAAAGGCTTTGAGCGTACAGCTGCTGAGCCTTTGCATAGCCGCTGTCCCTCTTGGGTGGTGGGTTCCAGTGCAACAGTGCTACCTGCACTCATCCAGAGGCCTCATGTCTCACCTCCCCGCTCATCATCTTCAGTGACCTTGTGACAGAGGGTTTATCTGATGTAGTTTGCTTGGGTGTGGGCAAGATATAGGCACACCCTGGAGATGCTGCAGGTTTGGTTCCAAATCACTGCAATAAAGTATCACAATAAATACAGCAAACCACACAAATTTTTTGGTTTCCCAGTGCATATAAAAGTTGTTTTCACAGTATACTGCAGTCTAATAAGTGTGCAGTAGCATTATGAAAAAGTTTGAAATATTGTGAAAATTACCAAAATGTGACAAACAGATATGAAGTGAGCCCACGCTGTTGGAAAAATGGTGCCCATTGACTTGCTTGACGCAGGGCTGCCACAAACCTTCAAATCATAAAAAAATGCAGTATCTGTGAAGTGCAATAAAGCAAACTGCAATAGAATGAGCTATTCCTATATTCCCAATCTCATCACTCTATTGAGTCTGGGAAAGAATTCTTTTAATTCTACCCTGTCCTTAAAAATGTAAATAACAAAACCAGCTTAAAACCAGAAATTGTAAACAGTGACAATGTTTATCCCATTCAGCCAATACTGAGCATTGTAGTATCTGTGAGGGTCCCACTGGAATGTGTCAGGAGAGCAGAGATGTTTGCTCATACTCTCACTGCCTTCCAGTGGATTCACCTCATAGTGCCCCCTCCTTGGGTTTCTGAGGCGGTATGTCTATGGAAATAGATTGCCCAACCTTCCTTCCAAGGAGTGGCTGGTGGGTTTGAATGAACCACCAGCCTCCTGGTTAGCAGTCAAGTGCCTTAGGCAGTACACCACCAGAGCTCCCATAAGAGTCCCTAGGAGCTCTGGTAGCATAGTGGCTAAGGCACTTGACTGCTAACCAGAAGGCTGGCGGTTCAAACCCACCAGCCACTCCTCGGAAGGAAGGTTGGGCATTCCTACTTCTGTAGTGATACTGCCTCAGAAACCCAAGGAGGGGTTGCTATGAGTTGGGGCCGACTCTATGGCAAACAACAACAACAACAGGTGATATAAACTGTTAAAGTGCTTGGCTGCTGATTGAAAGGTTGGAGGTTGGAATCTGTCCTAAGGCACCTTGAAAGAAAGGCCTGGGGAACTGCTCCCAAAAAATCAGCCATGGAAAACCCCGTGGAGCACAGTTCTCCTCTGATACACAGGAACATGCCATGAGTCAGAATCGACTTAACAGCTAGTGGCTTCACTACCCCGCACTTAACACAGTCGGTACCTGGCATGTGGTATGTGCTCAGAACTTTTTTTTCCCCCAATAAAGAATAAAATACACAGGCAGTCTTACTTACTGCAAAAATAGTGACTTTCCCAATTATATCTGTTCATCAGGCAGGATTAATCTATTATAAATGCAAGGATTAAAAAAAATACTTCTTATATTTTGTACACGGGAATAATTTACATGAACATAGTTTACATCAGGGTATTTTGAGATTGTTTAATTACTTTTTCCAGGCTTATCTGGAGAAGAAAATAATCATTCTCCTGAGCTTACTAAAATGTCTTCGTTTGCTTTTCTTTGGCTGCCCACAGGAATGCTGAGACATCACGAGATAGATTTCAACTCTGTGACCTGAATTGAAGTAGTGAATGTGTTCTAAATCAAAACTATTTGCTTCAGTAATTGAAGAACAAACTGAAAGACAATGTTGGAGGTTTTAATGTTTCAATGCAAACAAGTATCTCCCACAAATTAAGAAGGGCAAACAGTGCTTTCTAGAACTACAGGAGCAAAGTTATAGGTTTTCTCCATTTTTAGTTTTGTTATTTCATTTTCAAAATATATGCCTGAGTTAAAAAGATAACCAAGATGATAAATACATAAAGATGATTTGGTTGTAATCTTGAAGCTTAAATCAGTGAGAGTATTCTTGTTTAATGTCCCATGGCTCTAGTTTTCCTCTCTCTGAAAGGATTTAAACCTTTTCATCAAAATGACTAAGCTGTCACTTCATCTACTAAGACAAATGGGAATTGAAAACTTACACAAGAAACAACATTCCAACATTATCTTGGGTTAGAGATGTCTAATACATCACTACCACAGGATTAGTGTTTTTTTTTTTTTTTAATTACATGCGCAAACATGACCCTTTGCATTACATAGATTAGAAAACTCTCCAAGAAGCAAGAACATTAAATCACCCTGTAGTTTGTTTTTGTGAGATTGTTTTAAACTGAGTACTCACAGGTATTCATGCTGGCCTTTGGAAAACTACCAGTAAATTAAAGCTCTCTCAGTTGTAGCTGTTGATTGACTGTTTATTGACTTCAGATTTATTTGGGCACTAAAATGGAATGTCTAGAATTTACCTTACTACCTTTAAAGATTGTAAAAAGGGATATTTTCTCAAAAAATGCAAAACTATGTATGCAATATGGAAAGTGACCAGAACAATAAAGGGGCTTTAGAACGGAAAGAAACAAGGCCACATCGACCTACGTTAATTGAAAAAAATGGAACAGAACTGTAATTTTACTAAATTCACAGGTAAGTCAGAATGTTACACATTTCTACTTCAATGTTATCTCCTCAACTTTAGTAGGAGCACAAATATGAGAATGCATAATTCATGATGAAAAAAGAATATAATGCCTTCTTTTCTTAATGTGAAATGTTTCCTTTTATGTTATTAGTGTTTGATTTTTACCTTTGTATCTTCTTAAACCATACTTTCTTTACATCCTAACTTAGACCGCACTGAGTATGTTTTTATTAGAATGTTCTGAACTTTGAATGTGGTTCCACCTGTGATATCACTCTTATAAAAAGGAAGCTTTAAAATTCAGTCTTCAAGAACACGAGTATTAGCCAGTATTTTAAGAGGGAAGTCTATTATTTGAGTGGAGTTCTTGGGTGGGGCAAATGGTTAAGCACTTGACTATCAGCCAAAAAGTTGGTGGTTGGAACCCACCCAGAGGCACTTCAAAAGGCAGGTGATCTGCTTCCGAAAGGTCACAGCCTAGAAACTCCAGTTCTACTATGCACACGTGGGGTCACCAGGATCCAGAACAGATGCAAGAGCAACTAACAACAATTACCTGAGCAAGTGCAAAGTAGAACAGCCTTCTGCTGAGCCATGTGCATGGGTGACATATAACCCATGTACGGTAAAAGTGTGATAATCCAAATTTTTGATAACTTACTTCCTACATTATTAATGTCTAGATATCCTAAAACAGTCTCCCCTATCTACCTCCAATTCCTTGACTTCTGTCTGAATACATTTTATAGATTGCCTAATTGAAGAAATATATGGAGATAATGCATGATACCACATTTAACTTCTGAATTGCCTCATGACAAAAGGAGATGAGAGTGTGTGACTGACATACAGTGCCTCTCCTACAGAGGCAGCAACCCGGATTGTCCTGAACCACTCAGCCCTGGCACCCAGTCTGCCTCTGCATAGCGCTCAGGGCTAGGGATGCTGGCCATTGGAGATTTATGAGATTAATTTGGATTTGACAAAATCGGACGGGATTTCAGAGTTAAATAATACTAGATTACAGAACTTCTAGAATTAATAGCCTATGCCTTCACTGAATGCTTGTTTTGGTAGCATTCTGAATTGTGTAAATACCTTAGGGCTATTTAATAAAATGAAAACTTATTACATGCTCTCCTCAAAGTCCTTAAATTGAATTTATTAAGGTAATTATATATACGATGGTGTGGTTATCAGTAAACACATAAAAATTATCATAATCAACCCTTGGCTAAACAGTTTGTCAGCTTAACAGTGGTAAAAAATAAAGAATAATGGACAAAGCATTAACATTACTAAGATTCAGCAAAAATATTTACATATTAGAAAACATGTTTATAAATACACAGCTAATGGAAGTCTCGTGGTATCAACGGTCTCTTGCCTTGCACAATCTGCCATCTACACTAACTGATTTTGCCTTTAGTTTTTCACTCTTTTGGATAATGTCTGGGTGGTGGGTGTGTTCCTAAATATTGGTTCTCATTTTAAATTGATGACTTTACCTTTGTGTACCTGTGTATCAAGTTTTCGACTAGATTTATTTCATACATTATTTTGGGGTATCTCTCATTTCTTCCCAAACACACTGACCAGACTGAGAGTGATAATTATGGAGCAAAAGTGAAACCTTACATTTTAGGCAAGAGCTGTCTTGGCAAACTTAACTATACACATGAAACAGGAAAGGCGGGACACGGGGGAAGGGAGTCATACAATACATGAGCTATAACTGATTTCAAATTATTCACTGAGTTTGGAGAGAACAGAGAAAACAATAAATATGTGTTCATATTTTACATTTCCATTATTACACAATGAAGAATTAATTTTAAAAGTCTAGTTAAAATCTGAAAAATGAATTAAAATCAAATATACTTCCCCCCCTTTCTTTTTACTATCCCATGGTGATGAAATGTAAAAATATTTATTTTTATTCAATCTAAAAAGCTAAAATAACTGCAAAAAAGCAATTGAAAACTCTTGGAATGAATTTGAGAAATGCCTAGCCATGACAAGGCTCTTGCTTTTCCTTTTTTTTAATTTATGAAATAAAAGGGAGAAGATGTCGAGAGGGTGACATCTGATTGCTGTACTTCTGCTAATCAAGTTAAATCATACTGTTTCTTAACACTGCTTTTATTAACAAGTCAGCCTCTGTGTGAAAGGATTAATGCTTCTAAATTACAAACTGAACTACTACTAAGAGTCACAGTGACTTACTAGATATACGAGAGGCAGAACGAATGAAAAAAACAGCAATATTTTGATACGATACTTTCCCAGAGTGGGTTCTGTGGAAGACTAGTTCCTTGGAATGTTATTAGGTATTACTCAAAAAAAGGTTTTTATGGCAAAATTAATCTGAAAAACACTGCACTAACTAATGTTACGTATGTTGTTGTTATGTGCCGTTGAGTCAGACCCAACTCATAGCGACCCCTCCTTGGGTTTCCCAGGGGGTATCACTATGGAAGTAGATTGCCCAAATGTTACGTATGTGGTAGTATGTTTTTTCTCCCCTATTTAATTTAAAGCCTTTAATGTGCTTGTACGTACTAACTTTCTAAGATAGTATGTGTTTCCTAAACTCAATTGACTCTGGAACCCTATATTTGGAAGAGCATCTTTGGAACCTGTGCTCTGTAGAACATTCTTTGGGGAACACTGGATTCTATTACTCCGACAGTATGCAGCTAACTAGCTCAGGCATATCAGTGATTTAGTGCAGATGCCATGAGACAGGCCCCAGTATGGTATCTATTAGATCATTTTTCTAGAGCTGGGTAAGAATGCTGGTGTGATATGCTAAGGCAATTTTGGGGGAATGTAAGGAAAGATCAGTCTAATGAAGGGTCAAAAGGAGGAATAAAGAATTTCTGAAATCACTGGAAAATCAGGTCTCATCAGAAGTATATTTCCATGGTTTCAAATGCACAATGAAATCTTGCCCTTTCTAAACCTAAACCTTTTGAGTTGACACAACTCTAAGAAAGTCAGGAGCTCTGAAAACCACTCAGAAAAAAAAAATCAGGAAAATCAAGGTGTACTTGACACCTTTGTGAGTCCCTTATATGTTGCCAGATACTCCAGTGATCCATTCTAGTACCATCCATCCATTCAATTTCCAGGATCCCTTCAGATTAGCTTGAAACAACAATACCATCACTTTCAGGCAATCCAGCTTGCCATCTGCACAAAATATACGTGGGTTGAATCCATGCCTTACTTAAACCAAGGTACTTGTATTTAATAAGGCCTGTTTGAAATTATCCAGCTTATATATGTCCCTTCACTCTATAAAATGCTCTCTGTAATACTCGTATAACAAATACAGGATTTAAGAAGCCAATACCTTTAATTCACATCAAGGAATAGAATGTAGCCACTGATTATCAGTAATGTGCATATATTGCATACAGTTTTGTATCAGAACACAGACACTTCAGAGTTAAATGCTTTGGGCAAGTAGGTCATGAAAAATAAACGCAGGTCTTGGGAACTAGCTTTGGAGATTTTTATGTAAGTATTATTTATTCCTTTGATTAGAGAATTGTGCATACAGTTAACTTTTTAAAAAATTTTCCTGCTAACCTCACCCCGATCCCAATCCCAACCCATTTTAAGAGTATGAATTGCCAGTGGAGCAGCAGTGGGGCAGTGATTCATGAGGGCCTGGGCTTGGCCTTGTGCCGGGGACTCATAAGCACGTGGTCATTCCCAGCGTCATTTCTAAAAGACTGTAAAAACCACCTCACAATTTGGCACCATGGGGACCATTGGCAATGCGAACAAGCTCCGGTTAGGGAGTCTGGGCAGCCTCGGGTGACAATTCCAAAGCTTTGGCAGTGCTGTTTAGGGAAGCTTCACTTGCAAACGTCTCAAATCAATTTCCCTAATGGCTAGATTCAACTTTCCCAGGTCCCCAGAAACTGGGAACAGCCTGTGCACCACAGGGCACCCTAGGAGCAGTGTCTGCCAAAGGGCCACAGCTGGAAAAGGGTTAGGGAGAGAGAGCTCCAGGAAGATGCTGGGAAGAAACAAAACATTCTGACTTTAGACAATTATTAATCAAAACGTGAGAACTTTAAATCTACAAGTCAAAGTGGGACGAGGGGCAAGAGGCAGAAAGGCAGTCTGGAACACACTATTTAGTGACAGTCAGAAGTGAATTAATTCTACAAAGCAAACTTTAGAAGATGCCTCATAAGCCTCAATTAGAGGGAAAACGATGCAACTCTGGCCCTCAGCACCATCTATTAAGAAATTCTGCAGGGTAAATACAGATTTAGTAATTCTTCTTTTTCATCTTCACTAAGATGTTACTATTTTTATTTTAGACAATTAAAATGATTGTGGAGTTTTAAAATGTCTTTCCCTTGTTATTATGTATTTTTTCATTAACTTAAAAAAAAAAAAAAAGTAATTGTGTACTGTGAAAACGGGCTGAAACTGCTTATTCCTAAACCTCCTGGAGTCAGGATGTCCCCAATTGCCAAACTCATCCTCCGCAGTCTGACCTGTCCCATCACTGGTCACAACCAGCCCTTCTTTTCCATACACCACTCCCCAATCTAGACGCATAAATGCAAAAATTAAGTGTCTCTGAACAGGCAAATGCTTAAGTCTAAAGTGGTGGCAGATATTTTGTACTAGAACATTCTATGGCTAAGAAAATAATAACCAAGGTTCTAATTCTAATGCTGGAAAATACAGTATACAAAAGTCAGCAAATCTCTTGGGAAATCATGATTAAATCTCATTGCCGAGAGGAACTGAGGCAGGCTGCAGTCCTCCGCAGCCACACTGCTACCGCTTCATCCTGGAACCTGCTTTGTGAAAGCGCACAACTCAAGGATGGCGGGAGGAGGGGCAATGTGCGCGCAAGGGGCCAGTGAACAGGTTCTGTGAGAAGCTGTAACGACAAAGAACCGCTTGGAAAGAACAAAACCCGGTGAACACCTGCCATTTCACACCGGTTGCCGGTCGAAACATAACAAAAAATCCTGTTTGGCTGTGTGAGCCGCCTCAGTCAGGCAAACAGGATGACCCAGCATTTTCTGTAAATTATTTTGTAAAATACTGAGATTGGAAACGGGACTTTGGTGATAGGAAACCGGGAGCAGCAAGTCTGGGCCAAAAATAACCCTGTACCGATTGAGCGATAAGGTTTAGAGCTTAAATTCCATTGCATGAGGGGGGGTGGGCAGGTGTCCCTGCAGGCAGATGGGGGTGTGTCTGCATTTGCCTGAGGAAAGCCAGCTCCTGTGGACAGTGATTAGCAACTGCATACTACTACTGCTGCCTTTCTTTTCCATCTTAAGAAGCTTGCCCTGGTTTTTGTCACCAAAATGCCAAAAGGCAGTGTCTGGGAACTCTGCTTCAAGGAACGTGGACGCAATTCTAGGCTGCTGCTTCTTAGAACACTGCTTGAAAGACTCTTGAAAGCTACTAAGATGGGGGGGGAGTGGGAAAGAAAAGCAAAAACTGGCAGCTGCAGCTTAACTCAGGGTTGCAACTACACCAGCACACAATTTCCTCTCCAATGCAAACAGTGACTTCCCAAGGGGCACTGTGAATCACTCCTCATTTTTCCCCCCGCTATTTACCCTTAAGGGTGGAAGGAATTATGGCTGAATAACGTCATTGCGACTTGCTTTTTTTCACTTCCTCTAATATGGTTTCTTGGTAATGTAAGACAAAACTGTCATGTCTGGTGGTGAAATTTAACAGCTGCCTATTACATAAGGTAAGGCATAAGCAAAAGGTTATTAAGGTAACTCATGCACTATTAGGATAAACGCACAAAGGCTGGTCAGGTGGTAGACACAGTCAATGTAACTAATAAAAGGAGCCAGGGAAAGGGTGATTTATGCTGTGAAGGCAGCTGCCACTGATCCCCTATTCTCCCCGCTTCCCTCAATCTCCAAGGGCAGCCAAGGAATAATACACAATTTCAAATTTGCTTTTGCGCTGCTGCCAAGCAGAAAACCTGGGCTCAGGAGGACAAAGACGTCAGGGCAGCCCTGCCTCTCAGCAGCCCTGACTCACAGGTGACTGCAGCCTGCCTCCTGTTGCTCTGGGAGACCTGCCTGGTCCACTCCTCCAAAGAGAAGACACAAAGTGTGATGCCTAGAGAACCTGGCAAGGGATCTTTAAAAGAATCCTCAAAGGGAGATATATGGCACTTAAGCCATTCACGTCATACATCTGAATCTATAGTTATTATTTATATATTTTGAACATCAGATGAAAAGTGTGGGGAAATATGAAGAAAGCACTTTCCAGCCTCTCATATACACTGGCCAAGAACTCTCTTTGCTCATCACTGAATAAATACCTAAGACCACCAGGGAGGGGGACACCCATGTCTGGGATAGATGATCCTAATGATAACTCCCACACTTTTCACTACGTTAAAAAGAGACCAGTGTGTCGAAAGTCTTTTAGTCTAAGGCAGCTGAGACCCTTGAAGGGTTCACTGCTCTTCTGTTTTGCTGCTATTCCTGAACTTCACCACCATGACTGTTATATTGTCAGGGCAGCCTCTATAAAATGACTGTAAAACTATGCTCTTGGCCCCAAAATGAGGTTCATCCAAGCGCTCCTTGATGAATCGAACAGCTTCTTCATTGCTGAAAGCATCCCAGAGGCCGTCTGATGCCAAGATCATGAACTCTGGCTGGAGCTTGTCCAGGTCAAAGGTCAGGATATCTGGGTCAGGGATGACCACGTTGAGATTTTTCAGTGGATAATCCCCCAGGGACCGAGACATGGCAAGGATGCCCTGGACCCTCCAGGAGCCATTAAAACTGATGAAACCACCTGGAAAGACAGAAAGAGCCCATTAGCGTGACTAGTTGATATTGTATAGACCTAGCACAGCCTGGGTGCATGCTGACTGGATATGAACGGGGGGCCATGGGCAGCCTCCCTCCCTGCTCCCACTGCCAGTACTAAGCATCATTCCTGCTGTGTGGCTTGGGGTTTGGCAACCTACCAGTAGATTCTCATGGCCTCATCCTTGACATCTTGAAGGCCTTCGAGAATATATGAATAAGGAAATTGGAGACAGGGAGCTAGGTGTGGGAGAGGTCATCAGTTTTAATTTAACAACACCTTGGCCTTTTAGTGACTGACAGAGGGAAGGGGACAGTAGGGAGCACAAGGATGGGAATTCTCGGAAAGTGGCAAAAGAATGCTGTAAAGTCAGGTGGATGGCCCCAAGACATATACTGGTATATGTCTTGAACTTAAGGCTACCCTTAGGTGTGCTTATACAGATCTGTGAATAAGCCCCCAGATAGGATCGAGATTAAAGAAAAACACTTTTTACCACAGTGGTTAAAGGTTCAGGCTCTGGGGTCAAGCTGCTTGGATTTGATTCCTGGCTCTCTCATTTCTAGCTATATGTGACAGTGAATGAGAAACTCTCTCTCTTATCCTTGATTTCCCTGGCTGTAAAATGGGGACAGTAATAGAGAAATAAAGGCATTATTTCAAATGAATCACTTACCAGAGTGACCAAACATAATATACATTCAGTAACTATCTATTATTAAGAGAAACAGATCTTTGTTCATTTATGTTTCTTTCATCATATCTTTATTAAATACCTACTCAGTGCAAGGCAATTTGCAGGATATTAAGTTATACAAGGCCCAGACCCTCCTCCAAAGAAGTAGTCTGCCATATTAATAACTACAAGCACAACGCACTATTCCCTAAGGGAGACTGGGACATGCTACATGCTGTCGGCAGATGGAGCAAGGAAGGATGATAGCTTCTGGTTGTGACGACTGAGGGGGAGGGAGTACTAAAGCTGGGCCTTAAATGATGGGTGGAACATCTATGGGCAAGGATATAAGTGAAAACATTCACCAAGTATGTACAATGGGCAAGAGTCGGATGGATCTGACTTTCAATTGGTCTCATGAATCCCTAGCTGTGTGTCCACTGGGCAGGTAACTTAACCTCTTTGAGGCTCCAGTTTCTTGGCTGTAAAATTAGGAAAGGTATCATTGACCCCATAAGGTAGGTAAAGAGAAAGTGTATGTAAAGTGCTAGGCTTGGCTCCTAGCAGATAATGAGCACAGAATAAATGGCAGCTGCTATCAGTATTGTTGTTATTAAAACTGACAGCTATATAAGCAGTGGAGGTGAAAAGATCAGCATGATTTGCCCCAGACTGGTTGCAGTTTATTGTCATGCTAAGTAGGAAAGGGGATAATGTCCTGAAAGGAAAGCTGGGGTCAGTGAAAACATACATACAGGTGATCAGCCCATTTGTCCCTTAAGCCTTGCCATAAAATACACACTTTACCAAATTCCTGACAAAAGATAATAGGTTAAACTCTTTGGAAATGGCATCCAAAGTTGCTTCTATAAAGAATCACTGCACTGATATATGTGTGTATGAGTGTGTGTGTGTGTGTGTGTGTGTGCTGGGGTGACAGTGGTGGTGGTTGAGGAAATGGTGGATATGGTAGGAAAGGCAAGGGAGGATGAAGTGGGAGTGACATTTCAGAAGAGAGCACTGGATGTTAAGATGACGTTTCCAGGTATATGGTGTACACATCCTTGCCTAGTGTCCCCTTCCCTCTCAGCACAAGAGAGGGGCTAGCTGTATCTTAAGCCCACGGTTATAGTGGGCTCTTATGTGGAGTTGGTGCTTCATCAGTATGGAAGCCACAATATTTTGTTCTTACTGCCTGGCTCATCAAAGCTTGATAGATGCTCCTAAAACATCGTTTATTCTACCCCATCAACAGAAAAACCTGACAAAAGCTTTCATTAAAAATTATTCTGCATCTCAAGCAGGCACTGAAGCAGGGGGTTGTAATACAATTTAACCTTTTCTGACTCAACAGTACAGCTTCCTTCTGTGAAAACTCAAATGTTGATTAGGTTATGGGCAGGAGCTGACCTGTGGAGACTGAGAGTCAACCTGCAAATTAGCCTGGACAGCAGGGGTGATCCTGGGCCCACAGGCAGTGTGCAGGCACATTCTGCCTCCCTTGACAGCCGGGCTTGCAGCCTGGTACTTACACAGAGGCCCCATGCTGCAGGGGGTGGTCTAGTGTGGGGAAGAATTCCTCCTTCCCACAGATAGAAAGGAACCTTCCAAATATAATTATGAAAACGTAATAATCACATGAAAATTCCTAAAGTCTTTATCCAAATGTTATGTTCTTAAGAGCCCCACCCTGATGATCCTATTTAAAATTATAACCCCCTGACAATTCCAATTCCCTCACTTGCTTTATGTCTCTCCATAGCATTTAGCATCTTCCAGCATACTACATAATTGACTGTCTTTTTAATGTTAATATCTATTTGAGCACTCCCTCCCAATCCCCTACCTCAACTCTAGAACGTAAATTTCACAAGAGTTTTTGTTTATTTTGGGGCAGGAGGCATTGGTATATTCCTAACCCCTAGAATGTTGAATCAATGAATGAATAAGTGACCCCCCTCTGAAATATTTACTTAGACCAGGCACGGTGTTAGGTACTCAGGGTATAGAGATAAATAAGACCTATTACTGCCTTCAAAGAACTCATAGACAGGAAGGCAAGACAGAAAAGAGAGCCAGGTACATCCATACATTGTGAAAGGTGACACAAGACGTCCACATAGGATGCTGGGAAAGACAGTGAAGGGCCCCTAACCCAGGACTGGGGAGGAGCCTTTGGCATAGTGTGACAGGAAAGACTTCCAAAAGGATACTTTTAAAGTGAATCTTAAAGGACATGCAATTGTTATCCTTGTTAATTTATTTCTGCAACAATTTTTGAATTATCTTCAGCAAATTTTACTTTCATGCGGTATTATTAATGATATTGTTTGATACTTTTTGCATTCTATTGGATCACCTTTCTTTGGAATGGACACAAATATGGATCTCTTCCAGTCTGTTGGCCAGGTAACTGTCTTCCAAATTTCTTAGCATAGATGCATGAGTGCTTCCAGCATTGCATCCTTTTGTTGAAACATCTCAATGGGTATTCTGTCAATTCCTGGAGTCTTATTTTTTCATCAATGCCTTCAGTGCAATTCAACTTCTTCCTTCAATAACGTTGGTTCTTGATCCTTGCTACCTCCTGAAATGGTTGAACATCAATGAATTCCTTTTGGTACAGTGACTCTGTTTATTGCTTCCATCTTCTTTTGATGCTTCCTGCATTGTTCAAGATTTTGCTTGTAGAATCCTTTAACACTGCAATTTGATGCTTGAAGTTTTTCTTCAGTTCTTTCAGCTCGAGAAAAGGTGAGCATGTTCTTCCCTTCTGATTTTCTAACTCCACATTTTTGCACACTTCATTTTAATACTTTGTCTTCTCCAGCTGCCCTTTGAAATCTTCTGTTCAACTCTTTTACTTCATCATGTCCTCCACTTGTTTTAGCTACTCTCTATTCAAGAGCAAGTTTCAGAGTCTCTTCCAACATCCATTTTGGTCTTTTCTTCCTTTCCTGTCATTTTAATGATCTTTTGTTTTCTGCATGTATAATGTCCTTGATGTCATCCCACAGATCATATGGTGTTCAGTCATTAGTGTTCAATGAATCAACTCTATTCTTCAGATGGTCTCTAAATCCAGGTGGGATATACTCAAGGCCATATGTTGGATCTTGTAGACTTGTTTTAATATTCTTCAGCTTCAACTTGAACTTGCATAGGAGCAATTGATGGTCTATTCTGCAGTTTGCCCTTGGCCTTTTTCTGACCAACCATATTGAGCTTCTTCATCATCTCTTTCCACAGATATAGTTCATTTGATTCCTTGTAGTCTACTCAGCAAGGTCCATGTGTATAGTTGCTGATTATGTTGTTGAAAAAAATATTTCCAATAAATAAGTCATTGTCCTTGTAAAATTCTATCATGTGATCTCCAGCATTGTTTCTATACCAAGGCCATATTTTCAAACTATGTTGTGTCCCTGTTTCCAACTTTCACATTCTAATCAATATTAATTATCAATGCATCTTGATTGCATGTTTGATCATTTTTGCACAGCAGAATTTGTAAAAATCTTCAATTTCTTAATCTTTGGCATTAGTGGTTAGCATATAAATTTGAATAATAGTAGTATTAACTGATCTCTAGGTAAATGGATGTTATCCTATACCTGACAGCATTCTATTTCAGGATAAATCTTGAAATGTTCTTTTTGACAATGAATGTGATGCCATTCCTCTTCAATTTGTCATTCCCACATATGGTTGTCTGGTTCAGAATGGCCAATACCAGTCCATGTCAGTCACTAATGCCTAGGATATTAGTTTTCGAGCATTCCATTTCAGTTTTGACAACTTTCAATTTTCCTTGATTCATACTTGTACATTCCATGTTCTCGTTATTAATGGATGTTTGCAGCTGTTTCTTGTCATTTTGAGTCATGTCACAAAAGCAAATGAAGGTCCTGAAAGCTTTACTACATCCACATCATTAAGGTCAATTCTACTTTGAGGAGGCAGGTCTTTCCCAGTCATATTTTGAGGAGCTTATCTTCTGGCACTGTATTAGATAATGTTCCACTGTTATCTGTAACTTTTTCACTGGCTATTTTTAACAGAGGTAGATTGCCAGGTCCTTCTTCCCAATCCATCTCAGTCTAGAAGCTCCATTGAAACCTGTTCACCATGTGTGACCTTGCTGTTAAATGTTATACTTGTGGCATATCTTCCAGTATCACAGCAATATGCAAGCCACCACAGTATGACAAACTGACAGATGAATAGTAAACTTAAGGATTCTATGGACAGAAAATTGAACAACACAGGAAGCATCAAAAGAAGATAGAAGGTGTGAAAAATGACTTGGTGGAGAGGCATCTCACCTCCTCTAACTTCACAATGGGAAAATCATTACCTGTTTTAATAGCCCAAAGCTGATTCCTATGAGTGGTGGTCAGAGATACCTCTTCCCGCCAACATTTTTTACTAATTCTGACACCAACTGTCCCTCCTGTGGCATTCTCTACTTCTCTGTTGGGTTTTATAATTTGTTGCAATGGTCACACAGAACTCACAGCTCATACTCACAATTACGAGGTTTATTAGGGAAGTACCAGGTTATAATTCAGGCTCAGGAATGCTTAATATACAGTTCTTTGATCAGGACAGCTTCTTCTCAGCTGCGCTGGCAGGTAGGTTTCTCTCTAACCCTGGCCTCTGCTCTGCTCCAAGAAGTGTTACAAAGTTCTTTTATCTGTGCTGATAAGTGCCCACAGGCAGCCCACTCCCACTCATAAGCCTCCTGCCTGGAGGCAATCAACTCTAGTTCTGTGGGTCAGCAATTTAGCTTCACCAAAGGCCCAGAGGCACTGCACTCTGTCAGCAAGGCTCCTGCCTGAGAATGCTTAGCTTTCTCACTCCATGGGCTGGGAAACCCACTGTGCTATCTCCTGTGGGTCTCCTGGTTCTGCTCCTGCTGTTTCTCTGCTATTGTTTTGTATTGTGCCTTGCTGTCTCTGGTGTTACAGCTGTCTATCGCCTAGGTCGAGGAGATTCTTAGCACAGAAATCCTGGGTCCATTGGATACACTCCCCTTTCTTTTTCATGACGGTTGTGAGGTCTTCCTTGCTGTCTCAGGGATGTCTAACTTTAAGCCTAGAAGAATGGGAAAACTGACCCATCCCCTTGCTAAGGTCCTATGCACCTTATTTGCTTGGTCCTACACCCACAAGGGTGCCATGCACCCTTATTTACATTATTAGCAAGCTTTCTAATCCCCCTGGTGGGCCACAAGCACCTCATTTGCATAGTCCCACCCACTCATTTGGTAAGAGTTACAGACTATGGCTAGAAGGGCCATACTAAGCAATTCATTGCTCCTCAGAAGGAATACACAGAGTCATTATACCAAAAAGAACTGGTCAACAGTCAACCATCTCAGGAGGGAGCATATGATCAAGAACCAACGGTACTGAAGGAAGAAGTCCAAGCTGCGGTGAAGGCATTGTCCAAAAAACAAACAAACTAACAAAAAAAAACCCTCCAGGAATCAGGAATTGCTGGAATACCACCTGAGATGTTTCAACAAATGGATGCAATGGTGGAAGTCCTCACTCATCTATACCAAGATATTTGGAAGATAGCTACCTGGGCAATCAACTGGAAAAGATCCATATTTGTACCCATTCCACAGAAAGGTGATCCAATAGAAGGTAGAAATTATTGAATAATATCATTAGCATCAAATGCAAATAAAATTATATTGAAGACCATTCAAAAACAGTTGCAGCAGTGCATCAACAAAGAACTGCCAGAAATTCAAGCCAGATTCAGAAGAGGACATGAAATGAGGGATATCGCTGCTAATGTCAGATAGATCTTGGCTGCAGGGAATACCAGAAAGATGTTTGTGTTTTACTAATTATGCAAATGCATTTGCATATGTAGATCATAAGAAATTATGGATAATATTGCAAAGAATGAAAAATCCAGAAGACCTAATTGTGCTCATGAGGAACCTGTACATAGATCAAAAGGCAATCGTTTCAACAGAACAAGAGGAGACTGCATTTTTTAAAATCATTGTTTAAAATCAGTGTTGCATCCTTTCACCGTATTTACTAAATCTGTATGCTAAGCTAATATGCTGAGAAAGTGGACTATGTGAAGAATGTGACATCAAGATTAGAAGAAGTGTGATATGCAGATTGACACAGCCTTGCTTACTGAAAGTGAAGAGGAAATGAAACATTTACTCATGAAAATCAAAAACTACAGCTTCAGTATGGAGAACAGCTTAATATAAAGAAAACAAAAATCCTCACAACTGGACCAATAAGAAATATCATGATAAATGAAGAAAATGCTGAAGTTGTCAAGGATTTCATTTTACCTGGATACACAATCAATATCCATGAAAGCAGCAATCAAGAAATTAAAGGATGTACTGCATTGGTGGTCTGATAGAGCCTGGTGGAACCACTGAGACTATGGCCCCTAGCTGCCCTTCAGGTCTGGAATTGAACCCACACCTGTGGTATTCCAGCCAAACAAAATACAGGCATATGAGTTAAACATTTACCTCAAGTAGATACACTCCTTGGAGAGAACAATCATGGGAGAAAGAAGGGCTGCTTATGTACAGGGAGACAGCTCAGGGGGCAGGAGTATATGGAGGAATGGACACTGGGAAGAGGTAATTATGGGGAGGAAGGGGGAAAGGAGCTGTTGCATTATGGTAAACTGTGGTCAATGATATGAGACAAAGTATATGTGAACTGCTGTATGTAAAGTGTTTTGCTCTGTAAATCTTCACCCAAATCACAAAAAAAAAAAAAAAGATGTACTGCATTGGGCAAATCTGCTGCAAAAGATCTCTTTCAAATGTTAAAAAAATAAATAAATAATAAATAAAGATGTCACCTTGAGGAATTAGGTGCGCATGACCCTAGCCATGATATTGTATGTCACCCCATATGCATGTGAAAGCTGAACAATGAATAAGGAAGATCCAAAAAGAATCGATGTCTTTGAATTACAGTGTTGGTGAAGAATACTGAATATATCACAGAGTAACAAAAGAACAGATTTGTCTTGGAAGAAGTACAGCCACAATGCTCCTTAGAAACAGCATGGCAAGACTTCGTCTCATGTCCTTTGGACATGTTATCAGGATGGACCAGTCCCTGGAGAAGGATATCAGGCTTGGTAAAGTGAAGCATCAGTGAAAAAGAGGAAGACTATTCTACTCTGCATGGGGTCACTATGAGTCACAAAAGACTTAACGGCACCTAACAACAGCAACAACAATTATTACCAGAAACAAAAAACCAACAACAAAGTTTGGGGAATGGTTAGTAGTTTCATGTGGCTGGAGGGAAGGGGGCATGCAACAGAAGAGAATTGGGGTGCTGGAAGCGGGGGCCCAATGATCTTAGCCTTCAAACTGGGAAAGGGCTTCTTTGGCCACTTTGAAATCTTTGATCATAAAGAAAAGCAAATCCAGTGGGCATTTATTTGCTAGACAACGTTACAAAGACTCAGCTACTTCAGCAGCAGTCCATGTATTCATCTACTAGTCACTGGGTAACTAAAGATTTTAAACCCCAGGGACTCTTCCAGCCAGCCACCCTGTCCACCAAAGATGGCAGACATTCTTCAGGGTGTTCACAAGCTCACCAGCTCTCTTTATTCTCTTTCTTTCCTTCAGTTGGTAAGGCTTGTGATCATGAGACAAAGGAATGGCATTCCCGTCCTTGTCACACAGGACCCCACGTGAGTCGCCCACGTTGGCCACGGTGAGGTCTTTATCTGACAGCAGAGCAATCAAGCATGTCGTGCCTGAAAAACAGAAGAGAGATGCAATACAGGGGGGTCAGCAATGCACTGAGATTCAGTTGCTTCTCACAGTGACTGGATTCTTTAGTCATTCAAACCTCCCTTGCTGGGCGAGAATTTAACTCCAGCCACTCAGTAATGATAGCCATTCTCTTCAATAACATTGATCAAATCTGACAGTCAATTTTCTTAACCATGTTAGAATGGCACTGAAATAGGCTAGGATTACATTATCATTTTTCAAATTGTTTTTGTCTCTGCTACTCTTAATTTAAACACATATCATATTTAAAAGGATTAGGAGAGAGTCAAAATCAGTTTGAAAGTTCCGACAATTGATACATATTTTCTGCTTCTCATTGGCACTGAGCATCTATGAATTCCCAGTTGAAAGTGAAGAGAATGGGGGCAGGGTGGGCTCCTCTGCTGGAGGGCCTTGAAGAGCCAGGAAATGACAGATGCCAACAGCCAGATCCTGTGGAGCCACAAGGGAGCTGCTGGTGTGTTGTGTTGTTGTTGTTATTTGCTCTTGAGTCGGCCCCGAGGTCAAACCTTCCTGTGCACAGACTGGTGACCAGAACAGGTCAGCTCCAGTGTGTGGTAGGACAGACCGTGAAGCTGGAAGCAGAAAAATTTAGGGTGATGACAGGAATGAAGCTTAGGTAGACAAGTGGTGGGGTGGTCAGAGTCAGAACAGAAACAAGACTCAAGAGCTGCTTATCTAGAGCCCACGCAAAACACAGACAACCTCTCTTCAAATCCTTTTTGAAATGAGTGGATAAAAGCAAATATAGTTGATTCACCAGGTCTCACTGGAGCCCGCCCTCACTGCCTGCATGGTGCCCTGTTTGTAGCTTCTCTCCTTTCCCTGCTCCCTTCTGACAGAGCCACTGAGTATGCAAATACCTGCTGAAATACTGAATCCATTCATCTCTTGCTCCAACCGTTAACTCCTTTACTTGTAAACATTAGTCATTAATTAGTCTTCATTAAAATTTCCCTCCTCATTAAGAAGGTTATAGTCCATAATAAGAAGGTAAACTGTATTTAAACTGTTCTTTAGTCTTCAAAGAACAACAAAAAAGACTAATTCTTAAGTAGACATAAAACACAAATGCAGGTTAATATCAAGAGCAGGGAGAATAATTTGAATAATTAGTATCTTCAGTTATTATAGTTCTGTTGGAAATTTTCCATTCTTAAGCCTATTTAACTAAAACCTGCCTTGATCAGAAATGGAAACACAGGAAATGTTGGTTAACTCAAGATTTTTTTTTTTATCTGAAAAGCCGTGAAAGAAAAAAAAAAAAAAAAAGACTAATCTTAGAAATTGTCAAGGAAAAAATTTTAATAACAACAAAAAGAAAAACTCAGTTATATGACTAGAAATGAAAACAAAAGCATGATTCATAAAATTAGGCATTATTTTTCTCAGTTTTTCATACTGGTGGTCTTCATCCATCCTCATGTATATGATTATAGAGATGATGCTGCACCAGGCAGTATTTTGTTCCACTGCTCATGGGGTTACCATGAATGGGGGGCCAACTTGATGGCAGCTAACAACAACATGGTTTGAAGGAACTATGTCAATATAACACTTGGAGCTGTCTCTCTATAAAGGACTCTTTCCTTCTCACTCTGCACACTCTGTGGGTCAGCACTTCCATGATCTGGGCTTCCACTATTATCTCTGCCTGTAGTCCGAGTGATGCTCCTGAGGTCTATACCAGCTACTTAGTAGGCATTTTCATCTCCCTGTGCTAAAGGCAGCTCAAAGCAAATAGTTACAAAAGAGAACTCATCAGCACTCCTCCTACCCAAAGCATATCTGTCAACCAGAACCAAACCTACTGCTGTCAAGTCAATTTTGACTCATAGCGATCCTACGGGATAGAGTAGAACTGCCCCATAGGTTTTCCAAGGGTGTCATCTTTATGGAAGCAGGCTGCCTCATCTTTCTTCTGCAGAAAAAGAGTGAGTTCAAAGCACTGGTGAGTACAAAGCACTGACCTTTTGGTTAGCAGATGAACTCTTAACCACTGCGCCAGTAATGCTCCCCAACACATCTGTACATGGCTGCAATACTCTACCCTTATCCATAGAGGCACATACTTTCACACTTTCCCTCACATCGAAACCAGGGCATTATCCTAGACTTTTTATCTTCCCCCTTGTTCCCTTCATTCTCTATGACCTATCTATTTAAAAATCTATCCCCTACCCTCTGTTCTTATGTTTCCTACATTAATTCAGATCCTCATTAATTATACATCTTCTCCCTGATTCCAGTTTATTATCAACAATGTCACAGCAGTGATCTTCTTAAGTGCAATCTCATCATGTCATTACCCTGTTCTAAATCCTTCAGTGGTTCTTAGTCACATATAAGAGTATATATATATGGGAGCTCTGGTAGCATGGTGACTAAGGCACTTGACTGCTAACCAGAAGGCTGGCGGTTCAAACCCACCAACCCACCAGCCACTCCTCAAAAGGAAGATTGGGCAATCTACTTCTGTAGTGATACTGCCTCAGAGACCCAAGGAGGGGTCGCTATGAGTCAGGTGCAACTCGATGGCACATAACAACAACAACATATATATTTCTAAGTGCAGAAATGGCCCCCACCCCCTTGTAAAATATTCCATGGCAGCTCAGTATAGCTGACAAATACATATAGAGATGCTCTGGCTAAAACAGAGGTGAGGAGGGGGCCAGAGCTCAGCCAGATGGTTCTTCCCTTCCCCTCATATGGTGGCCCCTTTCTGTGGATCCTCTAGGACAGTACAGAGCACAGTCAGAAAATCACTGGCCTATAAAAATGGTCCAAATCTCTGACATGGCATTTATTCCTCTAACATCTCCTCTTCCACACTGTACTCTGGCCACATGAAACTCCATGAGACTCCTTGACCACACTGGCATCTTTCATACCTGTATGCCTCTGCCCACATGGGTGCTTCTGCCTGAACACACAGACCCATCCTGTTTAATAGACTATTGTTTTTTGTTATCTGCTGTCAAGTCAGCCTGACTCATGGTGACTGTACATATTATGGAACGAAATGCGCCTGGTCCTGCACCATGGGTACATGACGTGCTGTGGATCAGACTGTTGTGCTTCATAGGGTTTTCACTTGCTGATAACATGAGTGTGTGAGGTGCACTGGCCAGAAAACGAAAATAAGCATTCTACCACTGAGCCACTAATGCCTCACCTGAGAGGTCTAACTCTTGTTTAACACTCCCCCTCCCCCCACAAGGTAATACTTCCACTCTCATCAAGGCTACCCTTGATGATAATGAAGGAGAGAAGGCAATGCAAAACAAAGACCTAGAAAAAATAGTGAGGACAAATCTATATGTCTCCTGCACCAGTGAAACCATTCCAAATGACCTTCTAATTAACCAGCTAGTGTTAATTGTTTAAAAAATATTCATTATAGTTAGTATTTTATGTAAAATATGACACTGAAGAGGGCCTATTCACAGTGCTTAGAACTGTGTGTAGAAAGACAAATAAAACTGTCCCTACCCTCTGAGGCCCAATCCTGTTCACTCCTTGTTGACAGACCTTATCTTCCACACAGAAGCTGAAAATACAGTGTGCTTGCTTTCTTGGTCTCCTGGCTAATGGAACTTAAGGGGATGTCTGCTGGGGGCTTTTGAAAGGCTTTCACTCTCACTAAAAGAAACACAATGCAAGAAATGACCCATGCCTCTGAATGTTGGTCTTTGTGTGTTTGCCAGCATGGTGGCAGCCATCTTGCAATAAGGAGAAATGCATGTGGGTCAAGGCAATCCATGAAGGATGGTAGAGCAAAGAGGTAAAAAGCATGGGACCCTGAGAATGCTGCAGAACTGCTGAACCAGTCTCTAGGTGTCTTGTTCTGTGTTATAGCAAATGTCTTTACTTTATAAGGCTTTTTAAGTTATATATATTCTTCTTTTCACCATCCTAACTGATTCAGGGGCTAACAGTCCAATAACCAAAAACCCACTATTGAGTCAATTCCGATTCATAGTTAACACTATAAGATAGAGTAGAATTGCCCAATAGGGTTTCCAAGACTGTAAATCTTTACAGAAGCAAACTGCCTCATCTTTCTTCTGTAGAGTGGGTGGTGGGTTTGAACCACTGACCTTTTGGTTAGCAGCCTGATGCTTTAACCACTAAGCCACTAGTGCTCCTGAGAGTCTAATAAACGGCTTACAAAATGTCAATGAGAGTTTTAGAGTGTGGCTGCTTTGATTTACTCACATTTGTTGGATATACTTAAGATTTATGACTTTCCAATTCTTTTGTCAAGAACACAATCCCATTGTTTCTATGAGTAGTAAGATGTACCTTATGATGCAGATTCTAGGAATGTACTATTTTGAGAAAATGGGGACTGTGCCTGCATTAGCAACAGAATCTTTGTTGTTGTTAGGTGCTGTCAAGTCAGTTCAGATTCATAGTGACCCTATCTACAACAAAGTCAAACATTGCCCAGTCCTACACCATCCTCACAATCGTTGTTATGTTTGAGACCACTGTTGCAGCCACTGTGGCAGAAGAACCTTCACTCACTCACTCACTGCTGGGGAGTTGGATCCGACTCATAGCGACCCCTCCTTGGGTTTCCAAGGCGTTACCACTACGGAAGTAGATTGCCCAATCTTCCTTTCAAGGAATGGCTGGTGGGTTTGAACTGCCAGCCTCTTATTAGCAGTCAAATGCCTGAGCCCTGGAAAGCACCTTACAACAACAACAGAAGGTGGAGAAGCAGGTATTACTCTTCTCTTTCAGCACATGAGGAAAATGGGACTCAGAGGCTTTAAGTGTCTTAGCTTTGATTATATCACCCAATACATATATGTTGAATGACTTAAGAAACCACAAATCCAGAATTATTATACTAAAAATATTAATAATGATAGACTCCACTGCTTAAGCATTTTACTACGTGTTAAACATTTTACTTACATTATATAACATAATCTTCACTACTGCATGAATTAGGCACAATTATCTCCATTCTTCAGATGAGGAAACTAAGTCTCAGACAGGATAACAACTGTCCAGGTATACATCTGGACACTTTGACTCCACTAGGCCACACCATTAGCAATCCTGTCCTACACTGTTCTCCCCCTCCCCAGGAGGAACGACTTCTGTGACCAGTTTTTATGTTGCTGTGTTTTAAATTGCCCCTACCAACTTGTCCCTTTTGGAGATATTGCAGTATACATTGGAAAAGTTTGTAAATCAGGAAATAATTTGATCTGTATGATATGAATTTCCTTTAATATAATTGTATTTCTCTGTTAGGTTAAATATAGTGAGTACACTTAAAGTTCTCAATAACGACCAATCAGAAGACATCGGAACTTCTCTAGGCCTCAAAAACAAGGGGCTTGCATTAGTTGGGAGGCCCTGGTTAGTGTGGAAGACTGCTAACCAAATGGTTAGTGGTTTCAATCTGTCCAGAGGCACCATGAAAGAAATTCCTGGTGACCTACTTCCAAAAATTCAGCTATTAAAAGCCCCATGGAAATTTGCTCTGTAAACTTTCACCCAAATCACAATAATAATAATAATAACAACAACAACAGTAATAAACCCCTATGAAGCACAGCTCTACTCTGACACACACGGGGTCATCATTGGTCTGAAATGACTCTATAGCAACTGGTTTTGGTTTGACCTCTTTTAGTTTAGAAATTCTACTGCTCTTGGATTAAGATTGCAAAGTCCAGTGCCCTCAGGTAAGCAGGAATCTCTTGTGGTCCTCTTGAAGTAGCTTCTCCCACCCTACATTTGATATGAATATGGGTTCTGAGAATATCTTTCTACTCTAAGAAAGGGCAAGCTTGATGAAAAGTGACAATTACCATCAGGTTTCTGTGTTGGTGCTATGAAATGGAATGGTGGGGCTTGTGGTACTCTAAAGAACACATGTTAAGGATACAGCAGATCCTCAGCAAAGACGGTGGCCACCTAGGAAGGCAGGGCCACTGTGAAGAGTGCTTCATATTTTTCAAGGGGATTAATATTTATGTGAACACTCCTGATTTTTAATGCTTTCCAATGTGTTGCACACCAGTATAATTTTCTGTCAGTTATCAGGCCCTGATGTCATCTCGACCCTGAAATTGGTATTGAACTAACATTCATTGTTGCACCTTTACAAGATAAAGCTATTTATCCTCATCCAACTTTCATTTTAAAACACAGCACAAGCCAAACAAAAGGCAACAGTGGATCAAATTTGGTCTAGCATTTGGTGACCCTCTGCCTTTGAGCTTTGCGAAAACTGTTCTCCATGAGACACATGTCAATAACAGCAGCAGTGACAGTGCATCTCATAATTCTGGTCTGCCTTATGTCACAAAATACATTCTTACCTATTTTGGCATTCAAGTTTCATTAGCTAAAAAATAATTATCATACTCATTTTATAAATACCTGAATAGGGCAAAGCAAACTTAGGTACTAGTTTAAGGTCATGTAGTTAGTTAGGTGAAGGGAAGGTGGGGAAGGGATAACTACAGTGACCTGGGTTCCTGGGCTCAGGGTCATGCTATTTGCATCACATCTCATGGCTGTCCAGCTCCCTACTGACTGCCCCCATATACAATTCCATTTGCATGTCTCATTTAAGATCCTTCAACTCATTAGGCTGGCAGACCCTTTGGGGACCAGGGTGACCACTGTTGTATTTGCATAATACCTCTTTGTACACTACTTTGACTCCTAATGCTGGAGGAGGGGCTGAGACTGCATTGGTGATGAGGGAATGGGGGTATTCTCAATTTAAACCTTGTACTAATTTGTCCAGTTTACATCTTTGCATGTTATGGATTGAATTATGTCCTCCCAAAATATATGTCGTAAATCCTAACTTTTATGCCTATAGTTATAATCCCATTTGGAATAGGTTGTCCTTGTGATGTTAACGAGGCAGGATTAGTGTAAAGTGTGTTTTAAGCCAATCTCTTTTGGGATATAAAAAGAGATTAAACCTAAACTAGCAAGCAGAGATGAGGGAAGATTGATGCCAAGCCACATGGAGATCTCCAAGGACTCAGGAGACAAGCAGAAAAGACAAAGACTTTCCCATAAAGCCAACACAGGGACAAAGCCTTCCTCTAGAGCTGGCACACTGAATTCAGACTCCTAGCCTCCTAAACTGTGAGAAAAATAAATTTCTGTTTGTTACAGCCATCCATTTGTGGTATTTCTGTTCTAAGGGCACTAGATAACTAAGACAGTGTATATTCTATATGGTTAGTTATATTCTAACCATATAAGTAAACATACTCTTATTTTAAAAAAATATTAACAGCGTTATTTGGGTAATGGGATTTTGGATAAAAATGTTTTCTTCTTTATATTTTTCCATATTAAGATGAATCTAATATGCTATTTAAAGCTAAATTTTATTCACAATGGCCTTTTCCTTACCTTTAGGAAAAAGAAAGAAATCAGAGAGAGAGTGGCAAGAGTAAGGGGGGAGAAGAGGGGAGGAGAAGGCAGAAGGAAGAGGGGAGGGAAAAAAGGAGGGAGGAAGAGAGAAGGATTTCAGAGTAGGTGTCACAACAGCCAAAGGGCTACTCATTATACACAACACAGAAGAATCAACACATTTTAAAGGATGAGGAGAAATAAGTTTATCTCGTAAAGGTTTGACAATGAATGTTAGTTCAATAACACAATTTCAGGACCTGAGATGACATCAGGGCCTGATAACTGACAGAAATTATACTGGTGTGCAACATATTGGAAAACAAGCAGGCAAAGGCAGCCATTAATGAGTATCTCAGGCAGGAATGATAAGATCACTATCTTGGTGCTTCCAGCCCCCACCTCCAACAGCCCATGCTGAGACCAGTCAGGGCCTGTCCTAAAACACAGATAAAGCACCAGGCAGCTCTCAGATAAGACTCCTGTCTGCCTTATCCTTAAGTCTACCCAGTTTTACCTGCTTAGAGCTGGTAACTTACTCTTTCTCCTAATAATTAATGCCATGGCAGAGACAGATGTGTCGGGGAGCATTCGAACGCTAAAAAGTGAGTTGTAGTCTTTCCTTCTTTATTCCTTTTTCTCTCCTGTTTATTGCCTGATTCCTTGCAACCCCTACTCTACATTCTTTCAGAGCCAGGCTCTTTTCAGAACCACATTAAGGTGTGGCTGGGCCAACATAATCACCTGACACATTAGTCTAACTGTGAGGGAGGCTATTAAGTTAATAGTAATTAATGAGTCATACAATAAACCAACATCCCACTGTAATGACTCTTGTAGTAATGAGTTACAAAGTTGTTTTAGATCTGCTGGTAGGTACCTAGAGGTACCCTACTTTGCCTCAAGCCTGAAGTTATTCCTCTTTCTCACTCTGTGAGCCAGTAAGCCTGCTGCTCTGTCTCAGGTTGGTCCCTTGGTTGTTTTGCTGCCTCCATTTTTCTGCTGCTGCTTCTCACCCTTTCTTGCCATCTCAGCAGAGTGTTACAGTTCTCTCTGTTTCCTGGGCTGAGGAGGTCCAGCATCCAACGATGCACTCCTCTCCTGGTTTTTCTTTCTTGATGGTAGTGAGGTTCCCCGCTTTCTGCCTCTCAGATGGCTCATTTTAGGCCTAGCAGATGGCAAAACTGACCAATCCCCACATTAGGGTTCCACATACCTTATAGCCATAGTACCTTATTTACATTATTAACAAGCTATCTAATCCCCTTTCTGGGCTACCTCACATTTGCATAATCCCACCCAGTCACCTGGTGGGAGTCAAGAGGACTGTGGCTAGAAAAGCCATATTAAGTAATTAACAGGGATCCTTGGGCTGTTCCACAACAATCATATACATAATAATTAATAAAATGATTGGAAGAAATGAGAGTGTATGAAGGCCACAAAGTCTTTGTCACAAATGAAGTGTGTCACTTTGAATATGAAAACTAATCTCTTTAATGGGGGAGGGAGTCATAACTCAAGCTTTCAGAATCTGATGAAGGATTCATTTCATTTTCACACTTCACCAAATTTAAAGTATAGCTGTGTCATCTGATGCTCATGAACACTATTCTGAAACAGAAATGTTCCCAACTTCACTTTTCAACTGCTGCAATAATAATGTTTATTTCACACGTAGGTGCAGCCTGGATACCCTTCTGACCCTTCTTTTTCAGTTCAATATAAACACGTTAAAGAGAACTGCTTTCTGTTAAGTTGATCACACGCACTGGGAGATCTTAGAAAACTGCAGGTCCTCTTTTTACAGAAGGCTCTATATACACTCTCTCTGGGCTTGACTATTTTGAGGTCCAAGTAAGCAGACATATTTTTGTGATGCTCATTAACACACTTGTCATAACTATTGTTGACATTTAGTTCAGATTATAGCATGCTACTGAAATTACTTTACAAATACTTTAGATCACCCCTGGGAAAAAGGGGGGTAAAGACATGAACTCAACTGGTATTTTCACAACCCAAGGAGCTCTGATGGCACAACAGTTAAAGCATTTGGCTACTAACCAAAAGGTCAGTGGTTCAAACCTAACAGCCTACTCCACAGGAGAAAGATGAGACAATCTGCTTCTATAAAGATTTACAGCTTTGGAAACCCTGTGGGAGAGTTCTACTCTGTCCTGTAGGGTTGCTATGAGTCAGAATTGACTAGATGGAAGTAGGTTTGGTTTTCTGGAATCACAGCCCAGATTCTTAGTGTCTTTTTAATAATAAAATAAAATTAATTTCATGGTTGATTTGATTCTTCCTACACAGGCCACAGAAATTTTGGTTGTATTCTTTTTCATTTCATGGTGTCTGAGGATTTCTCAGGAAAATATCCAGAAACTTTATAACTTTAGAGCTCCCAGAAAATGCTAAGTACTGTCTCTGCTTTGTTATGAACACTATGGGAGTGGACTATAATGGGAAGTTCTGAAATAGAAATTTAGTAAAAGGGGAATTTGCCCTGGAGGAGGGGGGGAGGGAACAGCAGGCTGGAAATGAGGCACAGCCAGATGCCTCAGGTGAATAACAGAGAATTGCATTTATTTTTTCACTTTTTATTCCTTAGCTTGGAATCAATTCTTTCCTTATGGTTTCAATTAAAAACAAAACTGGCATTTGAGATTAAGCTATTCTTATCAAAATTATCATATTGCTATGTATCCATGTACATATAATGTGTTTGTAGGGTGGTATTTGGAGATATTAACTGAGGTTGCTGCCCTTTTGCTTGTATATAACCCTTCCCCATTTGGCCTGATTGACCCATTGTCCAACAGAAGATTAGGATTGCTATGGCTGGAATGCAAAGAGAAAGAAATAGTTGTGCTTAGCTTTTCAGTTTTAAAGAGAATGTAGAAACTCACTGTAGAGACAATATTCTCAAGAAAACAATCTTTTTACATCCATCAGCCCAGGCCTTCTCTCTTCCTGCTCTTCTGAGCAGTAAGGCTGGCCAGGTAAGAAAATGAGGAAGGTAGAAGAGTAGGAGGGAGACAAAGAAGATAACAGGAGGGCGTCTTTGATGTGTTTCAGTGGAACTCAAAGCACAAAGACCTAGGCCTTGCTTTCCAGGACATAGTGCATGGACTCATAACCTCTACCCCAGTATGGAAGGGCAATGAGAATGAGAAACTTACTAGAATAGCCTAGTATGAATCAAGGAGAACATCTGAAAACTACTCACCCCAGGAAGGAATGAACGACACAATGGAGTTTCGATACTGGGATGAGTAGGCCTTCCAACCACAGGCACAGAGACCCTAGGTCATTCCATCAGACACCAGGATAAAAATGACATACTGACTCTTAGATCACCTCTGGGAAAAAGGGGGTAAAGACATGAACTCAACTGGTATTTACACAAAAGAAGGTGAGAAAAATCAGGAAACGAATGATTATACCTTCAAGTGAATGGAGCAAGATTTCAGCAGTGGCTTCAATATGCACTCAAAAGCTAAGCTACATTCAATTCTAGAGATATAAATTAAGTTACATCTCTACACATCTTTAATTTGTAACTGTGTAATTTATTTGTGTATGCACACAGATATCTCATGTCTATTGCACACAGCACATCTTACATTTTACCTTGGCCTATGAATTATGAAATTCAACTTTTAAAATGCTACAGCCAGCACTAACAGTGTTTTACAACAACCATGATTTCCCTGGTCACTGAGTTAGTTAGCACAGATCTATTACTGAAGAATTCCAGCAGGAAAGAGAAATAGTTTGCAGTAATGAGTTTGCCCTTGTGAATGCCATTGGTCATTTCTGCAGTTGAACATGAATGATTTCCAGACAATCTTTTACATCCAAACAGAACACAGTGACTAATATCCCCATTTAATGGGACAAAATAAAGGTTGTGCAATTATGTGCAATTAGGATAAATGTTGTTATCAGGTGCCGTTGAGTTGGCTCCGACTCAGAGAGACCCTGTGTACAACAGAATGAAACCCTGCCTGGTCCTACATCATCCTCACAATCATTGGTATCTTTGAGCTCATTGTTGTAGCCACTGTGTCAACTCAGATAAATAAATAAACCCAAATCAGATTTTGGTTAATTTGGTCCAATAATTATTAATTCTCTAGTTTGCTTTGGCCTCAGTGGATTACAAAACTGACTATAAAGTATTTCTTTAGGAAGGCTACTGCCCCAAAGATCTGATAAATTACTGAATTTAATTCGATCTGGCCAACTTGGACAAAAACCAAAAAACGATATTCCCACCTATGTATCTTCCATTTGCCTTAGCTACTCTTTGCTCAAGGGCAAGTTTCAGAGTCTCTTCTGACATCCCTTTTGGTCTTTTCTTTCTTTTTCATATTTTTAATGACTTCTTGCTTTCTTCGTGGATAATGCTCTTGATATCATCCCACAATTCTGGTTTTCGGTCATTGGTGTTCAGCGCATCAAATCTATTCTTTAGGTGACCTCTAAATTCAGGAGGGATATATTCAAGAGCATATTTTGGCTCTCATGGACTTGTTTTAATTGTCTTCAACTTCAAGTTGAACTTGCATGTATGTGAGCAGTTGATGGTCTGTTCCACTATCAGCTCCTGGCCTGGTTTTGGCTGAAGACACTGAGCTTTTTCATCACCTCTTGCCACAGATGTAGTCAATCTGATTCCTGTGTACTCCATCTGGTGAAGTCCTTGTGCATAGCCACTGTTTATGTTGTTGGAGAAAAGGTATTTGCAATGAATAAGTCATTGGTCTTGCAAAATTCTATCATGCGATCTCCAGTGTTATTTCTGTCACCAAGGACAAATTTTCCAACTACCGGTGATTCGTCTTTGTTTCCAACTTTTGCATTCCAATCACCAGTGATAAGCAACACATCTTGACTGCATGTTCGGTCGATTTCAGACTGCAGAAGTTGATAAAAATCTTCAATTTCCTCATCTTTTGCTTTGGTGGTTGGTGCATAAATTTGAATAATAGTCAT
>NW_006921810.1:2770868-2775927 GCF_000298275.1 Orycteropus afer afer | reverse complement strand
GGATAGAGAGGGAGAACAATGTGGAACAAAACTCAAAATCATTTGGAGGGAAATAAAAAAAAAAAGAAGGTGAGGACCAGGTTTGCTGGTCCAATAGAGCCTGGTGGAACCACTGAGACTATGGCCCCTAGCTGCCCTTCAGGTCTGGGATTGAACCCACACCTGATGAACAAGATACAGTGTTCAACCCAAAGGTGCTTATGGTCTAATGGCAAGATGGAACCAAACAGACAATTAGAATCCAGTGTGATAAATTCCATGACAGCGCAATGAGCACGTGGGTGCCTGGATGGGGGTTATGGCAGAGAGGGTGACTTAGCCCAGTTGGGGAGGTGGTGGGTGGTGGAGAAACTGCAGGGTGGGTGACTTAGAGAAAGTGATACCTTAGCTCTCTCTAGAAGAGCTAATAAGGTAAAAAATTCACATAGCCTAATATATTCCTCCATCACTTGTCTCTTAGTCTATTGATCCATAATCAACACCCACGGAAGTGGCAGTCAAAAAATCAGACGTCATATTGCACTGGACAAATCTGCTGCAAAATAACCTCTTTAAAGTACTGAAGAGCAAAGACATCATTTTGAAGACTAAGGTGTGCCTAATCCAAGCCCTGGTGTTTTTAATCGCCTCTTACTCATGTGAAAGCTGGACAATAAACAAGGAAAACCAAAGAAGAGTTGATGCCTTTGAATTATGATGTTGGAGAAGAATACTGAAAATAACATGGACTGCAAGAAGAATGAACAAATCTGTCCTGGAAGAAGTGCAGCTGGAATGCTCCTTGGAAGTGAGAATGGCCAGATTTCATCTCACCTACTTTGGTTATGCGGTCAGAAGGGACTGTTTCAGTTACCTAGAGCAGCTCTAAAAAGACATATTATAAATGTATGGCTTTAACAACAAGGATTTAGTCTCCTACATTTCAGGAGGCTAAAAGTCTTATTTCCAAGTGCCAGTTCTAGGGTCTGGGTGAAAGCTACTTGACCTTGGGCTTCAGCTCTGCCTCCTGCTCCTGGCCCACTAGAGATGGAGACATCTCTTCACTCAGGCAGCTACTGGCTGCTGAGGCTGACAAACCCAAGGTTGGCAAATAAAATGGCACAGTCCCAAGATAATCACACAAAACAGCAGGCCAATGGTTCAAGTCCAGGAACAAGCCTAAGATTGGCAGACAACATGGCAAGCTGCTGAATGAAGACTTGGCTACATGTGGGGTCCAAGTGTGCCAAAAAGCTGTAGACCATTCCCAAAGCTTTTGCTTATTATATATAGGAAGCAGACCACATCCCTAAAGCTGCTACTTAGCTGTTCACAGTACATTCCATCATGGATTTGATCACCTGTCTCATCATGGGGAATCAGTACATCCAGCTGCCCAGCCACTCAAAACCAGGCCCAGTCAGGTTGACACATAACCTTAACTACCACAGGGACCATTCTCTGGAGAAGGATGTTTTGCTTGGGGGGAAGATCCTTAACAAATGGATTGACACAGTGGCTGCAACTATGGGCTCATGTATAGCAAGGATTGTGAGGATGGCACATGACTGGGCAGGGTTTCATTCTGTTGTACATAGGGCTGCTATGAGTCAGAGCTGACTTGAGGGCACGTGACAACAAATACAATCCTAAGGAGCTCTGGTAGCATAGTGTTTAAAAGTTTGGCTGCTGACCTAAGGTTGCTGGTTAGAACCCACCAGCTGCTCCTTAAGATGTGGCAATCTGCTTCAGTACAGATTTACAGTCTTGCAAACTTCATGAAGCAGTTCTACTCTGTCCAGTAGAGTCACCATGAGTTGGAATCAACTTGACAGCAATGTTTTTTCTGTTCTTTCTTTCTTCTTTTTAAATATGTTTCTTGGCACATAAAAGGAGGAAAAGAAAGAATCTATAGAATTAAAATGAATAAAAGATGCACATTTTAAAAGGGGACTTCTTTATATTTCACTCTCAAAACAAACAACACAAACAGATACTTGTTCATGCTCTTTGACCCAATAATGCTACTTCTTGGATTTTATCCTAAGAAAATAATTAGATATGTGAACAGAAGTTTATGTACAAGAATTGACCTCATAGAATTATTTAAAATAGCAAAATAACAGAAATAAAAAATGAGTAAATATAGGAAGATAAAATAATTATGAAATATCCAAATATGAAGCATTGTAAGGACATTAAATATAGGGTTCAAGAGGGATATATATTGCCATGGGAAAATGCTCATAATACAGTATGTGAAAAACTGATTATAAAACTTAAAAAAATATATATTACATGGTATTTTTACTTGAAAAAATATATATCCCAATTATATTTACTTAAATATATAATTTACATATATAAAAATATATGTACAAAATATTAGAAAGAAATAAAAAAAATAAGATTGGTTATTAAAGTTGATTTAAATTTTTTTTAAAGATTTTTCAGAATTTTTCCAAATTTTCTACACTTAATGTACTTAGAGAAATTACTTCACTTTTACCCTGTTCAGCACTTGGGAAATTTTTCCTTTCCTATGAGGGTCTTCTGCTGTGGCCTACAATGACTTGACTGGAATTTTTGGTTAATTGTTTGATTTTCCTCATTGAACCAATCTGTCATTTCAGTAACTTAAGACTGAGGCTATGTGAAGACCTTACTGTCTTCCCATTTCCCATGTTGAGCCATGTAATTCCAAGGAAAGAAGGAACAGTGTCGGGGGAACAGGAAGTGCCAGGTCCCAGCCTCATCATGGACAGGGCTCAGAAAGATCTGGGTATGCTGGCATCACACTTGTGTGACATCACCACCATACTGCATGGTTAGATGCTCCTGCCCAGGAGGGCAGGACATGGGGAATGACCATGGTGGGCAGAGGGGAAAGTAGCAGAGGGCAGCAGGAACGGGCTGATTACAAAACCTTTGCTGCATAGGAAGCCTGGACCATGGAGAATGGTGAGTCTATTCCTGCTACAGGCACCTTGCTGAGTGGGTGTCACAGGATAGGAAGTCAGGTTCATAGGGTGGGGATGGGGCAAAAGAGAAGTTAAAGAATGACAGGATCTCAAACAGATGTCAAGTAAAATGAAAAATATCATTAACCAAATAGCTACTGGGCCAGGTACTCTCCTTGCTGTTCTCCCATACCTGACCTCATTTAGTTTCACAAAAATCCTGCATGGTACTTATTATTATTGTTATTGTCACTACTATTATGCCATTTTACAGATATAAAACATGAAGGTCATAAAGTTCACAGTTTTTGAATGGAAGAGCTGGAATTTGAACCCAGGTCTGACACCATAAATAATGCCTTTCATATTTTTATCAAGTTGCAGCACCTTATCAGGAGTGTGGTGAGAGGCAGTCAGTTTTGGCAGCAAATAACTTTACTTAAGAATTCTTTAAAGTTTATTTGCTCCCACTAAAGAACAATACAAAGAGCCCTAGTGGTGCAGTGGTTAAAGCACTCTGAACCAAACAGTTGGCAGTTTGAACCCACCGGCCTCTCCACGGGAGAAAGACGCAGCAGTTTGCTTTTGTAAAGAACACAGCCTTGTAAACCCTATAAGGCAGATCTACTCTGTCCTACAGGGTTGCTGTGAGTTGGAATCGACTCCACAACAGTGGGTTTGGTTTTGGGTTAAGGAAAAATACAAGGCAATATACAAATGAAATGCCCAAAGAAATCTTGGTACCATACACAAATGCTATATAAAATAGTTAAAATTAAAAAAAAAAAAAAAAAGAGTAATTCATGGCTGAGCTGGCAGATAGGTTTATTTCCTTGGAAGCCAGCAACAATAAAATAAAAAAGCAAAACCCCAAGGGGAATGTGAGGGAGAGGAGCTGATCAGTTTGGAAACACCATGTCCTACCAGCTCTCTAAGACTAACAAGATACTGAAAAAAGGGCTTTTATTTAGAATGTAATATTTCCAGTACATCTAAGAGAGACTGTACTTTTTTTATAGACTTCCGAGTTTGCAGTTATATCAAATAATTCTTCTAATGACACTAAGTGATATCATTAACCTTCACATGTTAAATGAGCTAAAGGCTCAGTTAAGAACAAGGAGATTCTGTATTTAAATAAGGAACACTATGCTCTCAATAGGTCCAAATCCCCTGTTGATCCAAACTGCTTAATGCATCAATGGCAAGAGGCATCTTTTGAACTGAAAAGTAAGAGGACTTCAAGGAACACAACTTCCAGTATCTGAGCTCTACTCCCAGGATCCCTGGAAAGTCATCTGGTTGACAGCTGAGAAGTGAAGCTTCTCACAGCCTCACCAACCTTTGGATCCACTCTAAACGGAACTGGCTTTTGAAGGTAGTTTTTTCACTTATCAGCAGTCTATTTCCCAGGAAAATATAATGAAGCCAACACCTGACTCGAATGGAAAACGATGTTTTAAAACATTGAGCATGATTCATGTAATGGAGGTAATTTTGTTTAGGGTTCTACCATGAAAAATGTTCCTATTTTGCTTCTTAGAGTCCTTGGAGAAGCCTAGATTTTGAGGAAGTCCTGTTCACAATGAATTGGTTCTGGTCCATGACAGTGCAAACTGTGAGGCAGCAGGAATCTGTGATGGGAGGCCCCTCCCCCCGTGCTTTTCTGTGTTGGTCTGACCCTGAATAGTCCCTGAAGGAGTTACGGCACCCAGGTTGGCATTGTTCCTGACTTGCTGAGCTTCTGCTGTTCTGGTTTCTACAGGAATCTGGCTGAGCTTATGAATGATGCTTACAGTGCCTCAGAACTCATCTGCTAGTGAGTCTTGAGACTCAAGTTATTCATTCACTCAGCAGGCATTTAACAATCGCTTTCTGCTATGTTAGGCATTCTCGTAGGTGATGGGGACTCAAACAAAAAAAATGCAGTCTCTAGGGAGCTCTGGTAGCATAGTGGCTAAGGCACTTGACTGCTAACCAGAAGGCTGGCGGTTCAAACCCACTGGCCACTCCTCGGAAGAAAGATGGGGCAATCTACTTCTGTAGTGATACTGCCTCGGAAACCCAAGGAGGGGTCACTATGAGTCGGGTCCGACTCGACGGCACATAACAACAACAAC
>NW_006921810.1:2769193-2770768 GCF_000298275.1 Orycteropus afer afer | reverse complement strand
AAAATCTTCAATTTCCTCATCTTTTGCTTTGGTGGTTGGTGCATAAATTTGAATAATAGTCATATTAACTGGTTTTCCTTGTAGGTGTATGGATATTATCCTATCACTGACAGCACTGTATTTCAGGACAGATCTTGAAACATCTTTTGTGATGATGAATGCCACGCCATTCCTCTTCGATTTGTCATTCCCGGCATAGTAGATCATATGGTTGTCTGATTCAAAATGGCCAAAACCAGTCCATTTCAGCTAACTAATGCCTAGGATATCAATCTTTATGTGTTCCATTTCATTTTTGACAACTTCCAAGTTTCCTAGATTCATATTTGTACATTCCATGTTCTGATTATTAATGGATGTTAATGAAACTTGACCGTGAATGAAGAGTAGCTAAGGCAAATGGAAGAAATGACAAGATAAAAGAGCTCAACTGAAGATTTCAAAGAGCAGCTCGAGCAGAAAAGCCAAGTACTACAATGAAATGTGCAAAGACCTGGAGTTAGAAAACCAAAAGGCAAGAACATGCTCAGCATTTCTCAAGCTGAGAGAACTGAGGAAAAAATTTAAGCCTGGAGTTGCAATATTGAAAGATTCTAGGGGCAAAATATTGAATGATGCGGGAAGCATCAAAAGAAGATGGAAGGAATACTCAGAGTCACTGTACCAAAAAAACAACTGGTCAATCTTCATCCACTTCAGGAGGTGGCATATGTTCAAGAACCAATGGTACTGAGGGAAGAGGTCGAAGCTGTGCTGAGGGAATTGGTGAGGAACAAGGCTCCAGGAATTGACAGAATACCTATTGAGATGTTTCAACATACGGATGCCCGCTGGAGGCACTCACTTGGTTATGCCAAGAGATTTGGAAGACAGCTACCTGGCCAATTGATTGGAAGAGATCCATATTTGTACCCATTCCAAAGAAAGGTGATCTCACAGAAGGTGGAAATTATCAAACAATATCATTAATATTGCATGCAAGTAAAATCTTACTGAAGATAATTCAAAAACGTTTGCAACAGTATATTGACACAGAACTTCCAGAGGTGCAGGCTGGATTCAGAAGAGGATGTGGAAGAGTTCTGGCAAGATGGCCAACTAGGCAGAAGGACTGCACAGACACTCCTCAACAAAGAAAAGGGAAACCAATTAACACAGACACAGAAGATAATCTTGGACCCCTGAGCCTTGAAGGGAAGGATACAAAAGTGGACTAAACCCCGACTAGCAGAAGAATTAGCATAAAAATACCAAAAAAAAGACACCCGTGTGTCTGGCAGTCTGACAGTGGCCTGAGCAACCCTGATGGCACGGACGACAGGGCTTGGAGATTCCCGAGTGGTGGTAGGACCTAAGAATTAACCCAAAAATCACCCTGCTAGCCAGGGACTACATGGAAGACTGTGCACAGTGGCTGGGGAACAAATGGAGAAGGTGAAGAGAAAGGTGGGCTGAGCTGTGGACTTTTGCTGGTCCGGGGGCGCCGCCATTTTGTAGGTTTAAAAAGCAGCCTGACTATTTTGGATATTCAAAGAGACCGTGCTCTCACAGATTTCTGGGGTTTAGAAACACATT
>NW_006921810.1:2764544-2769093 GCF_000298275.1 Orycteropus afer afer | reverse complement strand
CAATCTACTTCTGTAGTGATACTGCCTCGGAAACCCAAGGAGGGGTCACTATGAGTCGGGTCCGACTCGACGGCACATAACAACAACAACAACAGGTAACAAAGTCACAATTTACTGTGGGGTGGGAAGGGAGGAATAGGAAAACAATCCTATTATGGCTGGAGATGAGAAAGGCAAACACAGAAACCAGCCTATGGTGGTATGAGGTAGAGATATTTGAGCTAAGTTTTAACTGAGGAATAGGAGGTAGCCAAACAAAATTGGTGGGAAGAAGACTGGCATTATGTATATGTATGTGTGTGTATGTGTGTGTGTGTGTGCAGAGGATGTATGTGTGTGAGAAAACAAAACAAAACAAAATTCCAAACCTGTTCCTATTCAGTAGGTTCCAACTCATAGTGACCCTATAGGGCAGAGTAGAACTGCCCCATAGGGTTTCCAAGGCTGTACATCTTTATGGAAACAGACTGCCTCATCTTTATCCCATAGAGTGGCTGGTGGGTTTGAACTGCTGACCTGTCAGTTAGCAGGCAACCACTTAAGCACTGTGCCACCAGAGCACAGCCAATGTTCACACTAATGTGTGTGAGAGGGGTGTTAAATAAATGAATGAAAGAGGATTTTTTTTCCCCTTCCATACTTGAAAAAGAATCTTAAAATATTCTTTTAAGATGATGATAAATAAGGACATTTGCTTTAACACGAGTCCAAATATATGTCAAGTCTCAATATGGAGATTACTGACATTAAGAAATGTCAAAGCTCTTAAATATGACTGAATTGGAAATATGAATAATGATCTACACATCATTTAAGAAAACTGTGTTTAGAAAGAAAACAGGAAAAAGAAGAAAATTCTTAACCTCTTTTTAGAATGCTCACAAATCATCCATATGGAATTTTCTGTAATTACTTAATTAACAGTGAAGGCTCTGACTGTTCGCTGTAGAGCCCAATTATAATACTATAGAAAGTGAATTACAGCATTTGATTTTTCTCTTATTGTATTTTCAGTTCATATGTTTAACCTTCTGGAACACGTTTCTCTTTTTTTGTTGCAAACTTAAACCAACGTGCAATGGAAAACTCCCAGCCTTAAGGATCTTAAATTAAGAACACATGTTATGTCAATCCCTTGATACAATGGCTGAATGACAGACATCCAGCTGAGGAATTTAAAAAAAGTGAGAGGGAAGTCTTAGCGTGTCTTAGAATTAAATCTCTAAGGACATAATTTTTAAATCATTATTTTGATATTTAATAATAGTTTAAAATTTTGATTAAAAAATGCTGACATGTTACTCCTAGAAAGAAATATGAAATAAAGAAGAAACAAAGGGTTATCCAAAGATGAAACGTTGTATTTTACTAAGCACTAGGCAACTGGCCAGGAGCTCTGGTAGCATAGTGGCTAAGGCACTTGACTGCTAACCAGAAGGCTGGCAGTTCAAACCCACCAGCCACTCCTCGGAAGGAAGGTTGGGCATTCCTACTTCCGTAGTGATACTGCCTCGGAAACCCAAGGAGGGTCGCTATGAGTCGGGGCCGACTCGATGGCAAACAACAACAACAATAGGCAACTGGCCAGCTAAAACTTTTCAAAGTATGATGAGGAAGTGTAGCAAATTCTTGTGGCCTTAAAGAGGGCACACAAATGGAAGAACCCATTTCAAACTTGGTAGCTTTATACTAGTTTCCAAAGGGCTTTTACATTGCTTTAGATCCAAGACTACCTTTCTAGAAGTCAACGATTAAAGATCCAAAGGCTTGGGGACACAGGATTTTAGCATTTATATTGGAGAAGTTTATTTAATTGAGGCTCCAGGTGGATCAGCAGATGGGAAGCAGGTTTCAGTAGTTTCTACCCAAATCTGCCAGTTATTTGGGAGAAGTTATTTACAATAATTTAATATGATGAAGTCATAGCTTCATAAATTTCCAAGGCACTCTGAATCTTGGAGGTTCCAATGCCGAACATCTTCAGATGAAACGCTATATGTCTTCTCCTTCGGCTTTTCCATTCAGTCACCCTGCTTTCTAATAGGGCAGAGCACAAGAACTTTAATCATTTTCCTGAAGGAGAATCCTCAGAGTGTGGTGAGAGGCAGAACTACTGGAGAATAGAATTTTCACATGATTTTCAGACTAATTACTGGAAAGGAGAGGCTAGATTATAATACAAACCAAGGAGATGTACTTACAATAAAGAATGAAAAAGATGCCAAGATAGTATAAATTTCACTTTATAAAAGAAAAATAAACTCTTGACTATACTTACTGATATATGCAACCTGTAACCAACCTTCTGCTGTAATTCATGTGAGGCAATGTGACTTACTCTTTAGCTGATGAAGTGGGAACAGATAGATTCAATCACTGTAACTGTACCTTCAAACCACATTTATTATCTTGCCTGGCTTCTGAGAGTCAAGAACCTAAGAGCAGCTTAGCTGGGTGGCTTTGACTCAGGATCTCTCATAAAGTTGCAGTCAAGCTGTAAGTCACCTCAGGACTCACATAGGGGAGGGTGTGCTTCCAAGCTTATTCACACTGCTTTTGGCAGAGCTCAGTTTCTCCCTATTTGGGTCTCTTTACTGACTGCTCAAATGTCCTGGCGTAACTTTCTATTACACAGGGTTGCCTCATAATGGCAGCAGTATTCCTCCAGATTAAGATATTCAAGAAACTAAGATTGGGCATGTGAGCACACCCAAATCAGAAGCCAGTCCTTTTATAATCCAGTATACAAAGTGACATTTCATCATTTCTACCATATGCATCCACTAGAAAGGAGTCAATGAGTTTAGCTTGTATCATGAGGACAGAAATCAAGCTCTACCTCTTAAGAGGAGACAGAAAAGTACCTGTGGACATATGTTTAAAATCACCACAGTAATGTTTGCTAATGATTAGCATGGGGTCAGATAACAGAGATAACAGAAATCTGGGCTAGCAAAGCACAGATCAGAATATCAAAGGTGCTTTTTTTTTTTTAAAAAAAAAAAGGATTTTCACTTTAAATACCGATCTCATTTAAGATTCAAAACTGTGAGGCTTTCTAGAGAACTAATCCTTATCAATACTGAACAACACAAGAAGCAACAAAAGAAGATGGAAGAACTACACAGTCACTGTACCAAAAGAACTGGTGAGCGCTCAACTATTTCACGATCAAGACTATGAAGCCAGATTCAGAAGAGGACGTGGAATGAGATACGTCATTGTTGATGTCAGATAGATCTTGGCTAAAAGCAAAGAATACTGAAAAGCTGTTGTGTTTATTGACTATGCAAAGGTAGTTGACTGTATAGATCATAACAAATTATTGATAACAGTGTGAAAAGATGGGAATTCCAGAATACTTAATTGTGCTCATAAGGAACCTGTAAATAGAGCAAGGGGCAGTCATTCATACAGAACAAAGGGACACTCCATAGTTTAAAATCAGGAAAGTTGTGCATCAGGTTTGTGTCCTTCCACCATACTTATTCCATCTATGTACTGAGCAAATAATCTGAGGAGCTGGACTATATGAAGAAGAACGCAGCACCAAGATTAGAGGGAGACTCATTAACAACTGCAATATGCAGATGACACAACTGTGCTTGCTGAAAGAGCAACTTGAAGCACTTACTGATGATAAAATACTACAGTCTTTAGTATGAATTACACCTCAACATAAAGAAAGCAAAAAGTCCTCACAACTGGACCAATGAGCAATATCATGATAAATGGAGAAACTATTGAAGTTGTCAGGATTTCATTTTACTTAAATTCACAATCAATGCCTGAGGAAGCAGTAGTCACGAAATCAAATGATGTATTGCACTGGGCAAATCTATTTTAAGTGACTTCTTGAAAGTATTTAGAAAGCAAAGATATCACCTTGAGGAATTAGGTACACCTGACCCAAGCCATGGTACATTCAATCACCTCATATCAATGAAAAAGGAAAACTAAAGAAGTGATGCCTTTGAATTATGGTGTTGGTGAAGAATAATGAATATATTATGGACTGCCAGGAGAACTATCAAACCTGTCTTGGAAGAAGTTCAGCCAGAATGCTCCTTAGAATCAAGAATGGAAAGATTCTGTCTCATGTACTTTGGACATGTTATGCTTGGTAAAGGGTGAGTGAAAAAGAGGAGGACACTCAGCAAGATGGATTGACACACTGGCTGCAATAATGGGCTCAAAGATAGCAACAACAGTGAGGACAGCACAGGACTGGGCAGTGTTGTCCTCTGTTGCACATAGGGTCACTATGAGTTGGGATTGACTTGATGGCACTTAATGACAATGAAAGGTTAAAGTAGATTCTGAACTTCTGCAAAAAACAGAAAGGAGGCCACATGTTCTGACCTCCTCTAATCCCACACGAGGAAGGCAGGATCACCATCAATAGCACAAGACCTATTACTGCAAGGCCAGACATGCTCCCTCCCTACAGCCCTTTCACCAACCGTTCCTCCCAAAGCACCCACCACCTCTCTCCTGGGTTCAATAATTCACTGCAGTGGCCACACAGAACTCACAGATTATGGAGTTT
>NW_006921810.1:2763010-2764264 GCF_000298275.1 Orycteropus afer afer | reverse complement strand
ATAGCATCAGAACTCCAGGCACTTGAGAGAGAGTGGGTACCTCCCAGAACATTGTTTTGTGCCACTCCCAACAGAAATACTCCAGGTGGACAACTTCAGCAATCAGGAGCTCCTCAGTTGCTCATAGAAAATCCCACCTTGGAGTTTACAAAGACTTATGGGTAGAAAAGCCACACTAATAATTTACTACACCACAACTTCTCTTTCTTAGGAAAGTCTGAGTCATAAGCTTGATTTAGACTTGCTGGTATACTAGTTCCTCTTTATTTCTGTGGTTTCAAGTGATGGAAATAAATGAGGCCATCACATGTATAGTCTATTAACTGGATATGGTCAAGAAATGTTGAAATAAGCTGGATGGACTTGACCCTTTCTGAGTGTGTTCAGACATAAATTGAAAAGCTCTGTTAAGATGAGTAGCAAGATGGTGGACTAGGCAGAAAGACTGCACAGACCCTCCTCAACAAAGAAAAGGGAAACCAATTAGCACAGACACAGAAGATAATCCTGGACCCCAGAGCCCTGAAGGGAAGGATATAGAAGTGGACTAAACCCCAACTAGCAGAAGAATTTGCGTGAAAATACCAAAAAAGGAGACAGACGGAGCTGCCGTTTGGCAGCAATCCTGAGCGATCCTGACCGCACAGACAGCTTGGAGATTCCCGAGTGGTGGTAGAACCTAAGAATTAAACTAAAAATCACCCTGCCAGCCAGGTACTGCACAGAGGACTGTGCACGGTGGCTGGGGAAAAAACAGAGAAGACGAAGAGAAAGGTGGGCTGAGCTGTGGACTTTTGCCAGTCCGGAGGATGCTGCCATATTGAAGGTTTAAAAAGCAGCTTGACTATTTTGGATATTTAAAGAGACAGTGCTCTCACAGATTGCTGGGGCTTAAGAACACGCTCTGCTTTCCAGCAACTCCAAGGACACTCAGGACCTGCAAGTGTGACAAGATACAACATTCCTCTTGTTACTCTTATACCCCACACCTGCTTGGTGAACAGAGGTGCGGCCATCTCCCACTCCCACCTACCTTCTGGGCCCACAGGAACTCCATCACAGTCTGTGGGCTCAGACAGAGCCTGGGTGCCCTGCCCTGTTGTCCACCGATTTTTGTTTTCTCTGTTTTTATTTTTAGTTTTTCTTTTTCCCTTTCTTTTTTCTGGTGATTAGTTTGCTTGTATTTGTCTATTTTAAAACAACTAATATTATTAATACTTTTGTCCTTTTTATTATTATTCTTAATCTTCCCCT
>NW_006921810.1:2740957-2741687 GCF_000298275.1 Orycteropus afer afer | reverse complement strand
ACTGCTGGTGGGACTGTAAAATGGTAAAATCATTGTGGAAAGCTATATGGTGATTCCTTCAAAAGTTGGAAATAGAAATACCATTTTACCCAGCCATTCCATTACTAGGTATATACCATAAAGAAGTGAGAGCCGTGACAAGAACAGATATATGCACACCCATGTTCATCGCAGCACTATTTACAATAGGCAAAAGATGGAAATAGCCTAGGTGTCCATCAACTGAGGAATGAATAACCAAACTATGGTACATACACACAATGAAATACTATCCAACGCTAAAGAATAATGTAGAATCTGCAAAACACCGCATAACGTGGATGAACTTGGAGGACATTATGCTGAGTGAAGTAAATCAATCACAAAAGAACAACTATTGTATTACTCCATTATTGTAAAAGTTAAGAAAAGGTTTATCTATTGAAGGAAATTTTCTTTGTTGGTTACCAGGGATGGGAGGGGAGGGGAGGGAATGCTGTTAGATAGATAGATATAAGTATTGATTTGGGTGAAGAGAAGGGCAATGTACCAAATGTGGGTGACCAATATGGCACCATTGAGGATGAGAAAGACATAGAGAGGTACATGGGAGGTAAAGACAAGAAATATGAACCTTTTGCACATACAGTACTGCATTGTCAGTGAAGGCAAACATGGATATGTGGATGGATAGATGGGTGGACAGGCTAAACGATTAGGTATGACTATGAAATGGGGAGTGTATCCAAGA
>NW_006921810.1:2738395-2740330 GCF_000298275.1 Orycteropus afer afer | reverse complement strand
ATGAGTTGAACATTTACCTCAAGTAGATACACTCCTTGGAGAGAACAATCATGGGAGAAAGAAGGGCTGCTTATGCACAGGAAGACAGCTCAGGGGGCAGGAGTGTATGGAGGGATGGACCCTGGGAAGAGGTAATTATGGGGAGGAAGTGGGAGGGGAGTTGTTGCATTGTGGTATACTGTGGTCAATGACATGAGACAAAGTATATGTGAACTGCTGCATGGAAAGTGCATTTGCTCTATAAATCTTCACCCAAATCACAATTTAAAAAGAAAAGAAAAGCTATGTCAAAAAGACCTAACGTATCCAAACTTTAAGAATATCCTGAAGATAGCAAAATCATCTACTAGGAATGTTCAGGAACTGAGAAAACTGAAGCAATGTTAAAGTTACTTTAACTCTGGTGTTCCTGGCAAGAATTACCATCTATACACATAAATGAAGGATCTCTGGTTGCACAGTGGCTAAGGCATGTGACTGTTAATCTTTTAGAAGGTTGGCAGTTCAAACCCACCAACCATCTGCAGAAGGAAGACTGGGCAATCTACTTCCGTAAAGATTCACCACCTCAGAAACCCAAAGAGAGTTGCTATGACTTAGAAGTGACTTGATGGCAGTGAGTTTGGTTTTGGTTTACTCATAAATGACACAGTTTTTTTACTTGGAAAATAAACTGATTGCTCTGACATGATGTAAGTCTTAGCTTTGTACTTCCTCTACCATTCATGTCATTTTAAAGTTGCTTCTACTCTTTTTGGGAGCTCTGGTGGCATAGTGCCTAAGGCACTTGACTGCTAACCAGAAGGCTGGCGGTTCAAACCCACCAGCCAATCCTCGGAAGGCAGGTTGGGCAATCCTACTTCTGTGGTGATACTGCCTTGGAAACCCAAGGAGGGGTCACTATGAGTTGGATTTGTCTCCACAGCAGTGGGTTTGGTTTCGGTTTGGTTCTACTCTTTTTACCTATTCTTTCAGCAAGTATTTCTACATCAATAACAAAGAGAAGCTGTATCTTGCTTTCAAACAACAGGGCATAAGGCCTCAGCATTTCTGTAGATAGTCAAAACCACTTACTGGAGCCTTAAAAGCAATAGTTACTTCTCTCAAAATTAGCTTTTTCCTCTTTGGCCAAGGGGCCCTTGTACCACATAAATCATGAGACGAAAACCCCGTGTGTGTGTTTTTTTTTTATCAGGTTTAAGCACTTCCTGCATTGCCTGTCATTTCCTTTTTCTCAGGTTATTTACACATTGTATAAGCAGGTCCAAACTCAGGCAAAACTGTGATCTGATTTTATGGTCTGATTTGTCTCAAAGGATCTCACATTCCATCTCCTCCCTAGGGGATGGGGGTGCTGATGCCATCCCTTAGCACTCAGTATTTTTAAACCTTTCTGCCCACTGAGGCACTCCATCCATGACTGTTCTTCACAAGCAAAGCTCCAAGCATCCAAAATCTCTCACCTCTATCCCTTCCCTCTCTACAGCCACCCCCTCATTAGGATTCCTATTACCTTAGTTTGAAAATCCTAGGTGTTAGGTGAATAGTAACAGCATTTGTTCTACTGACATAAGGTCAGGAATCTGCAATGGTGGGATTTCAGGGGGTGCCACATGCTGGTAGAAGATATAGTGGAGTAAGGAAGTCCTCCTAGTGCTTTTCAAAGTGTATCAGCTAAGTGATGACTAACTCTATTTATGTGTAAGGGTAGTCCATGCAATGAATTTTTTATTTACTTTTGTAAATTACTCAGAGGTGATTGATTCAGTTGATGGAGTAGTCAACCAAGGTGAGGGTAGAATTTCTTTTTGAAATATGAAAATATTGAATACTATCATGTTAGAAGGGAGCTCTGGTAGCATAGTGGCTAAGACACTTGCCTGCTAACCAGACGGCTGGCGGTTCAAACCCACCAGCCACTCCTCGGAAGGAAGG
>NW_006921810.1:2732624-2738290 GCF_000298275.1 Orycteropus afer afer | reverse complement strand
AGGGCACATAACAACAACAACAACAACAACAATCATGTTAAAAAGAAGTCTTTTCATTGCTGCTACTTATATGGAAAGAACGTGGCTAACTCCTGGTTTTGGTTGGCTCAGCTCTACTGATACTGGTACAAGGACATACTAAAAAAGTTGGCCTCTTGTGTTCCTCATGTGTTCAGGCCTTAAAATAAAGTAGGCTTATGATGGTGGTGGTAGGGTGGTAGTAGAAGGGGAGAGGAAGACAAGAAGGGGAAAAGGTCGACTCTCTTAGATTCTCTTTCCCATGTTCCTCTCCCTAGGCAGAGAAGATGATATTGTTATCCTATTTCACATTCCATGGTCATACAGAAAAGCTGTTTGGGATTCACAAGTACCATCAGTAGGTGACCTAACTGAACCCTCATCACAGAGGTTTCTCTTGCTGCTTGAGGATGCAGAACACCTGGCTGTCATCCACAAGGACCAGAATAATTGCTCTGCCATGGAATGTGATGGAAAGAGCATGAGCTTTGGAGTCACACAACCTAGCTTCAAGGTTTGACAAATGGGCTATCCTCTATCAATTGCAGCAGTGTATATCAAGGCCTAAGCCACTCCTCAGAAGGAAGATGGGGCAATCTACTTCCATAGTGACACTGCCTCAGAAACCCAAGGAGGGGTCGCTATGAGTTGGGTCTGACTCGACGGCACATAACAACAACAACAACAAGATAGTATCTGGTACACTGTTAATGTTCAGTGATTTTTTGTTCCCTATGGTTTTCTTTCCAGGTCACTGATATCTACAATGTCACCATAATCTCTTCTGTTAGCTGGCACCAGTGGTATCTTCCTGAAGTTTCTGCCTTAATTACACTTGACCTCTTGCCTACTCAGGCAGATAAAGGATACCTAATTCTTCCAGTTCTTGGCACTCCTCAGAAATAGAATCTTCATACCTACTTGAATTTCTGCTGGAAGATATGTTTGCAGTTATCTAGAGTCTGTGGTGGCAACTTATAAAAGAAGGTAATAAAACAGAATGGGGTGAATCATTTTGGGGCCCCATTTCAGTAGGTAGAGTAGGAAGCAGTCTTTAGGGACTTTGGGGAGCTACTTGCCAAAGAGTTCTTCCTCCTTCTGTTCTCTTGCTTAGAAGTCTTCTCTAACATCCCATTCCTTTTCTAAGGTCTTGTGAATTATACCAAAGAATCCAACAAAGAAATGACCTCTCAAAACATTACTTTTTAACTCAAGGAAGATTGTTTTCATCACCTGTATTATGGTTAGGATACTGTAAGTACATTACTGATCTCCTTTATCTTATTTCATGTAGCTTAGGATTTTGATTCATGGATACTGTATATGGAAAGGCCATATATGTCTTTGAAAAACCCATTTGAAAGCAAAAGTATCAGGAGCATGGACCCATCCAAAATTGTTTCTTTCTTTCTTTTTCTTTTTTAACATTTTGTTGTATTTTAGGTAAAAGCTTAAATAGTGAAATAGTTTCCAATTCAACAATTATACACATATTGTTTTGTGACATTGATGGCAATCCCTGCAATGTGTCAGCACTCTCCATTTCCACCATGCCTTCCTCTTTTCTGTCTCTCCAGTTTATCTGTCCCTCTTTATCTTCCTATCTTTTGCTTTCAGGCAAATGCTGACACCTTGATCTCATACAGTTGATTGTTCTAAGGAGCACATTCCTTACCAGTGTTATTATTTTATAGGCCAATCTATTATTTGGCTTAAAGATGGCTTCTGGGAGCAGCAGTTCCAAGTTAAAAGAGTATCTTAGAGAGATAGTCTCAGAAGTTCCTCTAGTCTCTCAGTCCATTTCGTCTTTTTTTTTTTTTTTTTAATGAACTTGAGTTTTGTTCTACATTTTTTTCCTATTCTAACCAGGACATTCTATTGTGTCTCTGGTCAGAGGAGTTGGTAATGGTAGCTGGACAGCATCTAGTACTTCTGGTCTCAGGCTAGAGGATGCTGTGGTTTGTGTGGACCATTAGTCCAGTGGACTAATTGCTTCCTTGAGTCTTTGGTTTCCTTCATTCTCCTTTGCTCCAGATGGGAAATAGTTATATTTAGATGGCCATGTGCAAGCTGTTAAGACCTCAGACACTACTCATCAAGCCAGAATGTAGAGCATTATCTTTATGAAGTATGTTATACCAATTTACCTAAACTATGGTCTTTAAACTTCAAGCCCAGTAACTTAGTCTCATAAGGTATTTGGATATGTCTAAGAAGTTTCCATAACTATGCTCTTATGTGTGTGCTTTATTGTATATATTAAAAAAACAAAACCAAACTCACTGCCATTGAGTCATAGCGACCCCCATTGGGTTTCTGAGGCTGTAAATCTTTATGGAAGTAGATTGCCTCATCTTCCTTCTGTGGGGTGGCTGGTGGGTTTGAGTTGCTGACCTTCTGGTTAGTAGCTAAATGCCTTAGCCTTATCCACTACACCAGAGCTTATATATATATATATATACACACATATATACATATATATATATACACACACACACACACATATATATGTATATATATATATGTATGTAGATATGTATATATATATATGTATGTAGATATGTAGATAAGTTATGCTATATAGGTGTGGGAGGACATATGTAAGTACGTAAGTACATGTACGTGCATATATAGGTATAGTTGTGGGCATTTGTATATACATATATGTTGTATTACCATATACACTCTACACACAGTCCCAAATGCCTTCTCATTTTGATACAGCATAACCTATATACTTATATAATCACTCATAATTTTTGGGATATTAATGTTGCAGAATTGTGTATGTTATAGCATTTACTGTGTTGTTATCATTATTGTTGTTAGGTGCCATCAAGTCAGTTCTGACTCATAGTGACCCTATGTACAAATAGAGCAAAACACTGCCCAGCCGTGTGCCATCCTCACAATCCTTGCTATGCTTGAGCCCATTATTGCAGCCACTGCATCACTCTATCTCATTGAGAATCTTCCTCTTTTTCTCTGATCCACTACTTTCTCAAGCATAATGTCCTTCTCTAGGAACTGGTCCCCCCTGATAACATGTCCTTGCTTCTAAGGAACATTCTGGCTATACCTCTACCAGCATAGATTTTTTTTTTCTTCTGGCAGTCCATGGTATATTCAATATTCTTCATCAATATCATAATTCAAAGGTATCAATTTTTTTTGTCTTCCTTATATAGTGTCCAGCTTTTGCAGGCATATGAAGTGAATGAAAATATTATGGCTCATCTTTGTTTTCTTCCATTGTTGTCCTTTATTCTTGTGTATCTCTCGGTGTCTTAATTTATCTTGGTCAAATTGTGCTGACTTCCCCATACTGTGTATTGCCTTTCTCTTCCTCAGAATTAAAACATGTCTATTATCTAGTAAGTAATTCTCCCTCCTTCCCACCCATCCCTGGTAACCAACAAAGAACACTGCTTTCTTTGAGTAAACCCATTCTTGACTTTATAAAAGTGGTATCATACAATATGTGTCCTTTTATGACTGACTTCCACCTACAATTCCTCCAATTAATTGGTGGTCCTTTAGTCACAAAATACTCAAATTCCTACTTCTGCATTTCTTGATAATAGATGTGACTACATTGGTGACATGAGGAGGATGCTGATTAGGAAATGATGAGAAAAGTTATTGTAAAATGGAAAATAAGAGAATCTGTAAGATTTTCTCTATAACAGCATGAAATGGCTCATAGTCTCCCACGATATTGAGCATGAGGTCAAGAGTGCTTTCTAAGTTTCTATGGGACACTTTTGGTTCATTCTGTTCTCTATGGCTGCACAAAACCTCAGGGAGGTCATTGCTACCAAAAGTGTGTGTTTTTTAAGGGTGGAGAGTCCTAATTCCAGAAGTGTAATCATGTCACATTTTACAAAATAGTCACTGAGGGATAGAGGTTAAAATCCCACTCTTTTGAATCCTTTTATCAGTACTGCCCCATAACTCAGTACAAAAGCAAAGGAGACATTCTGTAAGGGATGTGTATTAATGGCTATGGTGGTGGGGAAGGGAGTTCCCACAAAGTGATGTGTATAAAAATGAACTCGTGAAGGTAGTGAGAAACAGCAAAGTCAAGTGAAAACAGTAATTGATTAAGGTCTTTTGGGGTACTATTAATAAGAATGTATTTTTTTAGACATTATTTTGAATCCTCTTTTATATTTCAGATTGTACTTCTGACATTGATAGTGAAATAAACAAAAAATCTTGCCTGCATATGTATTTATTCTTCTCAAAGTTTAAAAGTGTTTTCACTTTCATTATTTCTTTGAATTATATGACATTCTTATAAAGTGTGCAGGTCAATTTAATACTGACTTCATTTTGGCATCATTAATGGAAATAATATGAACTGTGGAGTGAGGTAAGCAGGGATTTAAAGTCTTAGCTTCATACTTACTTGTGTGTGACCAGGGCAAGTTATTACCCCTCTGAAATTCTACTTCCTTATTCATTCAATAAGTCTAGTGCTTTCCCAAAACTACCTGAGAAGGTGCTTGAAAGGAGAAAATGAAATAACAATTTAAAAATGCTGGCTACAAGGAGCTCTCAGTAAGTTTTATTTTTCTTTGTATGAGACTTCAAATCCACTTCTGCCCTTTCACATACATGCAAGCTCCCATCAGACTATACAGTTAGGTTTTTTTTTGGGTTTGGATATATGCTGCCTCTGCTACTACAATTGAAGAGAGAAAACAATAAGTATCATGATCACTGTAGGCACTTAAAGTCACCGAAAGTGACTGTAATATAAAATCACAAGTCTTCATCATCAACTGTGATGAATTACACTTCTATTAGCACAGATGACCTCCCTGAGTCCACCCTGACCGGAGTTCATCAAGATTCCTGCTATTACACTGAGTTGCATGTTAAGTAGTCCATCTCACCAATTAAAATTTTACACACACTGACATACTATCACCATCCTGACAAGTTTTTATTAATGACTGCCTTGGGTCTAGGGTATCTCTCTAACATTCTGCCACCTGGCACAGTCTTTTTGACTGTGGTGTCATGTGTCCCTGTTTACTCATGTAGGTGATGGTAAGGAAGAGGAATGGGAATCAGACTGCCCTGTTGAGACTCTCAACCATGGCAGAGGCTGGCATCTGTGAGCAACTTTTAGCTTATTTTCTCCTGAAGGTCTGGACACCTCTCCTCTTTCCCTTTTCTCCCTCATCTCTGCTCAATGTCTTTTTACAGTCTACTTTGCAGAAGTTTCTTCTTCCACCTGTTTTCCAGGGTTCTGTCCTTGGTTCCTTTTATTAGGCTCATGCTGTAATTGCCTAGGATCACCTCACCTATGCACACATCTTCAGCCACACACACCTACATGCTTGCCAAATATGTATTTTCAGCCTAATTGTGCAACCTATGAGGTTTCTCCATTCTGTTGTTCTATTGTTGTTGTTATGTGCCGTCAAGTCAGACCCGACTCATAGCGACACCTCCTTGGGTTACCAAGGCAGTATCACTACGGAAGTAGATTGCCCAACCTTCCTGTTGTTCTATGTTGTTATTTGCCATCGAGTCGGCCTCGACTCATAGCGACCCCTCCTTGGGTTTCTGAGGCAGTATCACTACAGAAGTAGGAATGCCCAACCTTCCTTCCGAGGAGTGGCTGGTGGGTTTGA
>NW_006921810.1:2730052-2731849 GCF_000298275.1 Orycteropus afer afer | reverse complement strand
TCTAACAAGCTCCCAGGTGGTGCTGATGCTGCCTATACCTGGACTGCATCAACAACCTAAAGATCTCATGGCCTCCAATCTCCTTACCACCCACCCTTCCCCACAGTGCTGTCAGAATCATCTTTCTAAAACAAAATCTAATCTTTATACAAAGGTTGCTAAGCACACACTATGTGGCCAGGCAGAGTTCTAACTGCTTGACATAAATTAACTTATTTAAAGCTCAGAACAGCTCTGTCAGGCAGATACAATCTCCATTTTGCAGATGAGGATACCAAAGCACAGAGAACTTATCACAAAGGTAGTAAGTTTCAGAGCCAAAATTTGATCCCAGATTCTAGCCCATGGATTCAGGGCCCAGGATCTTAACCACTACACCGTCTTACTATCTCTGTCATTTCCCACCTTAAAACTCTCCAAAGAACAACACAACCTTCAAGAATTAAACCCTATGTGATCCTCCAGCTTCCCCTCTCACCACTCACTACTTTTCCTGAGTTCAAGCCATTGCAAACTGGTTTTGCACATACACTGTCCTCTGCATGAAAAACTATCTTTTTACCAGTTCCTATTCATCCTTTACAAAGTTCAGCTGGGATGTTAGTTCTTCTGAGAAGTCTTCCTACCTCTTCCTCATGAACTGTGGATCTAGGATCCTTCCCACGTGGAATTCTCCTAGCACCTAACATTTAGCTGTCTTTTTGGAGCCATACCATGCACACCTGTATACTTGTCTGACCATTCACCAAACAGTAAGCATCCTGTTCAGGGCTCTTACCCTTGCACCTGGGAGGCAGTTAATGACTCATCTGTCAATGAGTGAATGTAAACTTCATACAACGGCACCTTCAGACCCTTTCTTCCTGCCTCCTTGCTAGGTTCTTCCTTTCGGATACCTAAGGCCTGTGTGCTGCAGAATCAGTCTTACTTTTTTTTTTTTTTTTAAAATATTATATTTACTAATGACTATTTCTCTCAATACTAAAATGTTAAATATAACAAATATTCACATACCTACAACTCAGATTTAATAACTTACTTCATTTGTTTTAAGAAGCTCCAGTGGTGCTGTGGTTAAGGCACTGGGCTGCTAACCAAAAGGTTGGCAGTTTGAACCCAATAGCTGCTTCATGGAAGAACGATGAGGCAGCCAGATTCCATAAAGATTTACAGCCTTGGAAACTCTATATGGGTCACTATGAGTCAGAACTGACTCAAAGGGAGTAAGGTTGGTTTGGTTTTGGTTTATTTGCTTTTGATGTTTAAAAAATTATGTTATGGGAGGAGAAAAGACAAAAACTGAACTATCAATTCCTTAGTGAATCAGAAAAGAAATTTAATCTCAATGTGTTTTTGGTTAGACTTAACTTACATCGCTATAAGTCAGGTCTGACTCGACGGCACATAACAACAATAACAACATACATAGAGGAATGACGGAATAAGACCTTCCAAAAATCTTCTCCACTATAAAGCAATGAAAACACTGGAAGAAAGTTCCAAAATCAAGTTTTTCAGAACTCTGAAAATTACCCTAAGGAATGCAATAATCCAAGGGTTGTTAATTCAAGAAAAATAACTGTGGTATTAAGTTTTATGGTGTTTTTAACTTGCCCTATTTTCTATTCTTCTCTCCTCATATCTGCAGTAGCCTCGGAAAGCAGTTGTTGTTGTTGTTGTTGTTGTTATGTGCCGTGGAGTCGGCCCCGACTCATAGCGACCCCTCCTTGGGTTTCTGAGGCAGTATCACTACGGAAGTAGGATTGCCCAACCTTCCTTCCGAGGAGTGGCTGGTGG
>NW_006921810.1:2724127-2729332 GCF_000298275.1 Orycteropus afer afer | reverse complement strand
TGTGGGTTCAATTCCAGACCTGAAGGGCAGCTAGGGGCCATAGTCTCAGTGGTTCCACCAGGCTCTATTGGACAAGCAAACCTGGTCCTCACCTGAAGCAAAATCTTTGTGTACAAATAAAATTAAATTGGAAATAATATGAACTAGATATATTTAAAATGTTAATTGTAATCTCCAAAGAAACCACTAAGAAAATAACTTAAAAATATATAGTAAAAGAAATAACAATAAAATTAAAATTGAAAATATCTAGTTAACACGAAAGAATGCAATAATAGAATAATAGAGAAACAAAAAGATATGACTATAGAAAGCAAACAGCTAAATGGTAGTCATAAATTCTATCTTATCAGTAATTACATTAAATGCAAATGAACTGAATACTCAAAGGGCAGAAGTTGGCACAACAGATCATCAGATAAAATAGACTTTAAGACAAAAACTGTTACTAAAGACAGGTTATTTTATAATAAGAAAAGGGTCATTCCACCAGAGAGATATAATAATGATAAATATACATGCATGTAACTACAGAACCCCAAAATACATGGATGGGACAAAACTGACAAAACTGAAAGGAGAATTATACCATTCAACAATAATGGATGGTGACTTCAATAACCCAGTTTAAATAATGGATAGAACAATGTGCCAGAAGATCAATAAGGACTAGAAAACGAACATAAACTAACTAGACCTAACAGATATATAGAGAACACTCAACCTGACAACAGAAAAATTCACATTTTTCTTATGTATACAGAGGACATTCTCTAAGACAAGCCACATGTTAGGCCATAAAATGCTTTTGTTGTTGTTATGTGCCGTTGAGTCGGACCCGACTCATAGTGACCCCTCCTTGGGTTTCTGAGGTGGTATCACTACGGAAGTAGATTGCCCAACCTTCCCTTTATTGAAGCCATAAAATAAACCTCAATAAGTGTAAAAGGGCTGGAATCAAAGTATGTTCTAATGCCACAAAGGAATAAAATTAGAAATAAATAATAGGCATGTTGTTGTTGTTAGGTGTCGTCAAGTCAGCTATGACTCATAGCAACCCTATGTACAACAATACAAAACACTGCCTGGTCCTGCACCATGCTCTCAATCAAAACATTTGAGCCCATCATTGTAGCCACTGTGTCAATCTAATTTGTTGAGGGTCATAAATTTGGGAAATTAAAAGACGTGTAAAAAGTAATCAACACAATTCTAAATGACCAAAGGGTCAAGGAAGAAATGATGAGGAAAGTAAGGGGTTTTAGTGGAGTGAAGATGAAAAACAACATACCAAAACTTACATGATGTAACTAAAGCAGTGAACAGAGGAGAATTTATAGCTGTGAGACTATATTTAAGGAAAAAAAAAAAAAGATCTCAAATAAAAAAGTTGTAGAAAAGAGCAAATTAAACCCAAAAGAAGGAAGGAAATGATAAAAATCAGAGCAGAAATAGAGACTAGAAAAACAAAACAAAAAATCAACAAAAACAAAATGTTGGTTCTTTGAAAAGATCATTACAATAGACACAATTTTAGCTAGATTGACTAAAAAGGGGAAAAAAAAACTCATATTACTAAAATGAGGAGTGAAAGAAAGAATATCGCTGACTTCACAGAAATAAAAAGGATTACAGAGGAATACTTTGAACAATTTTATATCAACACATTAGATAAACTAGATGAAATGGAAAAATTCCTAAAAAGATAAAACTATGGAAACTGACTTAAGAAATCTGAATAGAACAATAACAAGTAGAGATTGAATTACAAATCAGAAAACATCCTGCAGAGGAAAGCCCAAATCCAGATGGCTTCATTTGTGAATTCTACCAAACATTCAAAAAGAATACCAATGTTTCACAAACTCTTCCAAAAAATAGAAGAGGAGGGAACATTTCCCAAGTCATTCTATGAGGCTACTATTACTGTGATAGCAAAATCAGACAAAGGTCTCACAAGAAAAGTATATTACAGACCAAAATCTCTTATGAATATAGATGCAAATATCCTTAAGAAAATACTAGCAGACTAAATCTGGCACCATTTAGAAAGGATTATATACCATGACCAAGAGTGATTCATCATAGGAATGCAAGTTTACAATATGAAAATCAATCAGTGTAATACATCATATTAATAAACTAAAGGACAAAAACCACATAAACATTTCAATGTTGTTGTTAGGTGCCACTGAGTTGGCTCCAAATCACAGTGACCCTGCGTACAACAGAGGAAATACTGTCTGTTGCACCATCCTCACCATCTTTGCTATACTTGAACCCATCATTGCAGCCACTGTGTCAATCCATCTTAAGGGTCTTCTGTTTCTTCGGTGACCCTCTACTTTGCCAAGCATGACATCCTTCTCCAGGGAATGATCCTTTCTGACAACATGACCAAAGTAGGTGAAACGAAGCCTGGCCATTCTTGCTTCCAAGGAGCATTCCAGGGGCACGTTTTCCAGGGCAGATTTCTTTTTCTTCTGGAAGTCCATGGTATTTTCAGTATTCCTCACCAACACCAAAATTCAAAGGCATCAATTCCTCTTCAGTCTTCCTTATTCATTTTCCAGATTTCACATGCATATGAAGCAAATGAAAATGTCATAGCCTGGGTTAAGTGCACCTTAGTCTTCAAAGTGACATCTTTGCTTCTTAACACTTTAAAGAGGTCTTTTGCAGCACATTTGCCCAGTGCAATATAATGTCTGATTGCTTCACTGCTGCTGCTATGGGTGTTGAGTGTTGAGCCAAGTAAAATGAAATGCTTGACAACCTCCATCTTTTCTCCATTTATCGTGATGTTTTATTGGTCCAGTTGTGAGGCTTTTCATTTTATGTTGAGGTGGTATCCATACTGACGAATGTAGTCTTTGGTCTTCATCAATAAGTGCTTCAGGTCATCTTCACATTCAGCAAGCAAGGTTGTGTCATCTGCATATCGCAGGTTGTTACTGGTTCTTCCTCCAATCCTGATACTACATTCTTCTTTGTATATTTCAGCTTCCCAGATTGTATGCTTAGCATACAGAGTGAACAAATATGGTGAAGGGATACAACCCTGATGTACAACCTTCCTGATTTTAAATCATGCAGTATCCCTTTGTTCTGTTCAAATGACAGCCTCTTGGTCTATGTACAGGTTCCTCACAAGCACAATTAAGTGTTCTGTAACTCCCATTCTTTGTAATGTAAACAAAATATGTTATGACCCACACAGTCAAATGTCTTTTCATAGTCAATAAAACACAGTAAATCATTTCAATAGATGCAGAGAAAGCACTTGGAAAAAATCTGACACTCTTTCATGATAAAGACACTCAACAAACTGGGAATAGAAGGGGTTATACTGAACCTGGACCTCTTCCCTGTGTCCTTCCCTCCATGCACTCCTGCCCCCGAGCTGTCACCCTGTGCATAAATAGCCCTTCTATTCTCCTATGGGTCCTGCCTTGCTGGAGGATAGGTGTGCTGCCTACAACTGTCTCTGATTCTGTTGTGCTGCCTACAACTGTCTGTGAGTGAACAATCCACCATTCAGCCTGGAGATCTTAGATTCCTCATTTGTTGGAGTCAATAGCTGGTGTACTGCCTGCCAGTCTTGAGCTCCTCAGCCCTTGAGGCTGCAAGAGTCAGGAAAAGCCTCCAGCTTGACGTGGAAAAGCCTCCAGCTTGACGTTTGATCCAGGAACTTTGGACTTGCCAGCTGCTATAAGTTCCAGGACCTTCCCACAGAGCCCACGTGGAGAGAGAAACCTCCCCGAGAGCCAGCGCCAGAAATTCAGACTTCTAGCCTCCAGAAGATATCCGAGTAGCCCCAAGAACACTCCAGACCTGGACGACTGAAAAGGTGTCACATTCCCCTTATTACTCTTATACCCCACACCCGCTTGGTGAGCAGAGGTTTGCCCATCCCCCACTCCCACCCACCTTCTGGGCCCACAGGAACTCCATCCCACTCTGTGTGCTTGGACAGAGCCTGGGTGCCCTGCGCTGCCCTCTCCTGATTTTTTTTTCTCTTTCTTTTTTCTGGTTTTTAGTTTGCTTGCTTTTGTCTGTTTTAAAACTACTACTATTATTAATAGGAGCTCTGGTAGCATAGTGCCTAAGCACTTGACTGCTAACCAGAAGACTGGCAGTTCAAACCCACTAGCCACTCCTCGGAAGGAAGATGGGGCAATCTACTTCCATAGTGATACTGCCTCGGAAACTCAAGGAGGGGTCACTATGAGTCGGTTTTGACTCAATGGCACATAACAACAACAAACAACAACTATTATTAATACTTTTGTCCTTTTTATTATTATTCCCCTCCCAAGTCCTAGTTTTCAGCTTTTTCTTTTCCCTGTTCCTGGTTGCAAAACTTTTTCTTCTTTTTTTCTCGTGGTTTACCCCACTCCTTGTTTTTATTTTTGCATTTTTCCCATTTTTTTCTTCATTATTCTCCTTCTCTGCCTTTTTTCTCTTATTGTCCTATCCCCAAATATTGCAGGTTTTCTTTTTTTTAAGCTGACCTTCTTGTTTGTCCGGAGAGTGCAGTCATTTGATTGTTTACACGTGGCAGCCATTTTGAATATTTAAAGTGACTGAGGGCACAGCCATTTTGAATGTTTACAAGCGGTGCCATTTTGGATATTTAAAGTGACCAAGGGCAGAGACATTTTGAATGTTTACAAGCCCATTTTGGAAATTAAAAGTGATGGAGGGTGCAGCCATTTTGAATGTTTACAAGTGGCAACCATTTTGGAGTTTAAAGTGATAGCATTCACATTTGGATTCCAGGAACCTAAGAAGAGGGAGCGAGGCGGGAAGGCAGGGAGAGGACAGAAAAGGCAAAGGGGACTAGAAAACATTGAGGAGTTAGCTGCAGGGATCTAGGTAAGGGTGGTTGGAGGGGTTTCCAACAGCTAAGGGAGACAAACTTGTCGGTTGGTTTGTCCTACAGTGGTGACATGTTGCTGCGAGTCTTGAAGCTGTGCCACTGGTGTTTCAAACCCACTGGGGTTCACCTGTTGCACAGGTATCAGCCCGGCTTACAGACTGAGACAGACTAGGAAGAAGGGGGAGGCCATCCACTTCTCAAAGAATTGGCCAGGGAAAATCTTATGAGTAGCAGAGAAACACTGTTTGATACATTACCCTGCAACTTTATGAATAGTCCAGAAACATTGTCCAATACAGAGGAGGAAGATGAGTCACTTAGCT
>NW_006921810.1:2719221-2720427 GCF_000298275.1 Orycteropus afer afer | reverse complement strand
CTTTTGAGTTGTGGTGCTGGTGAAGAATGCTGAAAGTACCATGGACTGCCAAAAGAACTAACAGATCTGTCCTGGAGGAAGTGCAGCTGAGATGTTCCTTGGAAGCGAGGATGGTCAGACTTCATCTCACCTACTTTGGTCATGTTGTCAGAAGGGACCACTCCCTGGAGAAGGATGTCATGTTTGGTAAGGTGGAGGGTTGACGACGGAGGGGAAGGCCTTCAAGGAGATGGATTGACACAGTGGCTACGACAATGGACTCAAGTATAGCAAGGATCGTGGAGCTGGCGTGGGATTGGGTGGTGTTTCACTCTTCTGTGCCTGGGGTTGCTATGAGTCTGAAATGTCTCAATGGCACCTAACAACAACAACATACTGAACCTGATAAAGCTAAGGATGTGCGTGGGAGTCTGTGGTGAGTCTCCTTTGCCTACTCTCATCTTTTCTACAGCTGTTACATTGACTGTTCATGTTAACCCTAAATCTATTTATGCAGAGGCTGCATCTCTCTCCCCTCCAATCCAGTTTATGAGTGTAAATTAGTACATGATCATATTTACCCAAATTAGGTCTAATGGTGAGGGAAAATGCAGAAGATTGCAACATCAACATCAGAGAGTCTGCAATTAAGGCTTGATGGAAAAATGCTCTAAAATTTCACCCTGTGAAATGAAATGAAAAGGCCCAATGTAAGAGGATTTTTATGTGAAATCTTATGTAGCACAGTCAAGCAAGCCAGTTCCTAAATAACTGAATGCCTTTAGGGCAGCCTCTTCATCTTCTGTATGTTCACCCCAGAGGCATCAAGCAATTCATTTGTGAACACTGGTACAAGTACAGCAATAAAGACCAGCTCCTGAGCCAAAGGTCAAGACTAAGATCTTTTCTATACATCTAATATACACACACACACAAACACACACATTAAGTTTTGAATCAATCTGTCACCTCTAAGTGATTGGACATATGTTTGGGATTGAAAGAGCACAAAAAATGATTAGGTTTGCTTAGTTCTGTACTGGCTTTAAGGAGCTTGAGTGGTGCAAGTGGTTTCAAATTGGCTGTTTTACATAGAGATTACAGCCAAGAAAACCCTATGGAGCATTAAAGAGGGCCAAGATGAATCGCAATAGATTTGATGGCAATTGGTTTGATGCTTGATTTTCCTCAAGCAAAAGGACCTCAAGGTCCTTTTTTTTTTTTTTT
>NW_006921810.1:2711029-2718349 GCF_000298275.1 Orycteropus afer afer | reverse complement strand
TATTAGGGCCCTTAAGTTTGACCCTAAATTTTCCCTCAAGGTCCTTTTGACAGGACTTTTTTTATATGAAAATCTAAACACTGTAAATGAATTTCTTTTGATGGCAGCAACTTATTTTCATCACATTCTTCTAATTTTGCTTCTGGTTAAAATTTTCAGGTATGCTGCAGCTATCTAGAGAACGAACCTGTTATAAGACTATATCAACATCCTGTTTAACATGTCCATTTCTAGACGTGAGATGTGGTGCAAATGTAAAATGCTGTAATTATAAAACCCTGGAAGCATCAGCCACAGAAACAGGTTCATCACATGCTCAACCACACAGCCAAATCACATGCTCAACCACAGACTTCTTGTTGCTCCAAATCCTTAGCAAGACTCTATTGCTGACTTTTTCATTTTTGCCCATCTGACATGGCCAAAATCATATCTCATGGTGATTTTAATTTGCATCTCCATGAGTAGTAATGAGGCTGACCATCTTCTTAAGGGGCATTTTTATTCCTCTTTTCTGAAAAGCCTGCTCATTTTAAAGTCAGGTTCCTTAATCAGCTTTACCAGAAAAAAAAAAAAAAAAAAGCTGATATTTTGATCCCTACTCGACTGTCACTTATGTCTTATTTCTCAATTGCTTATGAACTTACAAAGGAAAGAAAATGGTATTATTTTAGATGTACTCCTAGAAATAAATAATAAGAATATTTGGCTATATGAGTTCAGGACTTAAGTGCATGTTCATATATTTTCAAATGCCAGAAGATATTAGAGTATAAAATTGAATCATGAGATGGCTTGTTTTTTTTCTTGGCTTATTTATAGTTAGCTTGGTTTAAGAGTTTTGAGATTAAAGCCAACTTGCTTCATGATGCTGTGTCATCTTGTTAATGTGGAAGTGTGATCCTGGTGTACTACATACATAGTAGCTGTTCAGTGAATCCAAGTTAAATGGTAGTGCAGCAGTGGCAGATAACACAAACCTACTCAAATTTGTTTATTTGTGAATTTGTTCTACTCTCACAACTCTTCCTGCTAAATGGCACTTTGATTCTATTTTACTTTGGAATGAATTTCCATATGTTTCTAAAGAACAGTTATTGACTTCACCAAAAAGTATCTAAAATTTATCTTAGTAGTTAAAGAAGAACCAGAATTACCAAAAATGTCTTAATTTAGATTGAGATTCTGAGCGTCATAGACAATATTATCTGAAACTGATAACCTATTGACCAAATTTGTCAAAGTCAATTCCAACTCCAAGCAACCCTATAGGATAGAGTATAATTGCCCCAGGATTTCCAAGGCCGTACTCTTTAAGGAAGCAGACCACCTCATCTTTCTCTCCATGGAGTGGCTATTGGGTTCAAACCACCAACTTCTGGTTAGGAGCTGAATGCTTTAACCACTATGCCACCAGAGTTCCTTAGATGTAAATAAAACAAAACAAACAAAAAACTCACTGCCGTCAAGTCAGTTCTGACTCATAACAACCCCTCCTCGAGTTTCTGAGATGGCATCTCTATGGAAGTCGATTGCCCAGTCTTCCTTCTGAAGAGTGGCTGGTGGGTCTGAACCGCCAGCCTTCTGGTTAGCAGTCAAACACCTTAGGCACTATTGCCACCAGAGCTCCTTAGATGTAAATAGGGAGTTACTAAATAAAAACATTTGTGCTTTAGTAAATTTGAGAAATACTAAGTTATCAAAGTTAAACCAGTGTGTTTATTATCAGTCTTTACAGAGTCTTTAATGTCAAATAGTAGATCCCAAGAGTACCCATGGTATGCAACACATCCCAAACTTTTCCCCCCTCAGGATACCCGGAATTCCTGGGCACCAAGGAACATACACTGGAAATTGTTCAGCTCTGTTTGATTGTCCTGCCATCAACATCCTACAGTTATACTATTTTTTGTTTTCTTAAATTTTTTTCTATTAAGTTATATTTTTAAGAAATAACTATTCTTCAATTTAAATTTTCTATCAGCTTCATAGTTAACTTCACAGAGTATAATATTTATACTGTGAGAAAAAAATATTCATGAGTACCCGTGGTATGCAACACATCCCAAACTTTTCCCCCCTCAGGATACCTGGAATTCCTGGGCACCAAGGAACATACATTGGACATTGTTCAGCTCTGTTTGATTGTCCTGCCATCAACCTCCTACAGTTATAACTTTTGTTTGTTTTCTTAAATTTTTTTCTATTAAGTTATATTTTTAAGAAATAACTATTCTTCAATTTAAATTTTCTATCAGCTTCATAGTTAACTTCACAGAGTATAATATTTATACTGTGAGAAAAAATATTCACTATACTGAAACTCTACAAAATTCTTTCAAAAAAAGATGTGATTCAAATTCGTTAAAATGCTAATTAAATCTAATCCTAAATTAAGTATTTCTTGTTATCAACTGTAATTTGACATTTTACCCTAAGGTCTTAAACCCAAATAAACAACAGCCCAAATCAACAATTGGGCTTTTACCAATGAAACTCCATCTATAAATATTATATCTACACTGTCATCATGGTTAACAGAAAGATGAGAGACAATATGAAAGCTATTTGATATTATTACTATTGAATAAGCATGATAAATTTGAAGATTTCTATTTGAGAAATTCTTGTTTAGAGCCATTTCTAAAATGAAGAGAGTTTTTTATAAAATTGACTTGTTATGTCTTTTGTGTGCACACAAAAATCCTGTATCTGTGATCTGCCATGGAACATTCTTTTATAAAAATGCCCTTCCTGATGACCCACTGCACAAAACAGGGTTCCTAGCACTTAATCTACGACGAGGATAACACATTCATTCACACCAAGCCTCTGCATGCAAATTTAATTTGTTTTGTAATTGGCTCAGTGTCTTTTAAGATTGACGGCTGAATTAAATGATGCCAAGCTATAGTTCCCATTTATTTTTATAAAGACAGGCTGGTACCTTTACACCAAGGACAGAATGGGACTGGGAAGAGAAATTAAATGAGCTAATTACCCCCCTCTCTTTGACCACTGAAATGTTTTCAACATCTCAAGGCAATTTGGGGCTTAGTAAAATTGTAATACAAGAAGCATAAAGGATATATACTTCTGAGGGTTGGCATTTAATATGAAGATGGAACCCAGCAGACTTTGAGTAAAGTACTAAAATGTAGGTGGTTCATTTAGCTATGTACAAAAACCTTGAAGGTCTTTGGAAACTAGGAAAATTGGTGAAGAAATGAATACCAGGAATGTGTTGCTTACCATCCTAATATGTTCTGTGAATTAGGACATTATGTGATTTAGACTTTGTTGTTGTTGTTGTTGTCATGTGCCATCGAGTTGGCCCCGACTTATAGCGACTCCTCCTTGGGTTTCCGAGGTGGTATCACTACAGAAGTAGGATTGCCCAATCTTCCTTCCGAGGAGTGGCTGGTGGGTTTGAACTGCCAGCCTTCTGGTTAGCAGTCAAGTGCCTTAGGCACTATGCTTTAGTGAACACCATATTAAAACCTTTTGGGAGCCTGCTTCTGGTTGTCCTCACTGCTGCTGCTGCTGCTGGAGAAGGCCATATAGGAATGGCCAGGGGGCAACAGCAGTGTGAGCAGAGAGAGTGGCAGTGCAAGTGGAGCTGGAGGAAGCAAATGGGGAGGGAACAGAGCCACCCAGCTCTGCAGGGTGTTCCACCCACCTGCCTGCTCACCAGACAAAGCATAGGAGTCCATGCCCAGAGCTATGTCCTCTGCCTCACCTGTCTGCATCTCCCCTGTGGTCCAGTGCTGCAAGAGTCTGGGTTTGGGGTTTGAAAAATCCTTACAGGAAACTAATAAACAAAAGGAGAGCTGCTTTTCTTTTCTTTCTATCTTTAATAAAACAAACAAACAAACAAACAAAAAGCCTTTTGGGGACCACAGACATACACGTGCAATGAGACATTGCCCTAACAAACAGAGGCTGAGTGGTGTATACCTATATGCTACTGAAGAGCCAATTAGCATTATGAGTTGAGTCAAGATGTTCAGATTCCATAATTGGTCTACATAGAAAAATGTGACATTGTTCTCTATCTAATTTCCTTCAAGCTCCTTAGAGTTCTGACAGTTTACTGTTTATTGTATGTGATGACATTCTATTCCCTCTTCAGATTTCACAATAGCATTGGTTTAAAAGTGTTCTTTCACTTGGGATCATTTTTGGGAGAATTTCACCTTGTTCCTGAGATAAATGAAGATACACCCTCAACTCTCTCCATGTGCAAAAATAAAGGTTATGAATCACCTCTATTCACAGTTCTACTTTAAAAATGATGGCAAATTCCATAAATCCATTAATTTTCAGCTAGAAACACCAGTTGAAATATTTTAAACTGGCTTTTTCATGATCTCATAATACAAGCATAAACAGGAAGGAAAAAAAGTCAATGGTGTTTGGTTCAGGCACCATTACAAATATTATCTTCTAGGAAAATAGAAAGCTGAATCTAGAAAGCTGAATCCTCTTCTCCAAATGAATAAGTAATTCATGCACATACATTTTTATATAAGACTTATTTACTGGTTACTAGAAAAACCAGCTGTCATCAACTTGATTTAGAAGTTGAGAGCTGTGTGTCAGACTAAAACTGTGCTCCATAGGCTCTTCTTTTTCCTTAAATTGTATTTATTTTGTTGTTGAGAATATACACAGAAAAACATATACCAATTCAATAGTTTCCACATGTACAATTTAGTGATACTGATTACATTCTTTGAGTTGCACAACCATTCTCTCTCATTTTATGAGTTGTTCTTCCCTCATTTACATAAACTCATTGCCTACTAAACTTTCAAGGTACGGATGGCAATTTGCTCCTATACAGATAATTCTTAAAAGAGCATAATGCTCAAGGCAGAAATTTTTTTCCTTGTTAAGCAAAACTTTTGCTTGGTTTCAAGATTATTTAAGGGAATATTTTTGGTTTAAGGTTTAAAGATTATTTTTGAGCAACAGTTTCAAGGAGTTTCACCTTCTGTGCCTCCAGAAAGTCTAGAGTCCATGAACATTTGAAATTCTGTTCTTTTTTTCCCTCCCTTTTGATCAAGATTCTTCTATGGAATCTCTGATCAAAATGTTCAGTAATGGTAGCCAGGCCCCATCCATTTCTGGTCTCATGTCAAAAGAGACGGTTGTTCATGGAGGCCATACATTCCATATACTCCTCCTATTCCTCTCTCTCCATTCTCTGTTGCTTCAGGTGAATAGAAACCAATTGTTGTGCCTTAGATGTCTGGCTTGTAAGCTTTTAAGGCCCCAGGCACTATGCAATGAAGTAGGAGGTAGAAAAGAAGCACTAAACTGGTTGCTAGGCCAATTAACTGGGGTGTCCCATGAAATCACCATCCTAAACCTCAAGACCAAGGAATCAAATTCTATGAAGTTCCATGTACACAAACAGTACCAGCAACTACTCTTCTTTTTCTGTAACTGTATCTATAACACAACTTTTGCCAGTTCAACTTTTTACAGGTATACAAATTATTGAAAGCAATTATAATTGGCTGTGCAACCATACTCTTATTCAATGTGATTTTCCCATCACCACTAACCTCCCTTTTCTCCCTCCCATCTTTAATAAATACTAATAAACTTTGGTCTCTATACATTTGTCTATTCTTGTCTTTTTATGTAAATGAGGTCATACAATATTGTCCTTTGTGATTGACTTATTTCACTCAGCATAATGTCTTCAAGCTCCATCCATATTGTAGCATGTATCAAGACCTCATTTCTCCTTCTGACTGAGTAGTATTCCATTGTATGTATGTACCACATTTTGTTTCATTCCTACCAGCAATGCATAAGATTTTCAATTTTTCCACATCCTCATCAATATTTGTTATTTACTTATTTAAATCTTAGTCATTCTAACAGGAGTATAATGGTATCTCACTGTGGTTTTGGGAGGTGTAGTGCCTAACCAGAAGGCTGGTGGTTCAAACCCACCAGCCACTCCTCAGAAGGAGGACTGAGCAGTCTACTTCCATAGAGACACTGCCTCGGAAACCCAAGGAAGGGTCGCTATGAGTCTGATTCAACTCAATGGCAGTGAGTCTCTGATAGCTAATGACACTGAGCATCTTTTCATGTGTTTGGTGGCCAATGAATGTACTCTTTAAGTCTTTTGTCTATTTTATGATTGGGTTGTTTCTTTGTTGTTAAGTTGTCAAAATTTTATACATATTTTGGTTGTTAGATTCTTGTTTGATATATGGTTTCCAAAGATATTCTCCTAGTCAGTAGCTTGTGTTTTCAATTTTTTTTTGTTAAAAGCTTTTGATGAATAAAAGTTTTAATTTTTAGGAGGTACCATTTATTTTGTCATTTTGCTGTTTGTGTTTTTGTTACTGTATTAGATAATCCATTGTTGAAAGATAAGCCCTGCTTATTCTTCTAAGAATTTCAGTGTTTTAATTTGCATATTTAGGTCCTTAATCCATTTTGAATTTCTTTTTGTGTATGGTGTGAGGCATATGTGGTAGTTAAGGTTATATATCAACTTGGCTGGGCCTGGTTTCCAGTGGCTGGACAGCTGTATGTAGTTATTCCCCATGTTGAGATTGCTAATCAACTCCATGGTAGAATCTACTGGAGCAGCTGAGTAGCTGCCTCAGGGATGTGGTCTGCTGCCAATATATAAGAAGTGCTGAGAAAGGTCTGAAGTTTTTTGGCACACTTGAACCCTGCATGTAGCCAAGTCTTCATTTAGCAGCCTGCCATGTTTCCTGTCAATCTTGGCTTGTCTCTGGACTTGAACTAGTAGTCTGCCATGCTGTCTGGTAATATTGGGACTATGTCATTTTATTTGTCGACCTTGGGCTTGTTAGCATCAGCAGCCAGCAGCTGCCTGAGTGAAGAGACACCTCTAGCTCCACCAGGCTGGGAGCAAGAGGCAGAGCTGAAGCCCAACGTAGAGGGGCTTTAACCCAGCCCCTGAGCTTGGCACCTTTGAACTTAGATTTCTAGCCTCCAAAAGTGTAAGAAAATAAACACCAGTTTGTTCAAGCCATTCCACCTGTGGTATTTCTGTTAGAGCAGCACAAAGTAACCAGAACAGCATGGAACTTGTTTCATTTTTCTTCATGTGTAAATCCAATCTTCCCAGCTCCATTTATTGAAGAGATTCTTCTTTCTTCATTAAATGGACTTAGCACCCTTGCCAAAAATCAATTAACCATAGATATGTGGGTTGTTGTTTGTTGACCAAACATGCAATCAGGATGTGTTAATTATCACTGGTGACTGGAATGCAAAAGTTGGAAACAAAGAAGAATCACCGGTAGTTGGAAAATTTGG
>NW_006921810.1:2703014-2708779 GCF_000298275.1 Orycteropus afer afer | reverse complement strand
GCATGGGGTCGCTATGAGTCGGAAACGACTCGACGGCACTTAACAACAACAACAACAACATGTGGGTTTATTTCTAGACTCCCAATTCTACATCGTTGGTCTAATACTAGCACCAGGCTGTTTTGATTACTATAGTTGTACAGTTTAGAATCAGGAAGTGTGACTCCTCCTACTTTGATTTCATCTTTCAACAATGCTTTTGCTATTCAGGGCCTTTTGTTATTCCATATAAAGTTGAAAATTGGTCTTTTTTTTCTATTAAGAAGTCTGTTGAATTTTGACTGAGATTGTGTGGAATCTACAGATTTCTTTGGGTAGTGTTGACATCTTAACAATATTAAGTATTCCAATCCATGAACATGGAACATCTTTCCATTTATTTAAGCCCTCTTTAACCTCTTTCAAGGAGGTCTGGTGGTGCTAAGACATTTGACTACTAACCAGAAGGTTGGCACTTCAAACCCACCAGCTGCTCTGTGGAAGGAATATCAGGCAATCTGCTTCCATATTTACGCTTCCTCAGAAACCCAATGGGGGTCGCTATGAATCTGAATTGATTCAGTGGCAGTGGGTTTGGTTTGGGTTTCTTTTTGGTTAATCTCTTTCAGCAGTGTTTTATAGTTTTCATTGTATATCTTTCATGCCCTGGTTAGATTTATTCCTAGGTATTTTACTCTCTTAAATGCTATTATAAGTGGAATTGTTTTCCCTTTCAGATTTCTCAAAAGCTGACGTACAGAAACTCAACTGATTTTTGTTTGTTGACTTTGTACCCTGAAACTTTGCAAAATTCCTCTATTAGCTCTAGAAGTTTTCTTGTGGACTCTGGGACTTTCTGTGTTTAGGACTGTATCATCTGTGAATAGATAATTTTACTTCTTCTCCAATCTGTATATTTCTTTTTCTCGTCTTATTTCTCTTACTAGGACTTCTAATACAATATTGAATAGAAGTGGTGAGAATGGGTACCCTTGCCTTGTTCCCAATTTCAAGGGGGAACTTTCTCAAGTCTTTCTCCACTCACTATAATGCTGGCTATTGGCTTTTCATGTATGCTCTGGATAATATCAAAGAATTTTCCTTTTATTTCAATCTTCTTTATAATTTTCATCAAGAAAGGGCATTATCAAATGCTTTTTCTGCATCATAGAGATGTCATATGGTTATTTTCCTTTGTTCTACTGATGTGGTATATTACACTGATTGGTTTTCTAATATTGAACCATCCCCTGTATTCCTGGAATAAATCTCATTTGGCCATGGCTCCATATGGTTTACAATGGCTAATTTTTCAAAAGCAGACTGCCAGGACTTTCTTCTGAGGTCTCAAGCAAATTGTCCTTGTGAAAGTATATCCCCCTCAGTGCTTACTATAGTCATAGTCATAGACTTAAGCAAATTAATTGTTTGTACCACCTAGAGACTACCATTCACTGGTTAAACTCTCAGAAAGCAACTTCACTAATTCTCCACTTTATCTATAGCAGATCCTGATTATCACAATATGTCCATTGTTTGGAATCTTTCATTGGTTAACCTTTCAGAAAGTTTCCAAGCAATGGACATATTGTGATAACCAGGGCCTACTCTAGATAAAACTGAGGATTAATGAAGTTGCCCTAAATAAGCTTACTATTCCCCAATGGTGTCCTACTATGGTGACTTCCACTCCCAAATCTTCCTTTATCCCTCCCTCCTATCAAAATCTATTATGTGTTACCCTCTGACAAGGACATGATGAAATAATAGTTTTCTACAAGAAGTTCCTCACCTGTCTCCTAGGCCTTATTTAAAACTACTAACTAGATACTTCAACCTGGATGTGAGCATCTCAAACTCAAATTAACATCTCTCTCCCTCCCTCTCCTCTTCCTCCAAATTGTCCCTTCTCCACAGATTTATATTTGAAAAAATGGAAATTAATTTATATTTGAAAGAACTGTCTGAAAGACAATTTATCACATTGCAGTAGAACTATTTGTTTGTATGTCTACTTCTCCCACAAGATTATATTCCCCTAATCCTTAGGGATTAGTATACAACACTATAAAATCCTTAGGGATTAGTATACAAACCATAAAATCCTTAGGGATTAGTATACAACACCATACAATAACTGCATAATAAATGCTGATGGACAGCATCAAAGGAATGACAGTGTAGGCAAACTTTCTACTGTGCATTAAACCTTGATAAAACAGTACAGACAGCTAAATCCAAAGTTTCTCATGAGGCAAAATGTCATATGTAGTATCGCCACATCTCCTGGTGACCTGGACACCCATGAAGTCAACAGCAGGACTGTTCTCAGGAACAGTTAAGCCTCATCTCTCCTTTCTAGAATTCTCCAAAGCCTAGGAATTCTGGGTATACCTCACTTTTCAAGTGGGGTAAGCACTGAGGGGGGATATACTTTCACAAGGACAAACAGGGAGAAAGCAAACATAGGGTCAGATTGGCTGGGGGTAACTAACAATACACATCTGTTTCAATGAATAAAAATGACTCTCAATTCTGTGCTGAGTAGTATTTTGCTTGGGGGCTGCCTGCACACACGCTGAATCGGTTTTAATTAAGCTAGTCTAAATAGCAGCTAACTTGATCAACTAATTCTTGCTGAAGAAATAAAGCAACCAATAAGAGAAACAGCAAATCCACCTGGACAAAAAGTCTCAGAGCTGAAATATTTAATTTGACATGAAACAGAAGGGCTCAGATCTGGCTTAACTATGTCCCACAAAAGAAAAAAAAGCCTTTGTCTGGAGATAGGTCCCAGGTGGTAGGTGCTGGGGATAACTCAGGAGATGTAATTAGTGAATGCAGCTGAAGTACATAAATAATGACCAGTTTAGAGATGTGGCTTGCATCTTTTGATCAACTCAGTCAGCACCAGCATTAATGAAACACAGCTGCTGGAAAATTCCCTCCAGGATTTCAGATCACATTTGACAAATTGTTTTTACTACAATCTGCGGGCCCTGGCAATGAAGTTTTAAGAAGAATTTGCACATGCCAGTAGCACAATCATATTTCAGTCTCCTGCTAATTTCACTGAGGTGCCCTGGAAATAACTACATAACATTCCAGCTAGTCTGGGGGCACTAAAGTGAAAGAAGGATCATCAGCATTATCTCACAAATGAGGCAGATCTGCACTGTGATACTAGGGTCAGATCACCAAAACCCGAAAGCAGAACTCAGTATAACCAAAACCCACTACTGTAGAGTTGATTTGAAGTCATTGTGATCATGCAGGACAGAGTAGAACTGCCCAGAGTGTTTCCAAGGCTATAATCTTTATGGAAGAAGACTGCCACATCTCTCTCCTACAGAGTAGCTCATAGGTTTGAACAGCCAATCTTTAGGTTAGCACCTGAGTGCTTATTCACTAGTATCACCAGTGCTCCTTAGAACCCAGTATAACCAAAACCAAAACCAAACTCACTGCCAATGAGTCAATTCTGACTCACAGTGACCCCCATCAGGTTTCCAAGGCTGTAAATCTTTACAGAAGCAGATAGCCTCCGCTTTCTTCCATGGAGTGGCTGGTGGGTTCAAACTGCTGACCTTCTGGTTAGCAGCCAAATGCTGTAACCACTACACCACCAGAACTCCTAGAACCCAATATACTGTATGATTATTAAGTAAAAAATAAAAACATATATTATGATGCTTTTTCAGTCCCTGGATGGTGGAAATGGTTAAGTACTCTATTACTAACCAAAAGCCTGTGGTTTGAACCCATGCAGAGGCACCTTGGAAGACAGGCCTGGAGACCTGCTTCCAAAAGGTCACAGGCTTGAAAACCCTATGGAGCTGTTTTACTCTGCACAGACGGGTTCCCTATGTCGACATGAGGGCACTAACAACAACAGCTCTGTTGGTATATGAGGAGGAAAAATTGATTTAAAATATTTCACATTCACTTTCCTTCACCTCTCCGCCTACCAAGTGCTGTCTACACACACCTAGAAGACTCACTGCTCCTTGATTTACAACTGTGCCTTTTCTACATGGAGCAGCTCTCCTCCTTGCCAGCTCCTTGTAAGTGGAAGTAGAGTTGCCTGCACACAGCACTAGAGTAGAATTCAGTTGCTTGGAGGCAGTACAATATAACCCCTCAAACACCCCAAACCAAAAGAGGAAGGCAAGCATAGAGATATCTGAAGAGTTAGTGCTTAATATATTAATTTCTACTACTATTAAAAATCTTGCTTAGAAATAGAAAGTGCTATTATTTGGAATTGTGATCCAGGAGTGTCAATTTGTTAAAGAATAGAGACACTGAAGCAACTAACATGGCTATTTTAGATTTGGAGGTTGATGTTAGAAACAATTACCTCTGTTAAGTGACATACCATATTGGAATACCTTTGTAATATACTTTCAGGAAAAGATGAATCATGGCAAGCATTGCTTCCTGTGCTTAACTACTAGAGTGTAGCAAGCACAAATGTTTGTTTTTAAAGGACAAAGGATTTAAACCCCAGGACACACAGCTTGCAGCTGGTTTTCAGCTTTGCTTTTGTCACTGTCTAGGTTTTTTTTTTTTTTTTTTTTAAAGAGGCAGTTTGGAAAGAACAGAAAAGGACAGCCTGTATATAGTCTTATTATCTCACCACCTTTTCAGACTCAGACTAATTTGTGGCCACAAGCAAGGAGGGAGGTGCAATAACAAGTGAATCAATAGTCTCTTACACTGCATTTTAAGAGGCTGCTGAGAGACCAGACTCTTATTGACTGCCAAGGGTGAGTGATGAATGAGGAGAGCTAGGTAACACCTCTAGTAGGATTGGGATTTCAAACATTATTTTCATTGAGACAATGTATAGAGTTGATTTGCATCCTATTAAAAAAGCAAACACTGAATCTCCAAGTGGTCATCTTTTTTTTAATTCTAGATAAATGGGCCTCATTTTAACTTCCCTTCTATAAACTTAAATAATAGTGAGTGTACCATTCCAAAAAGGAAAAACATTGAAAACACCTGTAGGGAAAACACTGGGGAAATTATCCAGAACACTCATCGTGTCATTCAAGAGTAATCCAAGGTCAACACCAGTCGTGGAACCAGGGGTAAAGATTATCCTGGCAACTGATAAAACATTACAGAAATAAACATTTGCATCAATTAATCACCAAAAACTCAAAACCAAACACACTGCTTGTGGTGTAGTAAATTACTTAGTGTGGCTTTTCTACCCATAAGTCTTTGTAAACTCCAAGGTGGGAATTGCTATTATCAACTGAGGAGATCCTGATTGCTAAAGTTGCCCACCTGGGTTATTTCTGTTGGGCATGGCAGAATACAATGTTCTGGGAGGTGCCCACTCTCTCTCAGGTGCTTAGAGTTCTGATGCTATGATTGGCTAGTTTGACCACCTTGCCGGGCTCAAAAGGAGGCCTCCTAGAAGCAGAACACTCTCTCTGACTGCTGGTTGAGGAGGACATGCTGCTGAAGGAGACACGGGCTCCTGAGACACGGGTTGCTGGGAAAGAGACGCAAGAGACATGCATCGCTGAGTGAGACACCGAGGGACCAGCACTGCTGGAAGAGACTGTGAGAGACTGTTGGCCGAGGGACGGTGGGCTGGGAGAGAGACTAAGCGTTCTTCCTGAACTTGAATTGTAGCCTGTGGTGCTTCCCTAATAAACCCCATAATCTGTGAGCTCTGTGTGGCCACTGCAGTGAATTATCGAACCCAGGAGAGAGGTGGTGGGTGCTTTGGCAGGAACTGTTGGTGAAAGGGCTGGAGGGAGGCAGCA
>NW_006921810.1:2679400-2702914 GCF_000298275.1 Orycteropus afer afer | reverse complement strand
GAACTGTTGGTGAAAGGGCTGGAGGGAGGCAGCATGTCTGGCCTGGCAGGAATAGGCCTTGGGTTACTGCTGGTAATCCTGTCTTCCTCTTGTGGGATTAGAGGAGGTCAGAACATGTGGCCTCTTTGTCCTTTTTGCACTGCTGTTGAGTTGATTTTGACTCATAGTGACCTCCATTGAGTTTCCAAGGCTATAATTCTTTACGGAGGCAGCCTGCCTCATCTTTCTTCCATGGAGCAGCTGGTGGGTCTGAACCACTGGCCTTTTGGTTAGCAGCCAAATACCATAACCACTACACCACCAGAGCTCCTTAAATTAATCACAGTCACTCGATAATTAGTCACTTGCAAAGGGACATTTTCCAAGATAACAACTTCTCCCAGTGTTGTTCCCACCTCCCAGGTACTGGCTGCTCCTGAGCTTCTGCAACTTCTTTCTCTCTCCTACCTTACAACTGGGCACCCTAAGCCTCAGTCCCAGGTCCCTGGGTAGTACAAATGGTTCATGCTCATTTGCTAACACAAGGGTAGGTGATTCAAACCTACCCAGAAGTCTTATGGAAGAAAAGTTCTGACAATCTGCTTCCATTAAGATCACAGCCAAAAGAAAACCCTATGGAACAGTTTTATCTGTAACATATGGGGTCACCATGAGTCAGAATTGATCAACAGCAAGCAATAACAACTGCGGGGCTCAGTCCACAGAACTCTTCCTCAATTATCCTTACTCCCTATACATTTCATTATAATACTTGACTTTGTCTTCTCGTGCTGCCATTTGAAATCTTCTGTGCAGCTCTTTTATTTCATCATTTTTTCCATTATATAGACTTTAGTTTTTACTGTGGGATGGGAGCCATTGGACGTACTGAGCAGAGCAGTGACATGATCTAAATCATGATTTGGATGGTTTGGCTGCTAGGTGGATGATAGACAATAGGAGAGGGAGGGTGGAAGCAGGAAGACAAGTCAGGAAAATGATGATAGTAGCTAAGACCAGGTGGTAGCAATGGAGAAGGGGTCAGCTTCTGGCTGCATTGTGAAAGAAGAGCCAATGAGGATGGTCTCATCCAGTCTAATGAATTTCAATATCAACTACACACTGGTAACATCCAAACTTTTATTTCTAGCCCTGATCTTTCAACTGAGTTTCATATATCCAGTTGCCCACTTGACTTAACTTAGCATCTCAAACTTAACACATTCAAAACTAAGCTCTGATATTATCCCAGCAAAGCTGTTCCTCTTAAGAGTATTTCCTGCCTCAGTATACAGCAACTTCATCCTGACAGCTGCTTGGGTTAAAGACCTTGGTCAATGCGTCATATTTGTCTCTTCTTTCTCTTAGACTTCAAATTCAATCCATTAGAAATCCTCATTGGCTCTTCTTTCACAATGCAGCCAGAAGCTGACCCCTTCTCCATTGCTACCACCTGGTCTTAGCTACTATCATCATTTTCCTGACTTGTCTTCCTGCTTCCACCCTCCCTCTCCTATTGTCTATCATCCACCTAGCAGCCAAACCATCCAAATCATGATTTAGATCATGTCACTGCTCTGCTCAGTACGTCCAATGGCTCCCATCCCACAGTAAAAACTAAAGTCTATATAATGGAAAGGAGCTCTGGTAGCATAGTGGCTAAGGCACTTGACTGTTCACCAGAAGGCTGGCGGTTCAAACCCACCAGCCACTCCTCGGAAGGAAGGTTGGGCATTCCTACTTCTGTAGTGATACTGCCTCGGAAACCCAAGGAGGGGTCGCTATGAGTCGGGGCCGACTCGACGGCAAAACAACAACAACAATATAATGGAAAAAATGATGAAATAAAAGAGCTGCACAGAAGATTTCAAATGGCAGCACGAGAAGACAAAGTCAAGTATTATAATGAAATGTACAAAGACCTGCAGTTAGAAAACCAAAAAACAAGAACATTCTTGGCATTTCTCAAGCTGAAAGAACTGAAGAAAATAATCAAGTCTCGAGTTGCAATATTGAAGGATTCTATGGGCAAAATATTGAACAATGCAGGAAGCATCAAAAAGATGGAGATGAACCCACTTATCCTAGGGAGATACACCCCCTAGATCAGTCAGCCATGAGACATCAAAAGGGCAGCATTTGCATAGAGGGAAAGCTAGACAAACAGGAATGCATAGGTAAGATGGGCACAGGTAAGGGACAGTCACAGGGAGGAGATGGGAGGAGAGCTCTTCATTGGTAGAGATTATAATAGGGGCTGGGAAACCAAATGTGCATGAATGGTTGTGTGTAAAACGAATCTGCTTTGTAAATTTACACCCAAATCACATTTTTTTTTTTTTTTTTAAAGAAGATGGAAGGAATACACAGCATCACTGTACAAAAAGAATTGGTCAATGTTTAGCTATTTCAAGAGGTAGCATATGATCAAGAACCAATGGTACTGAAGGAAAAAATCTAAGCTACACTGATGGAATTAGCAAAAGCCAAGGTTCCAGGAATTGAGATGTTTCAACAAACAGATGCAGCACTGGAGGTGCTTATTTATGCCAAGAAATTTGGAAGACTGCTACCTGCCCAACTGATTAGAAAAGACTGATATTTGTACCCATCCTAAAGAAAGGTGATCCAACAGAGTGTGGAAATTATCGAAAAATATTATTAATATCACACAAAAGTAAAATTTTGCTGAAGATAATTTAAAAATGGTTAAAGCAGTATATTGACAAGGAACTTCCAGAACTTCAAGATGGATTTAGAAGAGGATGTAGAATGTGGGATATCATTGCTGATGTCAGATGGATGTTGGCCGAAATCAGAAAATACCAGAAAGATGTTTTACTTGTGTTTTGTTGGCTATGCTAAGGCATTCGACTGTGTGGAACATAACAAATTATGGTTAACCTGGTGAAGAATGGGAATTCCAGAACACTTAATTGTGTCATGAGGAACCTGTACATAGGCCAAGAGGCTGTCATTCAAACAGAACAAGGGGATATCGCAGGGTTTAAAATCAAGAAGGGTATGTGTTAGGATTATATCCTTTCACCATACTTATTCAACTTGTACTTTGAGCAAATAATCTGGAAAGCTGAACTTTATGAAGAACACACCATCAGGATTGGAAGAAAACTCATTAACAACCTATGATATGCAGATGATAAAAACTTCTTTGCTGAAAATGAAGAAGACTTGTAGCACTTAGTGATGAAAATCAAAGACTACAGTCTGCAGTATGGATTACACCTCAACATAAAGAATCCAAAATTACTCACAACTGGACCAACAGGCACCATCATGATAAATGGAAAAAAGACTGAAGTTGTCATGGATTTAATTTTACTTGGATCCATATCAACACCCATGGAAGCAGTAGTCGAGAAATCAGATGTTGTACTGCACTGGGAAAATCTTCTGCAAAAGACCTCTTTAAAGTGTTAAGAAGCAAAGATATCACTCTGAAGACTAAGGTGCACTTGACCAAAGCCATGCTATTTTCAGTAGTCTCATAGGCATGTGAAAGCTGGACAATGAATAAGGAAAACCAAAGAAGATCCCTTTGAATTGGGTTGGTGAAGAACACTGAAAATACCATAGATTGCCAGAAAGACAAACATATTTGTCCTGGAAGAAGCGCAGCTGGAATGCTCCTTGGAAGTGAGAATGGCCACACTTTGTCTCACCTACTTTTGTCATGCTGTCAAAAGGGACCGTTCCTTGGAGAAGGATATCATGCTTGGTAAAGTAGAAAAAGAGTGAGATGGACTGACACAGTGGCTGTAGGAATGGGCTCAAGCACAGCAAGGATCGTGAGGATGGTACAGGACCAGGCAGTGTTTCATCCTGTTGTGCATGGGGTTGCTATGAGTCAGAGCTGACTTGATGGCTCCTAACAACAACACAGGACCACAAGGACAGGCATGATCTGCCCTGCTCTCCACTCCTTCTCTGATCTAATCTTCTCACTCTCCTCAAGGTACTGCTTTGCTCTCCTTCAGACATATCAAGCTGTTCCTGCCTCTGGGCCTTTGCCCTTGATGGTCTCTCTACATCAAAATTATTTTCCCAGATGGTTAAGGTTGTATATCAACTTGGCTGGGCCATGAGTCTCGTGGTTTTGCAGTTATGCTGTAATTTGTCAATTATGTAATGACACCCCCATGATGAGATCTGATATAATCACCTCCATGATGAGATCTGCTATGAGCAGTCAATCAAGTGAAAGTGATTGGGGGTGTGGCCTGCATCCAACATATATGGACATTCTGGCAAAGCTCTCTGGTTTTTTGCTTGCTCTGGATCCTGCATCTGGCTTGTCATCATCTGACCCCCAGTTCTTTGGATTTGAACATGCAGCCTGCCATGCTATCTGATAATCTTGGGTTCATCATTCCCTGCAGCTATGTGAGTTTAGAGAAATCTCCAGCATGACATCTGACCCATGGACTTGGGACTTGTCAACCTCTACAACCATGTGAGCCATTTCCTTGAGATAAATCTATATAGATACACATTTATAAGCTTCACTAGTTTTGCTTCTCAAGAGAACCCAGAGTAAGACATCTACCTTTTGTGCTCCTTCATTTTCTACATCTACTCAAATGCCAACTTCTATGTGAGGCTTCACACAGAATTGATTACACTATATAAAATAGCAGGAGCTCTGGTAGTATAGTGCCTAAGGCACTTGACTGCTAACCAGAAGACTGGTGGTTCAAACCCACCAGCCACTCCTCAGAAGGAAGGCTGGGCAATCTACTTCCATAGTGATACCACTTCGGAAACCCAAGGAGGGGTCTCTATGAGTCAGATATGACTGAACGGCAAATAACAACAACCAAACCAAAACCAAACCCACTGCTATCGAGTTGTATCTGACTCACGGCAACACCTCCTTGGGTTTCCGAAGCGGTATCACTATGGAAGGAGATTGCCCAACCTTCCTTCTGAGGAGTGGCTGGTAGGTTTGAACTGCCAGCCTTCTGGTTAGCAGTCAAATGCCTTAGGCACTATACTACCAACAACAACATATAAAATAGCAATATTCTTATGTCCTAGCATTTCTTTTCCCCTTCATTCTACTTTATTTTTCTCTGGAGCCCTTAATGCCATCTGACATACTATCTATTTACTTATTATTTGTCTCCCGCAGTTAAACTATAAGTCCATGGATGTTGGAATATTCTTCTGCTTACTGCTAAGTCTCTATTGTCTAGAACAGTACCTGGCACATAGTACATGCTCAATAAACAATAAATATTATTAATTGAATAAATGTTTGGGATAGGAAGTGGAGTGACTAGCAGTAGTACATATTTCTAATGGCAAAGGGGGAAGAAATCATGTTGGAGAGGGTAGGATTTCAGAAAGTATTTGGTGGCATGAAAACTTTAAATACTAGAGTGAAAGGAAAATGAATGGAATTTAGAGGAAAAAAATTATAAAAAAAATTTTTTTGTACTTCACCATCCACATTATTCAAAGTTTACTTTCTTTAAATAATCACATAATAGTGACTTAATACTTGTTTATCTTTGTCAACTTTATTTAATTCCTCAAATCTAGTGTTATTTATGATTTTTGTGCAGTTGTTCTTAAAAAATAAGGTAAGTGTTCTTATCAACACTTTCATTTACAGCCTCTTTGTCTAAGAAATTATAAATAAAAATTAGGCAGGTTTCTACTACTAGTGTGATTTGTTTTCTTACATTTTAATCTTTTCTCTTTCTGAAATTTACTTCATTCTGATTCATTTTTACATGGCTTAATTCTACTTACCTTACATCTCAAGACCTAGTCCACAGAACAATAGCTAGCCTTTGTGGAGGGCTCAGGACTGGGCAATGTTTCCTTCTGTTACCCATGAGGTTGGCATGAGTCAGAGCTGACTCAATGGCAACTAATAATTAAAATAAAAAAGTGGACAAATTACATTGTATTCTAGATGCTTTTCATGTCATAACTCATTTAATACTCACAAAAGATCCACAAGGTGAATACTACTCTTTTTTTTTTTTCACACATGAGGAAACTGAGTCACAGAGAGCTTAATGAATAACTTGTCCTAGGTCATTGAGTAAGTGATCCAAACCCAAACCCCATTTCTGACAAGATTATTCTGATTCATAGGGACCCTATATGACAGGGTAGAACTGCCCCATAAGGTTTTCACAAGTTTTAGAGAAGCAGACTGCCACATCTTTCTACTCCAGAACAGCTGGTAGGTTCAAATTGCCAACCTATCAGTTAGCAGCAAAGTGCCTTAACCACTGAATCACTAGGACTACTTCAGTTAAGTGAAAGAAGCATTTAAACCCCAGGCAAGATGCTGTTTAGTTATTATTCTGTGTTTCCCTCTCATCATACCACTCTTTCCATAATACCTTTGCACTCTGAGCTTGGCTGGCTTTTTTCTTTCCTGAAATTCCACAAAACCTACACTTAGAGCACTTACCACTTTTTTATCTTGTAGTTGTTGTCACCTGACATCCAGTTGACCCCGATTCATGGTGACCTTACGTACAACCAAATGAAACATTGCCTGTCTTGCATCATCCTCGCAAGTACCAGCACACCTGAGCCCCCATCACCTTTTTTAAAATTTTTATCTTAGATCACAGTTGATTATGCATATATCATGCTACTTTAAACTTCCCAGTCAACCTTGTCAGTTCTGGGTTTAGAGGAATCATGTAACTTTTTACCCAGAGTGCTTCACAAATGATCCCTGTGTTAAAGTGATATAACTTAATGAACAATATTTATTCTGGCTTCACAGACATTTACACTAAAGAAAAGACTTTTTAAAAGACCTGACAAATCTGCCAATAAATTTATTTATTCTTGATCAATTTCCTAAATTTCAGTCAGTGACTCTAAGTCTCCTCAGACATCTCTTTAAAGATGCCAGAAATCTCTCTCAAGAAAGTCTTTCTGAATTCTGTGACACTTATGAAGGTGATGACAAAGTCATCTTTATAATGTGCTGCAAAAGCAAAAAATGAAGAGAGGAGGAAGTGTAAGAATGACAGTATTAAGAACCACACCAAATTAAATAAAATTTTGTATCTTGTTCCTGCTACATTAATTTGTATATACTTCTTGCTATTTGGCAAATAAATACACCTATCATCTATCTCATTATTTCACATTTCACATTTATAACAATAGTGAAAAATCTACTATCCAACTATTTTGCATATTAATGACATACATCTGACAGCAATGAATGCCAAGGTGTGAGGTGAGAGCAACTCTGGTTGTGGTAGTTAAGGTTATGTGTCAACTTGGCTGGGTTGTGATTCTCAGTGTTTGGCAGTTATGATGTAGTCGTCCCCCATGATGAGATCTGGCATAATGTAGTTACTTCCCTGATGAGATCTGTTATGAGCAGCCAATCATATGAAAGAGAATTCCATCAAGGGTGTGGGCTGCTTCCAATATGTATGGATGTTGTGGCAGAGCTCTCTGGTTTTTTTTTTTTTTTTTTGCTCAATCTGGATTCTGCACCTGTCTCATTATCATGTGACCTCCAATTCTGAGACTTGAACCAGTGGCCTACCAGTCTTGGGATTGTTGCCTTCACAGCCTGTGAGCCAGCAGCCTACCATCATACCTTCCACTCTTAGATTTTTCAGCATCCATAGACAGCAGCCTGCTGTACTACTTGTCATTCTTGGGCTTGTCAGCCTTTGCAGCTGCATGAGTCAGGAGAAGCCTCCAGCTTGATGTCTGACCCACAGGCTTCAGACTTGCCAGCCTGTAAAACTCTGTGAGACATTTCCTTGAAGATAAATTTCTCTGTCTCTTTCACTGGTTTTGCTTCTCTAGAGAACCCAGCCTAACACAGATACTAACCAATTAGAACAGATACTGGCTATTAACAACTGAAATAATGAGTCCTAGGTGAAAATCCTGGCTGAATATGGTGTTTGTGGTCATTTCAACACAATTTTGGGCACTTTCATTATGCAGTTTCTAATGTGGAAATTGGAATGTGGGAATGTCTTCCAACAGGGAGGAATTTTCCCAGTAATTTGTCTTAAATGAAAAAACTACTTGTACATTCAAAATAATTTATACATTAGGAGCTTTTAGCTATATTGCTTTCCTTCTGTAATATTTTCCAAATACACTCTGTGATATATTCTTCTAAAGTTTTTCATCAAACCCATTTCCTGGCATATGTGACTTGGATCCTGTTTCATGTCGTTCTCAGCTATGTTAATCCTGGTGAGTACTTCAGGATACACAATTTTGTTTTGAGGTAGTTAGCAACAGGCTGTTCTTACCTAACCAAGAAGAGAGGAAGCAATTTACAATACTACAAAAATAAACTGTTTGCCTATCTTTTTTTTTTTTTGTCCCATCACAAGAATTTTAGAGTCAGGTACCAAGACCCAGACTTTACTCAGTCTTGTTTGGGCCTGCCTTAAGCTTGTCCTTAAGTCCTTAAACCAGCTCATATGGCATCTGCCAATGTGACTGCCTAGAATCTCTCAGATGTGACATATTTAAAAAGACAATTGACACAAGAAAAAGGATACAATAAATATTTTCCCAATCAGGTTTCCCGTGTCACCATCCACCTTTCTGCCAACAGCATTATCATTCTCCCTTTCATGCAAGGTCAAAAACTCAGAAGTCATCTCTAGTGGATATGGAACATATTTGACAATAGTCTCATCATTATAATAAATGGTGGGGGGCAGAGTCTATCTCCTGCTACAGAAACCTGAAATAACCACATACTCACTTTCCCAGTCTCCCTTGCTAGTGAGGATGCTGTACATGACCAAGGCTTGGCTGAGCAGATCACCTGCCCTAGACTCTGAATCCAGAGCTAAGGGTGAAAAGTTGCAGGGACTGGGGAGAATTCTTTCAGGCAGAGTTAGCATTGGCCAGTTTCCAGAAGCAACAATGACAGCAGTAGTAGTGTCTAGTATCCAATGCTGGTGCTTTACAGTGTGGAAGCAATCCCTTCATTGGACTAGTTCAGGGGTGATAGTTCTGCCATGTTTCTGGTGTGTGGCCTCCCTCTATTCCTGCATATTTTTCAAGCTTGGTTCTTCAGCTTCCCAACTACAATCTACCCAACTGTCTGTCTTCCAATAAATTCCTTTTCTGCTTAAATTAGCTAGTGATTGTTTCTGTTGCTTGGAACAGAAAAACAAATCCAGAGTCATCAATTAAAGGGCTCTTTTCCTTTCACTGTCTCACAGACCTGATCAAATTCTAAGACCAGTAGAAACCCTCGTAGCCAGCACATTTAAGGCTGGTAATTGACCCAATACTCGAGTTCAAGATTATCTTTTTGCAAAAACCATATCTATCAAGTATTATCTGGGACAGTGGTTCTCAAACGTGGCCCCTGGGCCAGCAGCATCAGTATCATCTGAAACTTGTTAGAAATGCAAAATTTTAGGACTCATCCCAGCCTTGCTGAACCAGAAATTCGAAGGTGCGCCCAGCCTTCCAGGTGATTCTACTGCTTGCTAAAGTTTGAGAACCACTGATCTCAGATGTCCAGTTTCAGACTCTCCAAAGCAGAGAGCAAGGACTTAAAAAGTGCAGGCTAAATCTTTAAGTAGGATCCTTCTACATTTTTACAAACTTTTATTCATTCATTTGTTGATTCATTCCTTCAATCACTCAATAAATGTCATTCACCGTTTTAAAGCTCTTAGGAGGCATCATGAAATAAAACAAATAGAAATCCCTGCTCTGGTGGAGGTGACATGCTAGCAGAGTATACACTAGAGAGCAGTTTTCTTCTGTGAGGGTTCAGCTTCTCATTAGTATCAGTCAGCATGTTTTACAGGGGACCAGTTATAGTCCCTTAAACTGACAGCCAATTAAGTGGAGACTGGTTAAGAGAACTCCTCCTAAACAGATTTTTTAAAGAACTTATACTGGTTTATTTATTTCTCCTTTCTCATATATAATTTCTAATTCATATTTGACCAATTATGCCTACTGTTAGCTATAGTGAGAAGTTTGAGCAACCGAAATGTTTAATAGTAAATGATTAGTTAGAACACATTAAAGGCTCATAATAGGAATTAGCTTGAATGCTGAAATACTTAAAATTAGTGATGTTATAAAGCAGCATGTACGGAATGATTCCATTAGTATAGAAAAATAATATATGATTACATATGTGTATAAAAGAGATTCTGCAAAAATATACATCATGGTGAGAGCAGTATTTGTCTCTAAATAGACAAAGTTATGGATTTTAAAATATTCTTTTGGTTTCTTGCATTTCCTGATTCCCCTGGAATAAGCATCTAGTGATTTTATAATGCATAAGATGACACATTAAAAAATAAATTATACCTGCCAAAATTTGAGATTACAGAGGATTTGTGGCATTTCCATTTTAAATGTTTTTCAAATTTATTTTAAGACAATTTTGTTTGCTTGTCCTGATTATTTGTTTACATTTTCAATTTTTATGTATAATGTTGAAGGACATTTAAGTTATTCTCTTAATGCCATGTCATTAGACATTTCATTTTTCCCACTAATCTTTTGTTTTGAAGCACTGAAATTGTTTCAACTAACCTCTATCGGTGATTTTTTGTTATCCAGGTTACTTAAGGACAAGCTGAAGGCAGGCTCAAACAACACTGAGTTTATTCCAATCATTTTCTATTGTTGGCATGTAGATTGTTTGACTTTTTGCTATACAAACAGCCCAGGTACTCCTTTCACAGTCTCCCTCAGCAGCTGGAGACTGGAACACAGCCTGGGCTTGGCAATCAGACACACCTGCCCTGGATTCTAAATCCTGAGCAACGACATAAAATACCACAACACCACATTTAGCAGCAAGGAAAGTTGGGAAGTACAGCTTTTATTGTAGACAACATTGTACCTAAATAAAAATTAGTAGTTCTCAGGGGCTGGGACAGACTTTAGAGTAGGCAACCAGCAGTATCCAGCCTAGAGAGGACTCCCGAGAAGGAGGTTATATCCATTTTCCCCCCAAAAGATCATCACTCACCATTCTGTATACCCCTGTTTACCTCAATCACCATGAAAAGTCCAAGCCCCATCACCTTGACTCATCCCAACTTGTCTCTAAACATCACTTAAGCTGTCTCCATCTCCCATTTCTTCCTTTTACTACACCCTTTCCCCAACCTTTCCACTGTGTCCAACTGGAACTTATCAGCAAAATCTCCTAATCCTTAATTATCTCCTAATCCTTTTTCGAACATTCCCTTCACCTTTTTTGCCCTGAAATCTGGCTATTAGCTGAGTATATTGCTTCTCTTGTATCTGTCTTAAGGGAAGGTTGTTTTCTTTCTCACAAACCTCATACCAAAGGCCAGGTATCTTCTTAGTTCCTCACTGCTGCTTCCAAACTATTTCACCTCCCTCAAACATCCAGCTCCTTTGAAACGTCTGCCATCAGACTATTTGATCACCTGCTTCTTGTGGCAATCATTTACTGTGTTCTGGGTTACACCTCATTCATACAAGGGCTAGTAGCTTTCTCCCAGTCACTTTCTCTACCACTGCCATTGTCATCATCCACACAGACTATCCATTATAATCCCTGCTACTTCTGGAAATACCTCAAAAATCTTTAGCTGAAAGAATCTCACTCTCTGACCACTATCTCTGCATTTCTAGATCACTCTTATTGGTACTTTGACTCCAATAACTCTTTAACCTAAAAGGACCACTTAATCCAAATACTTTTGCACAATCCCTTGCCCCCTTTAAGTCCTCATATCTATCCCTCCTACCCTGCCCATCACGAAAACTCTCCCTTTGTTCTCTCTGTTGACTTGGCCTGGCAAAACATCAATGCTGGTAAAATCTAGCCATTTTTTTGGCTCCATGTCTGTATTGTATAAACAGAGATTTCCTAAAATCACACTTCAAATTTAATTGACCATAAATCTCAGATCAACATTCATCACTGTATTTTTACTATATTTCTATTATCAGCCTCTGGGTAGACTATTTCACAGATTTCCCTCTTTTTTCAAATTTCCAATGCCACTTCCCCTGTCCTTACTTTCAACACATGATCCTACCTATTTTATTAAGGAAACACTCATATAGGGAAAACTAATGTATTTCCCATCATCATTTTATCAACTCATAGAACCAAAAATCTCTTGCTTTCCTGTCTCATTCCCCTACTGAAAAGCTTTGCTCCCATAATTCTTATCTCTCCTGCATCATCAGGAGATGCAGAAGATAATTTGCATTAGCATAACAACATGCTGTTTTTCTTTTTTCCATCTGAAGGAAATACCCACATACCACAAAGCCTCTGGCTACTGGTGAATTTTTTTGCTCACTTCTGTACTGAAATGCAAGAGAAATTTGTCTTGACTTGAAGTTTCTACTACTTCTTTCCCACAATTTGTTCCTAACCCACTTCAAATAAGTTTTTTGTCCTCACAGTACCAACAAAACTGCTCTTGCTGAGGACACTGGCAACTTTTATCTTGCCAAATCTAATTATTAATCTTTGTTTTTCATTTGACTTCACCACTTAATAGCATTTGACACAATGTCTCACAAGCCTTTGTGGCATGGCCCCTCCTCATCTCTCTAATTCTATATTCTATGTTCTACCATCTTCTGCCTTGCTTATTCTGTTGTTCCTTGAACAAGCCAAATTTATTCCCAATGCAGAGCCCAGCATTTGCTGTCTCTGTGTTTTGGTAGCTCTGTGGTTAAGGCATTGAGCTGCTAATCAAAAAGTTGGCAGTTCAAACTCACCAGCCACTTCAAGGAAGAAAGATGAAGCAAACTGCTTCCATAAAGATTTGTGGCCTTGGAAACCCTATGAGGCAGTTCTACTCTGTCCCACAGAAGAATCGCTATAAGTCGAGATCGACTCAGTGGCAGTGGGTTTGGTTTGGTTTGGTTGCCTGGAACACGAATCCTTGAGTGGCTCAAAAGATTAAGCAATCAGTAAAAAACTGAAAAGTGGGTGGTTTGAATTCACCCAGGGGTGCTTTAAAAGAAAGCCTTTGTTTTCCAAAGGTTACAGCCTTGAAAACTCTGTGGAACAGTTCTACTCTGCATACACGGGGTTGCCATTAGTCGGAATTGATTCCATGCCAAATAATTTTTTTTTTTTTAATGTGTCTCCTGCAGATCTTAGAATGGCTCACTCTGCTTTCTTCAAGACTCTATCCAAGGCCTTCCCTGTACACCTGCTTCTTCCTCAACCCCATACATCAAGCCCTAATACCTTATTCTACTTTCTTTTTCTCCATAGCATTTATCACCATGTGGCACCATATCAATTATTTGTTCATAACTTTGTCTCCTCCACTACACTGTAATCTCTGTAAGAAAAGGGATCTTGTCTGTCTTATTCACAGTTAAATTTATAGAAGTCAGCCTGTGCCTGACACATAGTAGGTACCTGGTAACTATTTTTGAATAACTAATTTTTAATGAAACTAATTTTGTTGAAAGTGAAGATGACTTGAAGCACTTACTGATGAAATCAAAGACTACAATCTCAACATAAAGAAAACAAAAATCCTCACAGCTGGACCAATAACCAACATCACGATAAATGGAGAAAAGATGGAAGTTGTCAGGGATTTCACTTTACTTGGATCCACAAGCAATACCCATGGAAGCAGAAGTCAAGAAATCATACATCTATTGCACTGGGCAAAGCTGCTGCAAAAGATCTCTTTAAAGTGTTAAGGAGCAAGGATGTCACTTTGAAGACTAAGGTGTGCCTAACTCAAGCCATAGTATTTTCAATTGCCTCCTATGCATGTGAAAGCTAGACAATGCATAAGAAAGACCAAAGAAGAATTGATGCCTTTGAATTGCGGTGTTGGCAAAGAATACCGAAAATACCATGAACTGCCAAAAGAACAAACAAATATGTCCAGGAAGAAGTGCAGCCAGAATGCTCCCTGGAAAGGAGAATGGTCAGACTTCATCTCATCTACTTTGGTCACGTTGTCAAAAGGGACCATTCCCTGGAGAAGAATATCCTATTTGGTAAAGTAGAGGGTCAGTGAAAAAGGGGAAGACCCTCAACAAGATGACCTGACACAGTGGCTGCAGGGATGGGCTCAAGCATAGCAAGGATTGTAATGATGGCGTAGGACTGGGCAGTGTTTCATTCTGTTCTACACAGGGTCACTATGAGTCAGAGCCCACTTGACAGCACCGAACAACAACAACAACAATTCTAAATGAATGAATAAAATTTATCAGCTATATTTATGGTTATTTTTATAGATTAGTAAGTGGAGGAAAGAAATAATATTTTGCAAAAAAAAAAAAAAAAAATCTTGAGTAAGATTTGCAAGAGACCAGAAAAACTATAAGGATAAATTTGCATACATACATGAGAAATATTTCAAAGTGAAATGAACTGAGCAGTAATGGAAAAGAGAAAAATAAGGGTGAGAGCTTTGTGTATCAGTCCCTGACAGGGGAAAAATGAGAGGCTAAAGACGAACCGTTAACTGCTCTAAGAGCTCAGAAGACTTTTGTTACTGAAAGGAGGGATGGTGTGAACCTTTGTATGTTTACAGACACCCAACTTTTTACAGCTTGTGTGTGCCTGAATTACTGCTATGTTTTCTTACTAAACATGATGGTTAACTTTATATGTCAACTTGGCTAGGCTATGATGCCCAGTTGTTTGATTAAACACTAGTCTAGTTTCTCTTACAAAGTAGTTACATGTCATTAAATCAGTTGGCTTTAAATAAAGTAGATTATCTTCTATTAGCCAGCCCTGGGAACAGTGTAAGGTGGGAGTTTGTGTGTATGGAGGCAGGCCACAGAAAGCCAGCCCAGGAACAGCGGAATGTGGGTGTTTGTGCCCCAAAGGCAGGCTGGGTAAGTGAGCAGGGGATGAGGGCAGACCAGGAAATAAGTAGAGCAGTTTGGAACAGTTAAGGGAGACAAACTTGTCTGTCAGTTTATTGTACTGTGGTGGCCCGAGTATTACTGTGAAGCTGGGGACTATGCCATCGGTGTTTCAAATGCCAGCAGGGTTACCCATGGTGGACAGGTTTAAGCAGAGCTTCCAGAGTAAGACATACTCAAAGAATGAAAAGGCCATCCACTTCTCAAATAATTGGCCAGTGAAAACCTTATGAATAGCAACGAAACATTGTGCAATATAGTGTCAGAAGATGAGCCTCTAAGGTCCAAAGGCACTCAAAATATGACTGGAGAAGAGCTGCCTCCACAGAGTACAGCCAGCCTTAAAGATGTGGATAGAGTAAAGCTTTTGGTACCTCCATTTGCTGATGTGGCACATCTCAAGATGAGAATAAACAGCTGCAAACATCCATTAATAATCAGTACATGGAATGCATGAAGCATGTATTTAGGAAAATTGGAAGTTGACAAAAACAAAATGGAATGCATAAAGATCGGTATCCTAGGATTAGTGAGCTGAAATGGACTGTTTTTGGCTATTTTGAATCAGATAATCATATGATCTACTATGTTGGGAATGACAAATCAAAGAAGAATGGCGTGGCATTCATCATCACAAAGAATGTTTCAAGATCTACCCTGAAGTACAATGCTGTCAGTGATAGGATAATATGCATACACCTACAAGGAAGACCAGTTAATACAACTATAATTCAAATTTACATACCAACCACCAAAGTCGAAAATGAGGAAACTGAAGATTTTAACCAACTTCTACAGTCTAAAATTGACCAAATGTGCAAACAAGGTGTGTTGATTATCACTGGTGATTGGAATGTAAAAGCTGGAAACAAAGAAGAATCACTGGTAGCTGGAAAATTTGGCTTTGGTGACAGAAATAATGTTGGAAATTGCATGGTAGACTTTTGCAAGACCAACAATTTATTCATTGCAAATACCTTTTCTTCAACAACACAAATAATGGCTATACATGTGGACTTCGCCACACTGAGTACATAGGAATCAGATTGACTATATCTGTGGCAAGAGGCAATGGAGAAGCTCAATATCAGCCAAAACAAGGCCAGGAGCTGACTGTGGAACAGACCATCAATTGCTCATATGCAGGTTCAAGGTGAAGCTGAACACAATTAAAATAAGTCCCTGAGAGCCAAAATATGATTTTGATTATATCCCTCCTGAATTTACAGACTATCTAAAAAATAGATTTGATGCACTGAACACCAATGATCAAAAACCAGAGAAACAGTGGGATGACATCAAGAACATCATCCATAAAGAAAGCAAAAGATCATTAAAAAGACAGGAAAGGAAGAAAAGACCAAAACGGATGTCAGAAGAGATTCCGAAACTTGCTCTTGAATGGAGAGTAGCTAAAGGAAATGGAAGAATTGACAGGATTAAAGAGCTAAATAGATTTCAAAGAGCAGCTTGAGAAGACAAAGTCAATTATCATAAAGAAATGTACAAAGACCTGGAGTTAGAAAAACAAAAGGGAAAAACATGTTTGGCATTTCTCAAGCTGAAAGAACTGAGGAAAAAATTTAAGCCTCGAATTGCGATACCGATGGATTCCATGGTCAATATGTTGAATGATGTAGGAAACATCAAAAGAAGATGGATGGAATATACAGAGTCACTATACCAAAAATAATTGGTAGATGTTCATCCATTTCAAAAGGTGGCATATGATCAAGAATCAATGGTATTGAAAGAAGTTAAAGATGCACTAAAGGAACTGGCAAAAAACAAGACTCTAGAAATTGACAGAATACTCATTGAGATGTTTCAAAAAATGGATGCCATGCTGGAAGCACTCACTCAGCTATGCCAAGAGATTTGGAAGACAGCTACCTGGCCAACTGACTGGAAGAGATCCATATTTGTACCCATTCCAAAGAAAGATGATCCCATAGAATGTGAAAATTACTGAACAAATCATTGATAACACACACAAGTAAAATTTTACTGAAGATAATTCAAGAACAGTTGCAGCAGTATATTGACAGAGAACTTCCAGAAATGTAAGCTGGATTCAGAAGGAGATGTGGAGTGAGGGATATCATAGTTGATGTCAGATGGATCTTGGCTGAAAGCAAAGAATACCAGAAAGATGTTTACTTGTGCTTTACTGACTATGCAAAAGCATTCAATTGTATAGATCATAACAAATTATGGGTAACATTGAGAAGAGTGAGAATTCCAGAACACTTAATTATACTCATGAGGAACCTGTACATAGACCAGGAGGCTGTCGTTCAAACAGAACAAGGGGATACTGCAGGGTTTAAAATCAGGAAGGGAGTACGTCAGGGTTGTATCCTTTCACCATACTTATTCAATCTGTATGCTGAACAAATAATTAAGAAAGCTGGAATATATGAAGAAGAATGTGGCATCAGGATTGGAGGAAGGCTCATTACCAACCTGAGATACACAGATGGCACAACTTTGCTTGCTGAAAGTGACATGACTTGAAGCATTTACTGATGAAGATTAAAGACTACAATCTCCAGTATGGATTACACCTCAATATAAAGAAAACAAAAATCTCACAACTGGACCAATAAGCATCATCACGATGAATGGAGAAAAGACTGAAGTTGTCAAAGACTTCATATTACTTGGTTCTGAAATCAGTGCCAATGGAAGCAGCAATCACGACATCAAAAGACAATATATATACTGCATTAGACAAATCTATTGCAAAAGACCTCTTTCAAGTGCTGAAGAGCAAAGATATCTTCTTGAAGACTAAGGTGCACCTAACCCAAGCCATGGTATTTTCAATTGGCTCCTATGTATGTGAGAGCTGGACAATGAATAAGGAAGACTGAGGAAGAATTGATGGGTTTTGAGTTGTGGTGTTAGTGAAGACTGCTAAAAGAATTAACAAATCTGTTCTGAAGGAAGTGCAGCCAGAATGCTCCTTGGAAGCGAGAATGGCCAGACTTTGTCTCACCTACTTTGGTCATATTGTCAGAAGGGACCTGTGGTGTAGTAAATTACACAGTATGGCTTTTCTAGCCATGCCATTGGTAACTCCCACTTTGCCCTGAATCAATGAGTACCTGATTGTTAAAGTTATCCACCCAGTTTATTTCTGTTGGAGCAGTAGGGAGTAATTTCTGGGAAGTTCACTCTCTCTCACCTGTGTAGAACTCTGCTGTTGGGATTGGTTGGTTTTGGCTACTCTGTCAGGCTCAAAAGGAGCCTTCCTCAAGGCAGAAGGAATCTGTCTGACTGTTGGCTGAGAAAGACATGCTGCTGAGAGATATGAGACAGACATGTTGCTTAGAGAGAGACGCAAGAGACACACACTTCTGAAAGGGAGACATGCTACTGAAAGAGACTGAGAGAGAATGTTGGCTGAGAGACAGCTGGCTAAGAGACAACTGGCTAAAAGACGGCCAGCTGAGACTGATAGTGTTCCTGAACTTGAATTGTAGCCTGTTGCTTCCCTAATAAACCCCATAATCTGTGAGTTCTGTGTGGCCACTGCAGTGAATTATCTAACCCAGCAGAGAGGTGGCAGGTGCCGCTAGAGGAACAGTTGGTGTCAAGGTTAGTAAGAGGGCTGGAGGGTGGAGGCATGTCTGGTCTCATAGAAGCAGGAATTGGACTGCTGAGAGTGATTCTTTCTTCCTCTTGTGGAGTTAGAGGAGGTCAGAGAAGTTGCCTCCTAGCCCCTTTAGCAGGACCATTCTCTGGAGAAGGATATCATGCTTGGTAAAGTGGAGGGTCAACAAAAGAGGGGAAGGTCCTCAACAAGATGGATTGACACAGGGGCTGCAAGAATGGGCTCAGCTATAGTAGGGATCATGAGGCAGTGTTTCATTCTGTTGTCCAGAAGGTCACTTTGAGTCAGAGACAACTCAACGACACATAACAACAACAACATCTTCTAAAACATAGGTGGGTTTCAACCAATCAGCTGAAGGCCTTAAGAGGAAAAAGGAAGTTTCCCTACGATGTGTTCTGCCTCCAGACAAGAAATAAATATTTTGTCAGAACATACTTACTCTTCACTCTTCCTCTCATCTGACTAGATATTGGAACACATGCCTGCACCCGATCTCCAGCCTATCACCCAATCTACAGATTTTGGACTTGCCAGTCCCCACAATTAGGGAGCTCTGAGGATGTAGCAGTTAAGGCATTTGCCTGCTAACCAAAAAGTCAATGGTTCAAACCCACCAGCCACTCTGTGGAAGAAAGATGGGGCAGTCTGCATCTGTAAAGATATACAGGCTTGGAAACCCAGTGGGGGTAGTTATGAGTCAGAATCAACTCAATGACAATGACTTTGGTTTTTTTGTTTGAGTTCCCACAACTGAGTGAGCCAATTCTTTAAATAAACCCCCCTCTCTCTCTCTGTCTGCCTATCTATCTATCTATCTGTCTATCTATCTATCTATCTATCATCTCATTGGTTCTATTTCTCTAGAGAACACTATGACACTATGACATCTGCCTCCTCTATATAAATTACAGAAGTTAAATACAGCAGTTCTCATGTTTGGCTGCACATTAAACTCACCCTGGGAGTCTGGATTTATCCCCATTTACTAAATCAGTCTCCAGGAGTGAGGTCCATAGCTATAGTTTTGCAAAGCTCCCCAAGTCACTCCAATGTAGGCAGGCTTCTACTGATGGTTTAGAATCATTACCAGAATAATGATTTCCAACTGCAGATCTGGGGCAGGTAAAAGGTAATTTTTTTATCACCTTCTGACCATTTCTACTCTGATCATCTTTAGTACAAAGTTTGTGGCTTAGTTCCTATGTTTTCTTACCTAACTTCCTTTTTTCTTTCTCAGTTCTAATGTAGAGAATCAGGATAATTTATCAAACTCAAGAATTATCTATATTTGGAAATTGTGTTCCATAATTATGTAGTTACTGAGAAGCATTAAGATATTGTTATGATGCATCACCCAAAACTAGTACACACTGTAGTAAATTTTTTTGTCAAATTTCTCATTATTCAGGTAATAGAAGAAACATCATTTTTACCTGTGAATATATAATACTATCAGGGAGCTCTGGTAGCGTAGTGCCTAAGACACTTGACTGCTCACCAGAAGGCTGGTGGTTCAAACCCACCAGCCACTCCTCGGAAGGAAGAGGGGGCAATCTACTTCTGTAGTGATACTACCTCGGAAACCCAAGGAAGGGTCGCTATGAGTTGGGTCTGACTTGACGGCACATAACAACAATAAACAACAACAATTACTAAACTATTAACCTATGTCAAGCACTATTTATAATTCTGTATCTTCATGTATAAACCAAAATAAACAACAACAACAACAAATCTTGTCATTATAACACACATGTACACTAACTGGATCAACAATTCAGCTATGAGTTTGGGGATACAACGACTTGCTGACACAGGAATAGTAGTCAGGTTCTGGCTCACTTTGGGTTCCTCAAGCAGTTACCTGCTATTTTTACCTGTCAAGCATCCCTTTCCCCTGGGGAGCTCCAACTCTCTTAAGCCATGAGGCCCACTGTACCTGCCCACCTTCCTTCATAGGGATAAACAAACAGCTCAGGCTAGTCAATCCGAGTTATTCTTTCTTGGCCACAGTTCTTGGTTCAAAGATCAGTGTGTGATCCTAACTGGGTGAAATCTTCTCAGTGGATACCAGGAATAAGAGGGTCTTTCTCTGGAATCACAGGCTGTGAATATCTTCTTTGGCTAGGGGAAGCTAGAGATGGTGCTCTATTCATGAATTGACTATAAATGTGTCATAACTATACAGAGTGCACTATAATGAAGTGATGAGAGAAACCTATGGATATTAGGCTGGTCAATTTCCAGTTGAACACTTCAAATTCTCATTGGAACACAGATAGGTTCACATTCCTCAAGTGGGTCATTCCCTTAAGCTATAGCCCTTAGAACTACAATATGAAGCCTCAGCTTTCAAGGACTTCATAGATAATGAGAGTGTGACATTTGGAAGATTTTAATAGACCTACAGTGGATCTAGATTACTCCTAGAAGAAATAGTATTTTTTATTTCATGAGAAGTTGCAAAATTACCCAAGGTATAACCGACACCATTTTCTAGGTTCCTTAGGCTTGTATTTAGGCTTGAACCAGTATCTGCAGTTGGGAATCTTCTTTCTCTCACCAAACCTTCCTTTAGGATTCTTAATGAAACTTTGTGAAAACAATATATTCAATGTGCCATATTGATGCCATCATACCATCTTTCTATTTCCTGTGAAGAGCATAAGGTTCCAATATTTGAAAATGATGTAGTGGCTCTGTAGTGCAGTGATATAACCCTTCCAGCCATAGTCTTTGTGGGACTATACAAATATGAGATGCTTGTGGCCCACCAAGGGGATTGGATAACTTGTTAATAATGTAAATAATGTACATGACGCCCTTATGTAAGTGGGGCCATGCAAAAAAGATGTCTGGAACCGTAATGCAGGGATTGGTCAGTTTTGACATCCTGCTACTCTTAAAATGAACCATCCCAGAGGTGGAAAGGGGTATGTCACTAACATCAAGAAAGAAGAGCTAGGAGTGGAGTGCATTTGAACCCAGGATCCCTGTGCTGAACCTCCTCAAGCCAGGAGACAGAGAGGGAGCTATAACATGTTGCTGAAATGGCAAGAGATGATGAGAAACTGCAAGCAGACCCCGGCAGCAGACAGAGCGGGAGGCTCCCTGGCACAAGGTACAAGAAAGCTAAGTGCCTTTGGGCAGACAGTTTGTTGGCAGAGTGGGGGACCTCTCTGGACACCTATCACAGAGCTAAAAGAGCTATGTAACATTTGCCTAAGCAAAGCAGAGGCCAAGGGGCCACAGGGACAAGAGGCCAAGGCCAGAGAGAAGCATGCCTGTGGCACAGCTGAGAAGAAGCTCTCCTGATTGAAGAATGGTATCCTCAGTCATTTCTGATCCTGAATTGTAACCTGTTACTACTCTAATAAATCCTATAATCATGAGCATTGTCTATAAGTTATGTGTGGCCATTGCAACAAATCATCAAACCTAGCAGAGAAGGAGGGAATACTGTGGGAGGGATGGCTGGTGTCAGAACTGGCAAAAAGGCTGAAGGGTGGTGGCATGTCAGACCTCTGCCTCACAGGAATCAGCATTGGGCTGCTGATCTTGACACCTCCCCCACCTCATGAAGTTAGAGGAGGTCAGACAATGCTGTCCCCGTGCCCTTTATGCAGACTCTCAACATCTCAAAACTAAAGAAAATGAATCAAACACATCTAAAATAGATTCAGACAGTCTCATATCATTCACCCAGAGAAATTCTTCACTCTGTTTCATCCCCAAGAACACTGATTAGAAGTGGGGTTGTTTTAACTGTTTATGGGGGCATTTTTGGTTGTCACAATGACTAGAGTGTGACTGAGGCTTTTTTGGAGTAGTGTAGTGCCTAAGGCACTTGACTGCTAACCAGAAGGCTGGCAGTTCAAACCCACCAACCACTCCTCATAAGGAAGATGGGGCAATCTACTTCCGTAGTGATACTGCCTTGGAAACCCAAAGAGGGGTCACTATGAGTCGGGTCTGATTCAGTGGCAAACAACAACAACAACAACAACAGGGACATTAGAAATTCTGCAATCTGATGGCCTACAAAACAGAGACTTTCTCACATCCCACACAACTTGCAAATGATAGAGGTGAACCAAAAAATCCCATTGCTATCAAGTTGATTCTGACTCAGGAACCCTATACCATAGGACAGAGTAGAACTGCTCCATAGGGTTTCCAAGGCTATGAATCTTTACGGGAGTAGACTGCCCATCTCTCTCTCTCATGGAGCAGCTGATGAGTTCAAGCCATGACCTTTTGGTTAGCAGCCGAGTGCTTAACCACTACACCAAAAGAATGACTTGACTGAGGCGAAATACCTGTTAATAATTTACATGAGCCTGGACCTTCTGCTTTACATGTAAACAGGAAGTATTTTGGGAATAGCTTTACTATAAACTAAATTTTCCAGGATTACAACCACTGTATAAATTAGAGAAGCTTGCACTTTGTTTAGAACTTTACAAAGAGTTGTTTGCATATTGGAAAAAATCAATTAATCAATGACAGCATCACTTCATTGTATGCTCTGAATTATTAAAAGAAAACTACAAACAGTTTGCATTTGTGGCTGTTGTCCTCCTGGACATAGTACAAGCATCTAAGTACGAGTATCTGACAACTCCATTATGATATCTAATGTACCTAAATATTTACATATTAAAATACACATAATTTATTATAAATTACTTTTGTTTTTCCCTTTAAATTGTTAGGGCATTTCATTGAGTTTTAAAAATATTATGCATATAGGAAGATTACATTATTTGTGAATTTCATTTCAGGATGGCAAATAGAGTGTTTATATATATATATATATTTGTTGTTGTTATGTGCCATCAAGTCAGACCCAACTCATAGCGACCCCTCTGTTTTGTAGGCCATCAGACTGCAGAATTTCTAATGTCCCTGTTGTTGTTGTTGTTGTGTGCCATTGAGTCAGATCCGACTCATAGCAACCCCTCTTTGGGTTTCCGAGGCAGCATCACTACAGAAGTAGATTGCCCCATCTTCCTTCTGAGGAGTGG
>NW_006921810.1:2668329-2676467 GCF_000298275.1 Orycteropus afer afer | reverse complement strand
CTCTGTAAATCTTCACCCAAATCCTAAAAAAAAAAAGACTAGCTATTCTACTTTAGTAAGTTTTCCTGAGACCCTGAGAAAGTCTCTTAACTGCCCCTGAATTAGTTTCCCCAAGCAGAAAGGAAGATTAGAAAACATTCTATTTCTTTTTTTATTGCCTGCTCTAGTAGACACACAAAAAATTGAGTCATATTTTCCCTTTGCTCACTACCCCTGTAATGCTTGGCTCAGCTAAGTTGATCAGTTAGGCAGCTGAAGGATCTCAGTGGAAAGATGTTTCATTCAGTGTTGTTAATTATTGACTGGGACTGTCAGACTAAAATCCAAGAAAATCTTATATTTAATAACTTTCTAGAAGCCAGAAATCTATAGCAGCTATACACTGAACTGCTTGTGGAGGCAGTAGTATGGTGGCAATGTCTACATAGAGATCTCATCATTTCCTTCTCTGTCATGAACTCTTCTAGAGAACCTGCCTCTTCCAGAGCCAAAGGCAGATTAACTTGAAGTTAATGAAGGTTAAAGTTCAGGTCCCCTCACTCACACAAGTCTTAACCAAGGTTCTGAGTTGCATCATTTTGGAAAATTTGCAGAAATAAAATATTTTTTAAAAAAGTTAATGTGATAAAATACCAATAACAAGAATTTCTCCATTTCAACCATTCAGTGACATTAATTCCATTACCCGTTTTGTGCAATCATCACCATTATCTATTTCCAAAAATTTTTTATCACCCCAAATGGAAATTCCGTATCCACTGAAGCAGAAATTCCCCATTCCTCCCCACCCAGTACCTGGTAAAAAAACTTTTGTCTCTATACATTTATCTGTTGTTGTTGTTGTTAGTTACCACTGAGTTGGCTCTGACTCATGGCGACTGCATCTATGAGAGAATGAAATGGTGTGCAGCACCGCATCATCTTCTTGATCATCGGTATGTTTGAGTCCCTTGTTGAAGCTATTGTGTAGTGTCTGTCAACTGAAGGAGCTCATCTTCTAAAACTATATAAGACATTATTCTGTTGCGATCCATAAGGTTTTCACTGGCTAATATTTAGAAGTGGATTGCTAGGCTTTTCCTCCTAGTCTGTCTTAGTTTGGAAATCCACTGGAACCTGTTCACCATGGATGACCCCGCTAGTATTTTAAATACCAGTGGCATAGTTTTCAGTATCATAGCAATCTACAAACCACCAGCACACAATACACTGAGAGATGGGTAGTGTATATATTTGCTTAAAAATAAGATGTTTTAATGATAAGCATGTAAATCCACGGTCTCTTTACACTCTGACCTCCCCTAAAGTGGCCTCTAGCTAAGACCCAGTAAGGGAGACTGAGTTGAGGTTTATGTCTGGGTATAGTGATATCTATTTATGTAGTTTGCAGTCACTTCCATGTATGGTTAAGTTCTTGCTAGTGGCCAGTTGGAGGGAGGGCTAGGATTCACAGGAATTTGGCTGGCTCTAAGGTCAATGACAACAACAACAACAAGGTCAATGAGATTTTCTATTTGCCTCATAAGTATGTGAAAGATGGACAATGAAAAAGAAGTCAGAAGAACTGATGCATTTGAACTGTGATGTTGGTGAAGAATACTGAATATACTGTGGACTGCCAAAAGAATGAACAGATCTGTTTTAGAAGAAATAATCAGAATGCTCCTTAGAAGCAGAGATGGTGAAACTTTGGTTCAATTACTTTGGACACGTCATCAGGAAAAACCAGTCACTAGAAGAGGACATCATGATTGGTAAAATAGAGGTTCAGTGAAAATTAGGCAAATCCTCAATGAGATGGACTGACAAATAGCCACAATAATGCACTCAATCATACCAACTATCACAAAGATGGCAGAGGACTAGGCAATGTTTCGTTCTAAGGTCACTATGAGTCAGAGCCAACTCAAGGGCACCTAACAACAACAACAAGGTCAGTGATGTTAACATACCATGCCACATTTCATATACTTGGTGGTCCACCAACAACCTTGGATTTCTTAACTTGAAAGTATGACAGATATCCATCCTGTGCTACTTGCCAACTTTTTCTGATACTCTTTCCCATTTGCCTACCTGGCTCCAGCACACTTTTCTATTCCGGTGCTCCCTACTTGTACACCATACTCTATCTAAACTGGACACTGTGCCTTTGCCAAACCATACCTTTGTTCTTCCTTGCCTTGAAATGACCTCACCCAGTTATAATTCAACAGGTTCATATGGGTGCTTTGATATTCAGCACAGATAAACGAAACTCATAATGAACCAAGAAAATAAGGACAAAGAAAACTTGCAAATGAATATTATAAAGTCAAAGAGTATTTATGATTAGTCACTGCATAAGAAAACTTGAAATGCTCCCAAATCTGACATCTCATATATGCCACAAACTTTGACAGAAATTTCCCCAGATTGGGCAGCAATCCTAAACATGTACATGACTTTCAGCTGAAAGAGACTTTCTAAAACATCGATTAAAAAACAAACCAGAAACCTCCAAAAATTTTGTTCAGTCAAGTGAGAGGAAACAGTGAATTATCTTCCTAGTCCTGCTATAGTAAATGATATCACAAACTTGTTATATGAAGAGGAGACCAAGGAATATGCAGCCAAACAAACAAAAAATGTTATTTTCCTAGATTTTGTGACATTTGGGTATTTGTTAGCTCTTTAAAATCTGTAAATATGCTGTGCTTTCTTTTCTCATTCTAAATAAATTTTTATTTTATTCTTAATTTTGTGCCTAAGTTTTCCTAACAAGGGTTCTTCAAATTGTGTGAGCCTCCAGCCCCAGAAAACCTAGGGCCATCTCGTCTTCCCTGAGGAATCTGACCAACCTACAGAAGAAGGGGAGTCTCTTAGCTCTGCCATCATCACCACGCCCTTCCCCACCCCTGTGCTTTTTACGTTATTCTCCAACATCTGCTAAGTTGTGGGGCACAGGCAGCAAGAACAGGTTAATGATCCAAATATCAGACCACTTTCCCTGAGTAATACCACATTCTATTTCTCCAAAGAGGCTGGATGTTTTCCAGAGTTCAACAACCTGATCACCACTGAAGTATTGATATAAATGTTGAAGAGGAGAATTTTATTGTTTACTAAGCAAACATATGCTGGTTTTTGTAAATAGAATATTTTTTTTATTGTATTCAGCAATAAAAATTGTTCAATCTACCCTAGTTGTCAAAAGCTTTGAAATGCATTCATTCATTCATTCATTCATTCATTCATTGGAGGGTGGGTTCTCTAAGAACTTACATCATCAACACAGGCTCTAAAATAAAAAAAAGTTACATACTAAGAATATCTGGGAAATATTTATCTGAGGACAGAGTAACTGTCCATGCATTTTAAGATTAATCTTTCGTTAGGGAAAAATGTGAAGGAAAGGAACAAAAGGTCAACCTTTGGATAAAATAGTCTTAGAGAGAATGCTTTAGTTCCTTTGCATAGCATAGCAATTCAGGTAAATAAACAATTTGTTCATTAAGTATGAAAGATATATAAGAAACTGCTGGATGCACAGGTGGGCTATAATTGCCCTCTCACCATCTCCCTAGCTGCTTATGGACATAAAGTAAAGTATGTTCTTTAGAAGAAGATGATTGCTCTCTGAAGAAACGCAGAACTCTGTTCAGTTCCTAGTGGGAAAAAGTAGGAAAGGTTATTCTCTGGTGCCAATAAATCCATAGCCTAAAAAGTGGCAATAAATTATGTCCACTGCCTGCAAGGAGCGTTCCACTTTTATTATAACTTTTTTACCTTTCATTGTTGTCGTTATTGTTAGGTGCCATCAAGTCAGCTCCGACTCATAGCGACCCTATGAGAAAAAACACTGCCCAGTCTTGCACCTGCCTCACAATTCTTGCTATACCTGAGCCCATCATTGCAGCCATTGTGTCAATCCATCTAATTGAGGGCCTTCCTCTTTTACCTTTCATTACTCCCTTTTATTTTCCCTTCCCCAACTTGCTCTCTGTACCTGCTATATGGTGTATAGACATGGCTGGCTGATTAGTATATGTTCCCAGGACAGAGGAATTTAGGCATTGCCCTTCCAAGATGTGAACTGGGGAGTGAACTAACCCTGTGGACAGGAGCCTAACTTTGGGGAACCTAGCCTGATGATGAGATGTGTTGTTCAACTCACCCCTGTCCTGTTCACTCTGTAAGTAATAAATGCCTAATGATCACACTACATTAGAAGTGTCTGGTCTGTGTTCGCCTCCATACTGTGCTTTACTAAAAATTGGTGAATATAGAGACACTGCAGAAATCTTCACAGTAAACAAATCACCAATGATCCAAACACTCCAATGTTGTTTGAAAGAACTTTACTGACTAAAGCTATCAGTAAATACTCATCTCCACTTGCAAGAATGAGAAAGAATATACTTTATTAGCTAGAAAGAAACAAAGGAAAACCAACTTTCAATATGGCAAAGAGAACAGTAGTTTCTCAAGTTTTTAGTGCTGGTCTCAGAGAATATAAAAATAGTTATTAAAAACTCATTTGAACTTTACTATAATATAATGGAACTTGTTTGAAAGGTCAAACCACACTTTATCAAGGTTCTTTTGGGTGCTGTAGTAAGGAAACTACCTGGAATGTAAACTAGTCTTGTCTCCTAACAATTTTTGCTCTAATGCAGTGGTTCTCAATCTTGGTGTCACACTGGAATCACTTAGGGAAATCTAATTGGTCTAGGTGCAGGCTGGAAATAAGCTCCTCATGAAAGGAGTGTTGAGAACTACTGCTCTATAGCAATGTTTCTCAACCGCAGCAATACTGACATTTTGGGCCATATGGTTCTTATTTTGGAGGGCTATCTTGTACATAGGAGTCCCTGGGTGGTGCAAATAGTGAAGCACTCTATCACTAGCCAAGAGGTTGGTGGTTCAAACCCACCCAGAGACACCTTGGAAGATAGGCCTAGTGATCTACTTCCACAAGAGCCCTGAAAACCCCATGAAGCAGTTCTACTATGTGCACGTGAGGTGGTCATGAGTTGGAAATGACTCAATGGCAATAACAATTTTATACATCATCAGATGTTTAGCAGCACCTTTGGACCTACCCATTAGATAACCACTAGCCATCCTTTAACTCCCCCATCTCAATTGTGATAACCAAAAATGTCTCCAAACCAACAACCAACCAGTTGCCAACAAGTCAGCTCTAACTCATGGTGACTCCATGTGTGTCAGAGTAGAACTGTGCCCCATGGGGTTTTCAGTGGTTGATTTTTCAAAAGTATATTGCCAGTCCTTTCTTCTGAGGCATCTCTGGGTGGACTTGAACCACTAATTTTCTGATCAACAGCTGAGTGTGTTCATTGTTTGCATCACTGAGGGACTTCCAAAAGACACTGTCAAATATCCCCTGGGGAGTCAAAATCACCCATGGTCAAGAATGACTACTGTAAAGAAACAATATTATATTAAATCAATTTTACTATTTTCAGTTGTTAGAAGGCAATCCTGGAAAATAAAAACAAGGCAGGACAGAACCTCATTTGACACTACTAGGTAGGGCCCTGTGTGTACCAGTGAATAGTGCACTGATCTCTAGGGCACAGAATGCAACTGAGCCCTTAGAAATGGAAAAATTATGAGAATGTTACAAATTGAGCAAAACTTCAAAATAACCATCTAAAAATTAACACAACTTCAGCTAGCTAGGGATTTACAGATTAGAAGTGGATTTGACCATGTCTGTCATATCTGACTTCATTCCATTTAGTAAGGCTTTCATATTACCACTCCCCACCAAAAAAAATCTGCTACAATCTTGTCAACAGGCAACTATTTTTAGACAAGCTTATTTTCTTTGGTGGCTCTAGAATACTGAATTCTCCTACAGGGACCGGTTTATAAGGAGATTCAGTCAACTGAAGAGCCCTGAAGTTAGCAACATTACATCAAAAAGGGAAATTAACACTCCTAATTGTACTCTGAGCCCTAGACCTCCCTGCATTTTATTTGCAAATGCAATTACTCCAGGCCCATAACACTTTCAGGTGTGATTTTTAAAACACAAGTAGGCCTGCAGACAAGTAGGTAAATTTGGCTGAGTTTATTGCTTTCTATTTATGTGAGCCAATAATTTTCACAAGCTGAGTCTTCAGTGTAAAAATCAAATGTACCTTTAATTCTGCAAGTGCATTTTCCTTTTTCCTAGCTCTTTAATGCTTTATCTTAGAATGATTTCCTGCAGATCAGAAAGCAATCTAAAAGGAGAAGTAGGTTAAAACTATATGAGTTCTGTCAAAAATAGTATTTTCCTCAAAACATTTTTAAAAAAAATCTAGCCACAGTGACACAGTCCCTAGTTCAATCTACATTCCTCTTCTACTAAACCTGACACAACAAAAGACTTACTTGTTTACTGCTGTATTCTGTAGGAACAAAGAGTCTGAGATGAGCATTTGGTAGAAAAGTAGAAGAAAATCACAATTAATGACACAGAAAAAGTGGAAGAGACAGACACAGTATTCAGCGACATCATTTTTGCTGCTGTCTTACCTGCACAATGGAAAAAAAACCCAACCAAAACGCAATAAAAAGAAGGGATAGGAAACTTTTCTAAGAGCAACTATTGGGTTAAAAATTGAAGATCAAATACAGAAACAGTTTTACCTAGTTACTCAACTCATTCACTTTTAAAATTAAAAACAGAACAGATCATCAAACTACATAATAACTACAAAAATATGAAAGATGATCAATTTTAGAACATAGCCACTGAAAGGAAAAGAAAAAAGAGAGAAGAACAAAGGGGGATGGACAGAGGAATGGATGGATGGAAGGAAAGAGAGATAGATATAGGGGAGATTGACTTTTCTCTACTATACACAGAATAATACCTTAATCTTGAAGCATTTAGAATATTGCTCTCAAAAACTAAACGGCAATTTCACAACAATAGAAGTACCTGGTGCATGGTGTTAGGAAACTCTAGTATATATCCTCATGATTTAAAGGAGTCAAAAGTGATAATTCAAAGTATTTAATAACTGATACAGTGAGGGCACTAGTAATTAATGGCAAGCATTCTGTGTTTAAACAGTCCTTCGGCCATCCTGGTGCTTGGCACATGGCTGAACGCTCCAGCTTTGGATATAAGGAAAACAGGACCAGAGGTATATCTAAGGAATAGCTGGTATGGCACAGGTCCTGGGTGCCACCTGAAGGTGGGTGCCATTGAACAAATTTCTATTAGCCATTGCCAGCTGTGAGAAATTATTCAGCAATTTAAAACTAATTGCACTAGGAGCTATTTTCTGTAGGAATGCCTCTAAGCAGTATGTGTGTAGTGATTACAAAAAGAAAGGAAGGAAGCAAGATGGTGGCATGAACGGCTGCATGCTCCTATCCCCCACAACTAAAACAGAAAACATCAAGCAAAAGTAGGTGAATTAACAACTCAGATTAAATTTCATTCCTTTGGAAACCAGTCAAAGGGTTACAGAATTTTATCAAATGCTGAATTAAGAAAAAGTCTACTCTCAAATAGTAAAAAAAAAAAAAAAGAAAAAAGAAAAATTCTACCATAGATGTTCTTTCCTCTCCTCCACCTCTCCAGCAGCTGGCGCTATAGCAGAGGCTGCTGTTCTGGTGATAAACCCTGAACCACAAACTGCGCTCCTAGACAGGGGTGTGTTCTCTTGTTTGGGAATGTGTGGAACAGACTTTTGTCAGTGAATTGTGTCTGTCTGTTCCTATTGGTCTGGGGGCTGCCTGAAGTACTAAGAAGGTGATCTTCCCAATATGGAAGCATCTACACACCCATGTGACTGGGGTTTAGCATCAAGTAGCAGCCACAGGCTATGCTCACTCTTCATCACATGGGATGATGCTCGAAGGGATAGGTGCAGACTATTGTAGTGGTTTTGGTACTCTTGTAGGGCTTTGCCCTTTGGGAAGACTCAATAGGCCAGCATGCCCTTTGAAGAAATCTATTAGGTCACTGACTAAGTACAAAGATAACAAAATTGGGACACATACTTTGTAAAAATTAGTTTGGAAAAGTCACTAAACAAACAGTTGATTTCAGCTTTCATTAAGTAACAAGAGCAATCCTTGAGGAGTGAATGAATCAGATATTTTCTGGTTTTGTTTTTTTTTTTTTT
>NW_006921810.1:2667446-2668229 GCF_000298275.1 Orycteropus afer afer | reverse complement strand
ATATAAAAGTATGGGTTCTGGTAAGGTGAAAATACTGCTTTAGAGTATTACTAGAGAGGACAGAAATTCTCAAACTGTTTTTCTGTAAAGTTTTCTACTGCAAAGGAACATACTATAGGGCAATCATCATGTTGGTTTTACAGGACATGATGCTATACAATATAGGGGAAAAAAGGAGAAATGGGCAAGTAAGTAAACCTGTTAAGAAATAGTGATAGGAAAGGCAGTACTTCCACATGAAGCACTGGAGTCCTTACATATAGTTGTCAGACTTTCCTGAGGTATTGTTCTGTTTATTTCAGTCTATTGCCTCCTTTCTGCTCTTTGACATAAGAAGTGAGTAACAACAGTCACTTTAATCAATGCATTGGGTTTTCTATCAGTTGGGTAAGGTTTGATCTTTTCTACAAAAGAATCATACCTTCCCCACTTCCATAGCAAATAATTTTTCTAGTAAGGTTCTGATTACTAAGTTGCGACAGCCCTTAAAATCTGCTGCTCATCAGATTCTCAGGACTAGTGTATGAAATCACATTCTCTGGCCTCTTCTCAAGCCTATAGAATCTTCCCGACAACTCTGGCTAACTTAACACTACCTGTATAAACTCTTTGTGAACAGAGGAAGCAGGTTAGTAAAGCATAAATGGTGGCCCCCAAGAAAACGTTGGTAGTTAAAGACTAGCTATTCTCATAATTCAAAATGCACCAACAGCAGAAGAGAAGCCAGATGATTGGGACCTTCTAAAAATTAAATTTTTATGTGCTTCCAAAGACTTCTCCAAA
>NW_006921810.1:2658248-2665051 GCF_000298275.1 Orycteropus afer afer | reverse complement strand
TCTGGTTTTGTTTTTTTTTTTTTTTGTTCCTGTTGTTGTTGTCATTTGTGTCTTCCCTGGAGTACAAGTAATTATTTATCCTTTGAAACACAAGTTGGGCATGGGCTTCAGTGAGGAAATCCTGTAGGGCAGTTCTACTCTGTCCTATAGAGTCACTATGAGTAGGAATTGACTTAATTGCAGTGTGTTTGGCCTTCTGGGTATTTGCAAAAATAGTTATAGAAGGTTACTGAGCAGGCAGACTATTACAGCCGTCAATGATTTAAAACAAAACAAAAAAAATGACTTCAATCCCTGGGGTAGAAGAAGAATTTGAATTCTAGAATGATTACATTATAATACTGAAATAGTCCCATTTCAACAAACAAATCACAAGGCATACAAGAAACACATGAAAGAACAATATAAGTAGACAGAAATTAATCCTATGGAAGCCCAGATAATGGAGAAATTATAAGATTTTAAAATAACAATACTAAATATGTTCAAAGAACTAAAGGAAAACACAAAGAAATCACAAATGAACTAAAAGAACCCAGGAAAATGGTACAGGAACAAAATGAAAATTTCTATAAAAGATAGAAACTATAAAAATGACTCAAACTTACATATTGGAGCTGAGAAGACAATAACTCAAATAAATAAAAGTCACTGAAAACACTTAACACAAATTGGGCTTAGCGGAAGATAGAATCAATAAGTAGAACATAATATATTATTGAGACTGAAGAGAAACATGAAAAAGAGATAAAGAAAATAGAGCAGAGGCTACTGAAATTGTGGGTCACAAATAAGCAAACCAACATACACATCATAAAGACCCTGTAAGGAGAAGAGAAAGAGAACAAGACAGACTATTTGCAGAAATAACAAAAAAGTTTCTAGATCTGATGAAGGTCATGAATCTACAAATCCAAGAAGCTCAACAAACACCAGGGAGCTCTGGTAGCATAGTGGCTAAGTCACTTGCTTGCTAACCAGAAGGCTGGTTGTTCAAACCCACCAGCCACTCCTCGGAAGGAAGGTTGGGCAATCCTACTTCCGTAGTGATACTGCCTCGGAAACCCAAGGAGGGGTCGCTATGAGTCGGGGCCGACTCGACGGCACATAACAACAACAACAACAACAAACACCAAGTAGGATAAACCCAAACAGATTCCCACTGTGACACATTATAATCAAACTCTTGAAAACCAAAGATAAAGAGAGAATCCTGAAAGCAGCAAGATAGTTTCAAATAGTCACACAAGGGATCCTTGATAAGATTAAATGCTGATCTCTCTTCAGAAACCTTAATGGTCAGAAGGTAATGGAATGAATTTAAAGTACTTAAAGAAAAGAACTGTCAACCAAGAATTCTGTATCTGGCAACACTGTACTTCCAAAATAAGGGCAAAGTTAAGATATTCTCAAATAAACAAAAGCTGAGGGAGTATGTTACAACCAGACCTGTTGTTGTTGTTATGTGCCATTGAGTCGCCCCGACTCATAGCGACCCCTCCTTGGGTTTCCAAGGCAGTATCACTACAGAAGTTGGATTGCCCTACCTTCCTTCCAAGGAGTGACTGGGGGGTTTGAACCACCAGCCTTCTGGTTAGCAGTCAAGTGCCTTTTGGCACTATGCTACCAGAGCTCCTACAATCAGACCTGCTCCATAAGAAATTCTAAAAGGAGTCCTTCAGATGTAAAGGAAAAGATATTAAACAGTAACCCAAGGCTGTAGAGATTAAAAAAAAAAAAAACATCTCCAGTAAAAGTAATTTCATGGACAAATGTAAGGGTCAGTTTTATGGTATTTTCTGTTGGTGATTCTAGTTGTTATATCCTTCATGCTTTATAATGATAAATACATTTAAAAATTAGTATAAATTTATGTTATTGGGTACACGATGTATAAGGCTGTTGTTGGTGATAATAATGTAAATGGGGGCAGGGGAGGAGGGGTATAGGAATAGGGCTTTTGTATGTTAAACTGGTATCATTTTAATCCAGGTTGTTACAAATTTAAGGTATTAAATGTTATCTTCATAGTAATCACAAAGAAATATCTAAAAAACATACACAGGAGGACAGGAGAAAGGAATTAAAATATCTCAATACAAAAACTCAAACACAAATGAGGGCAGTACTTGAGTACAAAAGAGGGACAAATAAGGTATAAAACAGACAAAACAAAACAAATCCATGACACATTTATATGCTGTCTATAAGAGACACATTTTAGGCCCGGAGAAATGAAAAGGTTAAAAGTAAAAGGATAAAAAAAATTTTTCCATGCAAATTGTAATCAAAAGAGAGCTGGGTTGGCTACGCTGATACCAGACAAAATAGACTTTAAGTCAAAATCTTTTATAAGAGACAATGAAGGGCATTTTATAATGATAAAAAGGGCAATTCATCAAGAATATATATATGCACCTAATATCAAAGCCCCCAAACATATGAAGCAAAAACTGACAGAATTGCAAGGAGAAATATATTGCTGTAAATAATACTTGAGATTTCAATACACCCCTTTCAATAATGGACAGAACATCTAGAAAGAAGATCAATAAGAAAATAGAGGACTTAAATGACATTATAAACCAACTAGATATAAAAGACATTCATAGTACATTCTACACAATAATAACAATTCTTCTCCAATGCACATGGATCATTCTCTAAGATAGACTATATGCTAGATCACTAACCAAGTCTCAATAAATTTTTAAAAATTGAAATCATGTAAAGTATCTTCTCCAACCTTAAGGAATGAAAGTAGAAATTAATAACAGAAGGAAAACTAGAAAACACACAAATATGTGGAAATGAAACTACACAGTATTAAAGAACTTAATAAAGCAAGGGAGAAATCAGAAAATACCTAGAGTCATGTGAAAATGAACGTACCAAAACTTAAGGGATGTAGCAAAGGCATTTTTCAGAGGGAAAATGACAACAGTAAATGCCTATATTATCAAGTCAACAACATAACTATACAACTTAATCAGCAAAACAAGAGCAAATGAAGTGCAAAGATACCAAAAGGAAGGAAATAAAAGCAATCTGAGCAGAGATAAATGAAATAGAAAAAGAGAAAAAGAAAAAAAAAAAAAGGCAATGATAATAGAGAGGGAAGGTGAAGGAAATATCATGGTCAGAGTAGGTTACTACGTAGCCTGTGGTATTTAGCCTCCAAGATGCTCCGAATAATCCTTTCCTCTTGATATTAATACCCTTGTGTAGACCCCTCCCATAATGAACCATGGTTTGTCTATGTGACCAAGAGAATAGGTTACTGACATGTCACCTCTGATATTCAGTTATAAAAGACTGCAGCTCTGTCTTGGGTGCTCCCTTGCTGTCTCTTGGTCACATACTGGGGAAACCATATAGCAAGCAGCATGTGAAGAGGCCCAGGTAGTAAAGAACTGAAACATCTTAGTATGAGTTAGTTTGGAAGTGGAATTTCCAGTCCCAGTCATAACTTCAGAGAATATGACACATGTCTTCAGAGAATAAGACCACTTGACTGCAACTTCATGGAAGAACCAGTCAGGAATACTTACCCTCAGAAACTGTGAGATCAGAAACATTTGTTGTTTTATGCTGCTAAGCTTTAGAGTAATTTGAAATGCAGCAATAGATAACTAATATGCAACAGCTTTAAGAGAAGTAAAAAGAAAATAAATATATAAAAATATTATACAAATATACTTAGCTTGTACAAATACACTTAACTTGAGGAACTGAATTTCCATCAAGGACAGGGCAAGAAAGGAAGATGAGGCTAAGAGAGTCAGTACTTTGCTGACTTCTTGTGCTCTGGACAGGAAGCAAACTTACAGAAAGCACAAGATAGGTGATCCTCTCTACTATGAAAAAGATCAGAAAAATACCAAATATCAAAGGTGCCCTGTTGGCACAATGGTTAAGTGCTTAGCTAATAACACAAAAGTCAGCAGTTCAAACTTGTCAGTTGCTCTGTGGGAGAAAAAACCTGGTGATCTAGTCCTGAAAAGATTATAGCCTAGAAAACTCTATGGGTCAGTTCTATTCTGTCCTATATTGTCATCAAGAGTCAGAATTGACTCAATGGCACACAATAATACCACCACCATACCAACTAAATGCCAAACTGAGTAACAGCGATGATAATAACAGAAGGAACATCCTTAGTAGCATGTTTACTATATGTCCTCCAGTTTCTAAACATTATTTTTCATCCTCATTAAAAGCCCCATCAGATATGATATCATTAGGAATTATCATGAAGACAGTTTGGTGTGAAAGCCTAGGCTCTTTCCACTATATTGCATTGCCTTGAAAGAAAATCAATACACAATCTTACTAAAGGCCAAGTAAAGCAGATAAACCTGACAAGTTAGGTTAGTTGTATCACACATGAAAATCAAGTTCTAAAGTGAAATAGAGGTAACCAAACAGTGAGTGAAATCAGAAACTCTGAATCCTCACCAGATCACTGCTCATGGATCCTTATTGCTCTATCAGCTGATTTTTTTTTTTTTTTTTTTTTCTAATCTGCAATGAGGCCAGCCTGGTCCTAGACTTTAGGACTGATTCTATCTCTGTCCATGAAGACTATCAAACAACCTATTGCAGGAGCCCTGGAGCCCAGATGCTCACTGGTACAACAGTGAGTCTGTCTCACTGGTGATCTTCTCCAACATTGGCACTCCAGTTCCACAACAGCTGGTCTTGTCAGAGAGTTCCTTCTTTGATTTAGTCTAGAAATATATATGACTTAGGGTGAAAAGAAGACATCAGAGCTTTATGGGAAACAAGGAGAATGGCTTTCTACCTTATTATATTTGACTTCCAGCACTGAAAATAAGGAGAATGTATGAGGAAGATTTTGTTCATTTTTTATTTATTTACTTACTTTTTGTAAATTTTAAAAAAATACATATATATGATACATGACAAAGTTAAAAATTCAAATAATACGGTAAGAGTATTCAGTGAAAAAAGTAATTCTTTCTACCTTCTTTTCCCCAGAGTAACCATTGTTGTGTTTATCTCTTGTTGTTGTTAAGTGCTATAGAGTCAGCTCTGAAACCTAGCGACTCTAAGTACAACAGAACGAAACACTGCCCATGCCTGTGCCAGCCTCACAATCCTTACTATACCTGAGCCTATCATTGCAGCCACTGTGTCAATCTTGTTGAGGGCTTTCCCCTTTTTTGTTGACCCTACACTTGACCAAGGATGATATCCTTCACCAAGGAATAATCCCTTCTGAAAATATGACCAAAGTAGGTGAGACAAAGTCTAGCCCTTCTGGCTTCCAAGGACCATTCTGGTTGCAGATTGATATCCTAGGCATTAGTGAGCTGAAGTGGACTGGTTCTGGCCATTTTGAATCAGACAACCATATGATCTACTATGCCGGGAATGACAAATTGAAGAGGAATGGCATGACATTCATCATCACAAAGGATATTTCAAGATCTGTCCTGAAGTGCAATGCTGTCAGTGATAGGATAATATCCATACACCTACAAGGAAGACCCTTTAATACGACTATTATTCAAATTTATGCACCAACCACCAAAGCCAAAGATGAGGAAATTGAAGATTTTTATCAACATCTGCAGTCTGAAATTGACCAAACATGCAATCAGGATGTGTTAATTATCGCTGGTGACTAGAATGCAAAAGCTAAAAACAAAGAAGAATCACTGGTAGTTGGAAAATTTGGCCTTGGTGACAGAAATAATGCTGGAAATCATGTGGGAGACTTTTGCAAGACCAACGACTTACTCATTTCAAATACCTTTTTTTCAACAACACAAATGGCGGCTGTACACATGGACTTTGCCAGATGCAACACACAGGAATCAGATTGACTACATCTGTGGCAAGAGGTGATGGAAAAGCTCAATATCTTCAGCCAAAACAAGGCCAGGAGCTGATTGTGGAACAATCCATCAACTGCTCATATGCAAGTTCAGCTTGAAGATAAGGACAATTAAAACAAGTCCACGAAAGCCAAAATATTATCTAGAATATATCCCTCCTGAATTTAAAGACCATCTGAAGAACAGATTTGATGCACTGAACACCAATGACTAAAAACCAGAAGAACTGTGGGATGACATCAAGAATATCATCCATGAATAAAGCAAGAGATCACAAAAAAGACGAAAAAAGAAGAGAAGACCAAAATGGATTGCAGAAGAGACTCTGAAACTTGTCCTTGAGCAGAAAGTAGCTAAAGCAAATGTAAGAAATGACAAGACAAAAGAGCTGAACAGAAGATTTCAAAGAGCAGCTTGAGAAGACAAAGCCAATTACTATAATGAAATGTGCAAAGACTTGGAGTTAGAAAACTAAAACGGAAGAATACACTCAGCATTTCTCAAGCTGAAAGAACTGAGGAAAAATTTAAGCCTCAAGTTGCAATACTGAAAGATTCTATGGGCAAAATACTGAATGATGCAAGAAACAAATATTAAAAGAAGATGGAAAGAATACACAGAGTCACTGTACCAAAAAGAACTGGTCAATCTTCATCCATTTCAGGAAGTGGCATATGATCTAGAACCAATGAAATTGAAGGAGGAATTCGAAACTGCAATGAAGGAATTGGCAAAGAACAAGGCTCCAGGAATTGACGGATTACACACTGAGATATTTCTACAAACAGATGCCACATTGGAGGAACTCACTCGGTTATGCCAAGAAATTTGGAAGACAGCTACCTGGCCAACTGACTGGAAGAGATCCATATTTGCACCCATTCCAAAGAAAGGTGATCCCACAGAATGTGGAAATTATAGAACAATATCATTAATATC
>NW_006921810.1:2654236-2657914 GCF_000298275.1 Orycteropus afer afer | reverse complement strand
ATATGAAGAAAAACGTGGCATCAGGATTGGAGGAAGAATCATTAACCTGAGACATGCTGATGACACAACTTTGCTTGCTGAAAATGAGGATGAATTGAGACACTTACTAGTGAAGATTGAAGAATACAGTCTGCAGTATGGATTACATCTCAGCGTAAAGAAAACAAAAATCCTCACAACTGGACCAATAAGCAGCATCAAATGAATGGAGAAAAGATTGATGTCAAAGAATTCACATTGCTTGGGTCTACAATCGATGCCAATGGAAGCAGCAGTCAGGACATTAGACAACGTGTAGCACTGGGCAAGTCAGCCACAAAGGAACTCTTTCAAGTGCTGAGGAACAAGGATGTCTCCTTGAGGACTAAGGTGCGCCTGACAAAAGCAATGATATTTTCAATCACTTTGTATGCATGTGACAGCTGGACAATGAATAAGGAAGACCAAAGAAGAGCTTATCCTTTTGAGTACTGGTGTTGGCAAAGAATGGTGAAAGTACCATGGACTGCTAAAAGAACTAACAGATCTGTCCTGGAGGAAGTGCAGCCAAAATGTTCTTTGGAAGTGAGAATGGCCAGACTTCATCTCACCTACTTTGGTCATGTTGTCAGAGGGACCATTCGCTGGAGAAGGATGTCATGCTTGGTAAAGCGGAGGGTCAAAGAAAAAGAGAAAGGCCTTCAATGAGATGGACTGACACAGTGGTGGCAACGACAGGCTGAAGTATAGCAAGGATCATGGAGCTGGTGCAGGATTGGGCAGTGTTTCGTTCTGCTGTGTATGGGGTAGCTATGAGTTGGAAATCACTTGACGGCACCTAACACACACACACACACCAAGGCACTGATAACCCTGGCTCTGTTAAAACAGGGCCCTGTTAATCCATGGCATGAGGTGACAACATTAATATGCAAAATAGCACCCCCAATAGATCAAGTACTTGTGAGAAGTGAGGCTCTGGGTGATCACATATTTGATACTTTTCTGCAATTCTGTCAGAATGAGGAGCATAAGGAAGCTGGTTGGTTGGGCCTACTTACACTAGAAAAAGTGGTGAAAGAGTGAGATGAGCTCAGGGCTGCTGAGTCATGGCTTAAGCACATAAAAGACCTCAATGTTTCCAGGTGTCGTCTGAAAGAAAGCATTATTTCTTCTAGTAACAGAACTGATAGTGCCGAAAACCAAATCCAGAGTCTTATTGTAAGGGTAGCTGAATTACAACACCAATTAAATTACCAACCCAGAATGGTGTCTGAAGTTAAAGTGAGGGCATTGACTGGGAAAAAATGGAATCTTGAAACCTGGAATGGGGACATATGGGCAGATAGTCAGGAAGATCAGGATACAGAGCCTGTAAATTCTGTTGAATCCCTCCCATCTGAAGTGTAGTGCCTAAGGCTCTTGACTGCTAACCAGAAGGCTGGTGGTTCAAACCCACCAGCCACTTCTTGGAAGGAAGATGGGGCAATCTACTAGTGATACTGCCCTGGAGACCCAAGGAGGGGTCGCTATGAGTTGAGTCTGACTTGATGGCACATAACAACAACAAATAATCCCCTCCACCTCAGTTTGATGGGATTAACCCAACAGTTTCTGCTGGGTCATTGCCTGAGGCAGAAGCCATGGAAGACATTGCTGAATGTTCTCAAGAACTGCCCCAACCACCCATTGTTGCTGCTAGACCAATAACTGAAGTCCAAGTGAGCCCCAAAAGGTGAAATACAAAGTGTGATTGAAGAGGTGGTATGCTACACCCGAAAAGACCTACTTGATTTTGCTAACATGTACAGACAGAAACCTGGAGAATATGTATGGGAATGGCTACTGAGGGTATGGGATAATGATGCAAAGAATATAATATTGGATCAGTCTGAGTTTATTAATTTAGGCCCACTAAGAACAGATTCTTCATTCAATGTTTTAGCTTGAGAGGTTAGGAAAGGATCTAACAGCTTATTTGGTTGGCTTACTGAAGAATGGATTATGTGGTGGCCTACCTTAAGTCAAGCTGAAGTACCAGACCTGCCTTGGTATAATGTAGAAGAAGGTATCCAGAGGCTTAGGGAAATTGGCCTGTTAGAATGGATTTATCAGATTAGACCCCTAGAGCCAGAAATGGAGAGTCCAGAAGACATGCCTTTCACCAGTACAGTGAGGAATAAATTTGTGAAGGGAGCTCCAGCATCCTTGAAGACTGTTGTGATTGCTATTTTATGTAAACCTGATTTGACAGTGGGAACTGTCCTAATTGAACTAAGACACTTAACTACTATGGGGCTGACTGGACCCCATGGTAGCAGGGGCCAAGTGGCAGCAGTTAATCAACAAAGGCAAGGTGGGCGTGGTTACCAGAATGGACAGCAGAGTCGGAACAGTAATCAGAATAGTCTGACTTGTGTGGAATTACGGCATTGGCTACATATGCATGGTGTTCCTAGTAGTGAAATAGATGGCAAACCTACTAAATATTTACTTGATCTGTATAGAAAGAAGAATTCTAGGTCAGGTGAACAGAAGCCTAGATTGAATTGCCAGAATACAGAGTCACGACCTCTCAATCAATTCCCAGACCTGAGTCAGTTTACAGACCCACAACCCCTTGAATGATGGGGAGGCCGGGTTCTTTTAAGGAAGGACCCCACTACATTGCCAAAAATCTATAATGTCAATCTTTCTTTCAGCCTTCCCCAAAGGGATCTGAGACCTTTAACAAGAGTGACTGTTCATTGGGGAAAAGGAAATAATCAGACTTTTCAGGAATTACTGGACATTGGCTCTGAACTGACACTAATTCCAGGAGACCCAAAGCATCACTGTGGGCCACCAGTCAGAGTGGCGACATATGGAGATCAAGTTATTGATGGAGTCTTAGCTAAGGTGCATCTCACAGTGGGTCCAGTGGGTCCCTGAACCCATCCTATAGTGATTTCCCCAGTTACACTATGCATAATTGGAATAGATATACTGAACAATTGGCAGAATTCCCATATTGGGTCCCTGATATGTGGAGTAAGGGTTATTATGGTAGGAAAAGCCAAGTGGAAACCATTACAACTGCCTCTACCTACAAAAATAGTAAATCAAAAGCAATATTGTATCCCTAGAGGGTTTGCAGAGATTACTGCCACCATCAAGGACTTGAAGGATGCAGGGGTGGTGATTCCCACCACATCCCGTTTTAATTTGCCTATTTGGCCTTTGCAAAGAACAGATGGATCTTGGAGAATGACAGTAGATTATCATAAACTTAATCAGGTGGTGACTCCAATTGCAGCTGCTGTTCCTGATGTGGTTTCATTGCTTGAGCAAATTAGTACATCCCCTGGTACTTGATATGCAGCTATTGATCTGGCCAATGCCTTTTTCTCAATACCAATTTCAAAAGACCATCAGAAGCAGTTTGCCTTCACCTGGCAAGGCCAACAGTATACTTGCACAGTGTTTCCTCAGAGATATATCAACTCCCTGGCATTATGTCATAATTTAGTCCACAGAGATCTTGATCACCTTTCCCTTCCACAAGACATCACACTGGTCCATTATATTGATGACATTATGCTGATTGGACCTATTAAGGAAGAAGTATCGATGACTCTAGACTTATTGGTGAGACATATGCATGCTAGAGGTTGGGAAATTAACCCAAGAAAATGCAGGCACCTTCCACCTCAGTGAAAT
>NW_006921810.1:2643403-2653731 GCF_000298275.1 Orycteropus afer afer | reverse complement strand
TAACCATGCGCCACCAAGTGACCATGAGGCCTGAGCTACTCATCATGAACTGGGTGTTGTCTGACCCACAGAGTCATAAAGTTGGACGTGCACAGCAGCACTCCATCATTAAATGGAAGTGGTATATCAGAGATCGGGCTCATATAGGACCTGAAGGCACAAGTAAGTTGCATGAGGAAGTGGCCCAAATGCCTATGGTCTCCACTCCAGTCACATTACCTTCCCTTTCCCAGTCTGCTCCTATGGCCTCATGGGGAGTTCCTTATGATCAGTTGACTGAGGAAGAGAAAATTTGTGCCTGGTTTACAGATGGTTCTGCACGATATCCAGGCACCACTCGAAGTGGACAGCAGCAGCACCTCAGCTCCTTTCTGGGACTTCCTTAAAGGACAGTGGTAAAGGGAAATCTTCCCAATGGTCAGAACTTTGAGCCATGCATATGGCCATTCATTTTGAATGGAATAAGAAATGGACAGATGTGCGATTATATATGGATTCATGAGCTGTGGCTAATGGCTTGGCTGGATGGTCTGGGACTTGGAAGGAGCATGATTGGAAAATTGGTGATAAGGATGTATGGGGAAGAAGTATGTGGATAAAGCTCTCTGAATGGGCCAAAGGAGTAAAGATATTTGTGTCTCATGTGAATGCCTACCAAAAGGTGACCTCAGCAGGGGAGAACTTTTAACAATCAGGTGGATAGGATGACATGTTCAGTGGAAACCAGCCATCTTTTTCCCCCAGCTACTTCTGTCATTGCTCAATGGGCTCATGAACAATGTGGCCATGGTGGCAGGGATGGAGGTTATGCATGGGCTCAGCAACATGGACTCCCATTTACCAAGGCTGATTCTGAGTGTCTAATATACCAGCAGCAGAGACCAACACTGAGTCTGCGATATGGAACGATTCTTTGGGGCGATCAGCCAGCAACCTGGTGACAGGTTGATTACATTGGACCACTTCCATTATGGAAAGGACAGTATTTTGTTCTTACTGGAATAGATACTTATTCTGGATATGGATTCACCTTCCCTGCACATAATGCTTCTGCCAAACCTACCATCCATGGACTTATAGAATGCCTTATCCACCAACATGATATCCCACACAGCATTGCTTCAGATCAAGGGACTCACTTCACAGCAAATGAAGTGCGGCAATGGGCCTATTCTCATGGAATTCACTAGTCTTACCATGTTCCCCATCATCCTGAAGCAGCTGGCTTGATAGAATGATGGAATGACCTACCAAAAAAACAGTTATGGCACCAGCTTTGTGGCAATACCTTTAAGGGTTGGGGCAATGTTCTCCAGGAGACTGTATATGCTCTAAAGCAGTGTCCAATATATGGTTCTGTTTCTTCAATAGCCAGGATTCATGGGTCCAGGAACCATGGGGTGGAAATGGGAGTAGTACCACTCAGTACTACCCCCAGTGACTCAAAATATTTTTGTTTCCTGTCCCTGCTACCCTATGCTCTGTGGATCTGAAGTTCTTAGTCCCAAAGGGAGGAACACTCCCACCTGGAGACACAATACTGATTGCATTGAACTGGAAATTAAGAATGCCACCCGGCCATTTTGTCTTCCTCATGGCTCTGGATCAACAGACAAAGAAGGGCATTACTGTAGTATCTGGTGTGATAGATCCTGATTACCACGGTGAAATTGGATTGACATTACATAATGGAAGTAAAGAAGAATATGTCTGGAATACAGGAGATTCTTCAGGACGTCTCTTAGTACTACCATGCCCTGTGATTAAAGTCAATGGAAAATTACAGCAACCCAATTCTGATATAACTACTAGTGGCCCAGACCTTTCAGGAATAAAGGTTTCGTCACCCCATCAGGCAAAGAACCACGACCAGCTGAGGTGCTTGATGAGGGCAAGGGAAATACAGAATGGGTGGTGGAAGAAGGTAGTTCTGAATATCAGCTATGACCATGTGACCAGTTGCAGAAATGAGGACTGTGATTGTTATATTTCTTCATTGTACATGTGCACCAAATATCTTTGTTTTCTTTTGTTATGAACTGTGAAATGTAAATAAGGTTAATGCATTTTGGTTGTATGTGTGTTGGTGTATCATGTTAGGCATGAATATGACTTTATAATTGTTCTTATTTACAGATTATATATGGTTAAGAAGATGCGTACAACTGCCAAGTTGACAAGGGGTGGACTGTGATAGTTGGAGCTGTATGTCAACTTGGCTGGACCACAATTCTGTGTGGTTTAAGCAATTGTGATGTGGGTTGTTCCAATGATGGGATCATATGTATATGTTTTGAGCAGCCAATCTGTTGAAAGGGAGTTTCCCTAGGGGTGTGGCTTCTTCCAGTATACTTTTGGACATACTGGGAAAAGAGACTCTCTTCTGTGGATTGGGATTGTGTCTACAACTGTCCATGAGGGAACAATTCACCATTTGGCCTGGAGATCTTGGATTTGTCATCCCTTGGAGTGAATAGCCATTATACTGCCTGCCAACCTTGAGCTCCTCAGCCCCTGCAGCTGCATGAGTCGGGAAATGCCTCCAGCCTGACGTTTGATCCAAGAACTTGGGACTTGCTAGCTTCTATAAGTGTGTGAGCCATTTTCCTAAGACAAATTTCTTTTTCTGTCTCTATATAAGCTTTACTGGTTTTGCTTCTCTAGAAAATCCAGTCTCACACAGCAGTACACCACCAGAGCTCCTTACACACATATGAGGTGGCTGAAAATACCATGGCTTGAGTTAGGGATTATTCACAATGTTTTCCACTAATATATCAGACAGTTTCACTGCTATTCATAAGGTTTTCACTGTCCAATTTCTTTGAGAAGTGGATGGCCCCTTCCTTCTTCCAAGTCTGTCTTAGTCTGGAAGCTCTGCTGAAACCTGTGCACCACATGTGACCCTGCTGGTATTTGAAATACTGCTGGCATAGCCTCCAGCCTCACACCAACACACAAGCCACCACAGACAACAAACTGACAGACAAGTGTCACGTGCTTATCTATGGAAGGTAATTATTTTTAAAATATACAAAACTATACATCCCAATTGAAAGCCACATTTCACTGTGCCACTCAAGTTGAAGGTACTTGAATTCATTAGCCATAAAGATGAGGATTAGCTAATAATTTTGGTTTGAGTTAAGGATCTGTCCTGTTGAGCTGTTGTATCAAACAATACTCTTTCCTCTTGTGTTCTGGTTATTGTTAGGATTTTTTATAAATGTATTTGAACATACTCTGCATTGGATATGTCTACATGTTATACAGGAACTCTGACAAAGGATGAATAATATATTCTCAACCTTTATATATGGTTGATAAGGAAGAAATAATCATAAGATGAATTCACCTGAATCTGCTGTAAAGTTATTTAAGATTTCACTTGTGGTGCTTGTATGGGACATCTCCTATGTAACATTTCACACACTCGCAGCCCCATCTCTTACTCTAACACTGCTGCAGGGCCCAATTCAACCTATATGTGGCCTTGGCCTGAACCATGTCCCACACCATTTCCTGTGCTGGAGCTTCCTTGTTGCCTAAGTGTGGGATGCCTAGAGAACCCACTCAGCCCAGGCATATGCAAATCACAAGTGCAAGGAAGTTTATGTCTGTAGAGCTACTCTTGACAGATGTGAGGATGGGACTGGCAGCTACACACTTACCCATTTATCCCCAATGGATACTTCTAGAATGCTATTCATGGTCTTCCTTAGGAGGTACCATAGGTGTGAGCACACTCATGTTTAGAGGAGGCCACTCAATGCATCCCCCTACCCTGCTTCATTCCTGGTGCCCTCACTCCTGCTCTTGAGTGTGACATTCCCAAATAAATTACCTACATTCAAGCTTTGTATTTCAGGATCTACTTTTGGGAAACCGAATCTAAGACAACATTTTTCAATGTGCCCTATATAAGATGCCTTGTGATAAAGTCCTTATAAACTTCAGTTCCAGAAGAGAGACAGTCTCCATTGAAAAACTGTTTTATGTTGTCTATTAAAATAGTGAGAACTGTGTAGCTTATTAGAATTCTCTTTATGCCCTGGTTATCAGAAATCTTGGAGGGAAATTAGATGCTTAAGTAAAGTAACACTATTATTCTTCAGGGTTAGTACATTTACTTCCTTCTCTTCTTATGGTTTTGATTTTCTATTTTAACAGTGTTACACTGTAACATTATTATTACACATATAGCAAATCAAGCCTTTAAAAAAGAAAAGGCTGTAAATAATAAAAATATAATTTGCATTACTTACTTCCTGAATAAAAGTGAGGACTGAGATCAGGGAAGGGAAAGACCTGACTTCAGGCAAGGAAGAAGCTGATTAAGTTAAGGTGTGCTTTTGAAGCAGTTCTTGGAAGATGGGTTCATAGAGTCAGTAAAGATTAGCAATAAATTCAAAGGAAGCAGACTTGACTGCAACCCCATCCCATGCCATATTTCTTAGATTCTCAGCACATACGCAAAATCTAATATATAACACTTGTTTGTTGAATGAACAGTGATGTCTCTGCAGTAGATTTATAGTTCCCTTGGATTGATTATAAAGAGCCCTGGTGGCATAGTGGTTAACATGTTCTGCAGCTAAGCAGAGGTTAGCAGTTTGAAACTACCAGCCATTCCACGGAAGAAAGATACGGCAGTCTGCTTCCATAAAGATTTACAGCCTTGGAAACTCCATGGAGCAGTTCTACTCTGTCTTATAGGGTCGTTATGAGTCAGAATTGACCGGATGGCAGTGGGTTTGGATTGATTATAGACTACAACAGCATATTCAGGAGCTTCTGGAGGGTGTGTACTGCAGAAACTCTTTTTCAGACCTGCTCCATTAGAGATAGTCTACGCGATATAGCCTTGAGATAAGGACATTAACTAAAGAAAGAAATACAATTCCTCCAGGAAGTTGTAGGTGGCTTGAAAACAGTCCTTTTCAGGAGGCAATTTATCAGATGAACTTTTGGAGTGTCTAGATGCTCCCAAAGACTGAATTTATTTTTCCTGCTAAATGACATTAAACAGCAGCCCATCTGCCTATGATTACAGATCTTCAGAGTCTGAAAGTCAGCCAGAGGGTACATTGTGCTTACATCTTACTACTATTAATGGACAGCTACGGTATATTAGAAATCCTAGCACCTTAAAAATTATTGTATTTTTCCCAACAAAATGAAAGTCTTATTATTAACTTGGAGCTCATTAAAATTTATCACAAGCATTCCAACAAGGTCTATGGAACCTTGGTTCCATTCTGATAGTAAAGAAAGGCAGAGGCACAGATAGCATCAGTGTCCCGTCCCTGGCCAGCCAATGCACTCTAAATTGTGACCATTTGGTACACTTATTTTCTTTGAAGTGTACATGCTTTCTTCAGTCCTTGCAATCAAATACTACTTCAGAGACTGGTAGTAACATTCCTTCCCTTGTGGCAAACAATGCCAACTTGATTAGAATGATAAACACAGTTCCAGTTCAAATGCTTTAATCATCAGAGTGATTATTAGGTGGTACTTCCTGATTATCAATCTCAGTGCTAGCTTGTGGCTTCCAGTATTCTCTCCAAGGTTCTTTAAAATTTTATTTTTTTTCCAATGTAAAACTTAGATCAATGTATTTTCAGAGTATGTGGCCTTCTTCTGAAAGGTAAGATGAAGTTTTAAGTAACCCTCCATCATACTACTTTTACAAGATTGTCTGAATTATCATTTTTCTGTTTTAAAGATCTCATAAGTAAACTGGCAATGATGACAACATATTGATGTAAGCATATTAGGTGGATAGCAGCAGTTAGAATGAAGCACATAACTGACATTAAAGTTCAAGATGCACAGCTCCAGTGGCTTTTCTTATAATTTTCTGAGTTAAGAAGTTTCTCCTCAACTCAGAATTAATTGCTTACTCTTCTACTGTCCTCTCAACACACCCTCTTCAGCACTGATTTCATTGTACTCTAGTTGTTTCTGTGGTGTGGACACATGCATGCACACACACCCCACATCTGGAGCAAAAAGCCACGTGGTCATCTAGATCTGGGCATCTCCAGAGGCAAGATCAAGCTTAGCTCCCAGGTGCTCAGTCAATGTTTACTGAGTGAATAAACGAATGACCAATGAATGGTAAATGAACCGAAGCCAGAATCACAGTGTTAAATCTGGAAGTGACTTAAGAAAACATCCAATCAAATGTCCTTATTTTACAGTTAAGAAACCAAGCAGAGAGGTGGAATGCCTCAAAACAAACAGATGTGGAAACAGAGCCCAAGGCTCTTAAATTATAATTTTCAGTCCTTTTGAACTGCCATAGGGGAGTTTTCTGGCCTGTAGACGGCTAAGTCACTTTCTTTAGCTATTATTCTTTCCCTCGCTTATGTTTTGGCTTTTAACATATGCAATTATAAAGTAAAAATGAAAGGACTGTAACTGAAATTCAAATTAGCATGGTTAAACAGCCTGGTAGAGAAAAAAGATTGGCATTATTGGCCAGAAGGAAGTTCCAGCTTTTGAGTGGATTTTGATTACCTATTTTACTCATCTCCTCCTACTGGTATATGACTAATAATTGGCTGCATTACAAAATTCTTAATTATGTTTTGTTAATCATACTACCATTCCCATCTTTTCACAGATAAGAAACAGATGTCCAAATTCAGGGATTCTATGTGGTGAAGAGAACTGAAACTATGCAAAAAAAAACAGAAAACATGCTAAAAATATTATAAGGTTACAGGAATGGTAAACTAAGGCATCGATAGGACACTATGCAACCACATTTTCCCCCAAACAGTAGACATTTTAAACCATACTACTGTATCCTTAATAAGGGGAATAGTATTCACACACAAACTTAAATTATGTTACAGTGTTAAATAATCTTTTTTTAAAAGTTACAAAATCAGGCATTAACAAAACCCAGCAGAGAAAAAATGAGCAGGAATAAACATACAAAAGGAGCTCTGGTAGTATAGTGCCTAAGACATTTGACTGTTAACCAGAAAGCTGGAGGTTCAAACCCACCAGCCACTCCTCAGAAGGAAAGCAATCTACTTCCGTAGGGATACCGCCTTGGAAACCCAAAGAGGGGTTGCTATGAGTCGGGTCCAACTCAAGAGCAGTAGGTCAAACATATGAAAGATCAGGGTTATGTTTACCTGGAAAAATGAGAAATATCCTTTTATCTTCTATTTTTCTACATTTTAAAGATGTTCTAAAATGTATTTAGATTACTCTTATGATGACAAAATAAAACATCTAATGTTTTTTACAATCAACAATGAACTTCCCTTTGTAAGTTTCCTTTAGATCCTTGTATTTCTCTTCCCTCTAAATCCTCTGATTCCTGTGAGCAAGCCCCCTGTTGAGGATTTCTTTTTGAGCCCAGAAATAGGGTCCTGGTTAAAGATATAAAGTAAGAAAACCTTAGTGCCACCTCTTCCCTTAGAACTGGTTTGAGAAACACACCGAGAAATTCACTGAATTTGTTAGAGTGAAGAACTAACTGCAAATGTCTTTTACTACTTTTTTTTTTTTTTTTTTTAAGGTTCCTAGAAAACCCGAAAAGGCCCTAAATAATTCAGTCTTTTTCCTGGGTTTGGTTTCTAGATGTGTGGTCACTCTTTTCACTATTGAAGCAAATGGCTTTCCTTTTGAGATCACTGATTACTATGACACTAATGGCTTAATTAAAATGTAGATGTAACTTTCAGGTATCATCTATTTTAAGAAGAATAAAATATGCTCAGTGGGAGGTAACCCTCCAGCTACTTTCTAAATTGCTTACAGCACATTCCCCAACTCTTTTAAAAAGCGTATTACAGAGCTTAGTGGCTTGGTGGCTTGGTGTGTGTCTTGGGGCAGGGAGCTCTGCTGGGGCTCAGCTCTCAGGCATTTCCAGTTTAGCCACATCAGAGAATCAGAAAGCAAATGAGGAAAAAAATAAGGCTGTTCTTCTTTGGGAAAGCTGTATGTGACTGCCTAACCCACCAGCCACTCCTCGGAAGGAAGGTTGGGCAATCCTACTTCCGTAGTGATACTGCCTCGGAAACCCAAGGAGGGGTCGCTATGAGTCGGGGCCGACTCGACGGCACATAACAACAACAACAACAACACTTATAAATGGATCTGCAAGTCCCCAGCTTTAAATGACACCCAAATGAACACCATAAGACTGCCAGCCGAGTTTTTGCCTTTCCTCATCCACACTAGGAGCTCTGATAGCATAGGGTCTAAGGCACTTGACGTCGCATCTACATTATCTGGTTCCCTTTCTACTTGTAAGTATTCTTTCAACATGGTAGAAACGTGCTCACTGGAAAGCTATCAGGGTTTCTTGTGAACTGTAAAGACAAAAATAAAGCCATTGCTGGCCTTAGGTTTAACTCTGAGAAGGGAGAGGTCTTAGCAGTATCTTAGTCAACTGTCTTGAGGCCCACAGCAAAATGCCACCACTGGGCATTCTACCCTCACAGGTATACTCAGTTTCCGAAAAGGAACAGTACGTGGCTCTTCATTTCTCTGTTCCCAAACACTTCCTCCCCCAACACGTTGGAGTTCTTGAGTCTTCACTCTCAAATAAATGGGCCTATTTTTCTCAAAATTCTCCCAACCAGAAGGCATTATAAACCATACTACTGTATCCTTAATAAAGAGATATGTAAATTATTTATTCATGCACAAACTTTATAAAGAAATTTAAAACAGAATTTGAGATTACTTAAAGAAACATGAATAATACACTGCACAAAAATAAATATGAGATAAAATTTCCTCTTTCAGTATTTCAACCCTTTCCCTTTTGCTTACTGTGACAAATAATAAATATTTAGGACATTGATGCTCTGTGAGACAGTGTGAAATACTCTCTTTTGTTATCTTCTTAAATCACACCTCTGCTTTCCTTGGAAAGCTCTCTATGCTGGGCCCAATCTACAGAAATGTGAATGAACTTATACTTCTATTCAACTAAAAATACTAGATCAAATGTAAAACAAACCTTACTTCTTACTTTAGATTTTGGTTAGCATTATAAAAGGCTAACAAAAGGATCTAAGCTGTCTTAACAAGGATTCAAAACGTGTTTCTGCTTGACTCATACAGTCAGAGTCCCCAACCTATCAGCAAGTCGATGCCTGGGCATCAAGCACACAGGCTAGGGAAGTTGAGTGGTGGCCTCTTCAGTCAGATGTTATGCACAAATTGTGAGGAGAGAGGAGAAGGCACACAGCAAACTGAAAGCCCAGTGCAACTTTGTGGAAACTATGACTACTGAGTTTGCCATTGTCACGATTCCAGAACATAGTTTTATTGTTGGCAGCAAACTATGAGATCTTGTTCATGACTTCAATTTATAGGGAAATGTTAGAAAGGTTTGGCAACATTCTCAAGGTTGGCAACAGAGCTGGGAATAGAATCTGGGCCTTTTGGTTCTGAGACCTCTTTCCATTACTCCACAAAATCTCTTTATTCCTGTATGTACCGAAACTTAAAATAGGTTTGGAAGAAAATCTTTCTAAACTGTTTTACACATTCCCTATTTTTATGTTTTTGTTCTCAGTTGCCGAGTAGATTTGGACCCATGGCAACCCATGTGTGCAGAACAGAACGGCTCCATAGCTTTTTCAAAGCTGTGACCTTTTGATAGCAGATAACAGTCTGTCTCCTGAAGTATCTCTGGGTGAGTTTGAACCACCAACATGTGGCTAGTAGTCAAGTGCTCAACTATTTGCACCATCCAGGAACTCCTTACTTTTATATACAGATTGTAAACATTATTATTGAAACTTTTCTATGTGAAATCAAGGTCACTATTATGAATATCAACGATGTGGACCCTATAATTCAGAGTCTGAACGCCGATTTGACCTAGACGAATGGTTAGAGTCTAGTGTGGCACGGTTTAGGGGATTTAATAACTGCTTTTCAGGGATTTTCTGTTTACTCTTTGCTCTCACTCCTTGCTGCTCTCAGAGTCTCTGCTCAAGTATCGCCTCTTCCCCTACCCTCTAATTCTAATACTAATAATTTGCCTTTCCTCATCCACACTAGGAGCTCTGGTGGCATAGGGCCTAAGGCACTTGACATTGCATCTACACTATCTGGTTCCCTTTCTACTTTTAAGTATTCTTTCAACATGGTAAAAAATAATTTAATACATAAAGTCTATTCTATAAAGAATATACAGCCCCAGGGTTACAGGTAAGGAGAGACAACGCAGGGACGCCCAGAGTAGCAGGCTGGAAGAGCAGGAGAAAGGGGATAAAACCCAGGAAGCCAAAGAGAAGAGCAATCAGCCGAAGGGATTAGGTGAGGAGGGGAAACTCAGGCTC
>NW_006921810.1:2591448-2639998 GCF_000298275.1 Orycteropus afer afer | reverse complement strand
GGGCAGTGTTTCGTTCTGCTGTGCATGGGGTCGCTATGAGTCGGAAATGACTCGACGGCACTTAACAACAACAACAACAACAACATTCTATAAAGTAATATCAAATGAAGAAAAATGCACAAACAGCAGAATAAAGTTATTAATTGCAGCCTCATTCATAATAACAAAAACAAAAACCTTAAATGTCTAATGTAGGAGAATATTATTAGCAGGCATTAGAGTTATCCTCTCATGGAGAAGTTTTAATAAAATGAGGAAGTATTTATGTGATAATATGAAGTGAAAAAAAGCAAGATATATAACTGCATGATATCAACTACATTTTAAAAATGCTTCAGTGAAGGAAATATATCAAAATGTTTACAATGATAGGATTACCAATAATTATCATTCCCTTACTATAATGTTCTACTTATTTCTGTAATGAAGGTATAATACTCTTAAGGTTAGAAAAAGAATTTTAAAACAAACAAACAAAAAAATCGCACTGGAAAATATAACCTAAGTGGTCAGAACAATATAAAATAAAGGTATATAGATTCTAAGTGAGAAAATCAAGTCTCCATTTTATGGACTTATCCATAAATTCTGTGACATGGTTTGGTTGCACACACACATGGCTTTTGCTTACTCCCCATTTCTTTGCTGAATTTCAGATATGGCAGGTTGCTGGATAACTGAATTCTAGATGGGTAAAACATTAAGATTATTTATATTTAAAAGAGAAGAGAGGACACAGAGAGAGGGAGAGGTAGGGAAAAAGGAGAGAGAAAAAATTTTCAGATAATGTTTTCAGACAAGTATATAAAGATTTTTTTCCTATTAATTAGTTTAGAAGCCATGGATAGTGGTAATTGTCACTAAATCACTCAAGCTGCTTTATCAGTGGTTGAACATTAAAGCAGCAGCCTTGGTGGCACAGTGGTTAAAGCATTCTGTTGCTAACCAAAAGATCAGCAGTTTGAATCCACCAGCTGCTCTGCAGGAGAAAGATGAGGCAGTCTCATTTTGTAAAGATTACAGCCTTAGAAACCCTATGGGAGAGTGTCTACTCTATCCTATAGGTTTAGTATGAGTCCGAATTGGCTCAACTGACAGTGGGTTTGGTTTGGTTTCTGAGCATTAAAAACAAATGAACGTTTCTAGAGACTAGATAGGAGCTATGAGTCTCTAGCTCACTGCCATCCGTCGGATCTGACTCATAGTGACCCTTTCTTGAGTTTCTGAGGCCGTGTCACTACGGAAGTAGATTTCCCAACCTTCCTTCCAAGGAGTGGCTGCTGGGTTTGAACAGTCAGCCTTCTGGTTAGCAGTCAAATGCCTTACACACTATGCTACCAGTCTCTAGAAAGGTTAATTTGTTTTTAATCTTTTTTTAAAAAAAAAATTATTATGATTTGGGTGAGAGTTTACAGAGCAAATTCATTTTCCATACAGCAGTTCATACACATTTTGTTTCATGACATTGACTGCAATTCCTCACAATGTAACAGCTCTCTTCCCACTTCCTCCCTGTAGTTACCTCTTCCCTGTGTCCTTCCCTCCCATGCACTTCCGCCCTCTGAGCTATCTCCCTATGCAAATACCCAAGGCATCAAATATTTACAGAAGTAGATGCCCCTGTTTTTCTTTTGCAGAGTCACTGGTGAGTTTGAACTGCCAGCCTTCTAATTAGTACTCAAATGCCTTAGGCACTGTGCCACCAGAGCTCCTTAGTATACTGTCTTATTATAGGATGTTTATCTCTGAAGGTACTGGAGAATATATTAATCTCTGATCCCAATTCTCCTGTATTATTTGCAAATATTTTTCAATTAAACAGCAGTATCTTTTTATGTTTCTACTTCATTTTTAACTGCAATCACTTATAAGTGAGTATAGAAAAGGAGGCAGTGACCTTCTGATTTCACAATACACAATGACCCGCAATCATTCTTACACACATGGACCCCATCAAATCTACTACCTTGAGTCACCTGATGCAAGGATGATCAAGAGCAAACGGAATCCACAGTGGATGGTTTAACATAAGATGTTGCTTTACTTCTCAAAATTTCTAGAGATCATCTTTTAAAATTTCCCTCTGCCTCTCCATACACTGCATGCCAAGAACAGACTCTTTAAGAGTACTTTATGCTGGTCCCACAGGGAAACAAGATTGAGATCTGTTCTCATTCAGCATTAGCAGCATTAATTAGCATTTAGAATATGATTTTTAAGCACTTCCTCAAGTATCATATTTTATTATCATAACAACCCTATGAAATATTATTAGTCCAATTTATAGATGAAAAACCAGAGCCACAAAGAAGCTAATTTGCTCAACATTGTGCCAATATTAAGGTAAGAAGGGAAGGTCTGGAATTTAGATCCTCTAACTCTCAAACCTGTGGTTATTTCCACTGTTTCATGCTGCAGTGTTTACTGATATATTAATCCATGCCCAAGTATTCACCCCGAAAGGTCACACATAAGTATACATTAGTAGGAATCCCCGAGTGATGAAAACAGTTAAGGAGCTCAGCTGCTAATCAAGAGGCTGGAGGTTTCAGTCCATGCAGAAGCACCTTGGGAGAAAGGCGTGGTGATCTACTTCCAAAAAACTCATCCATTGAAAACCTGATGGAGCACAGTTCTACTCTGACACACACTAGGTCACTATGAGCTGGAGTCAACTTGATAGCAGCTAGTGGTGATGGTGGTGGTGGTCGTACAAATTAGTAATTGATCAACAACAGTGTGAATGAATAGGAAATTACTCCTGAAGAAGGAAAAACTGAGCAGCTCATGTTCACTTCCACCTTAATATCCACTTGTGCCCCTTCAGCCACATAGAATGTGTTCTTTTCTTCACAAATCCACATTCATCATTTGTCCTTCAGGGTTTAAATAATGCCTTCTCTGAAAAAATTCCATGGAAAACACGATCCACATTCACAATTCCTTTGCTCTCTGTTCTTTCAGTTTAATTTTAATAGCTTGTAGATATAATGGGGTTCACTTGTTCCCAAGTCCCACTGGAATATTTCTCCCAAGGTCAGGCATGTTTTAGCTCCCCAGTGAGACCTAAAGCAAGATCTATGTTTTCTACATCTCAGAATCCTCCCTACATTTCCAATGCCCTTCCTTTTTTCCCCCCAATTGCCTATGCATTGTTGCTATGCATTCAACAATTGCTTCCTCAGTGAATTACCTGGATTAGTGTACTGAAAGCCCAGCTTGATTAGTAATTAGGAGATCGGGATCCCAGCCCTCCCACTAAGTAGCTGTGTTATTTTGGTCAAGTCTATGGGTCTTAATTTCCTCACCATAAAATGATTATGGGGGCAGTGAGTAGGTGGATTATATGAGTTCTTTAATCTCTAAGATGCTATGATTATTTAATATTACTTTGATTGGGACTGATCTCAACCTTACTTTAGTCCATGAGGGAAGAGAGCGGCAACGAATGAGAATTCCAAAGAGAACAATATTAAAAACAAGCAAAACAAACACAGAGACCAGGTAGAAGAAAGCCATTGTGTCTGGAAATTTAATGAAGTAAAGAGAACCAGAGAGTGTACTGAGGCTGCTGTTCCGGGCAAGGTGGAAATGTGAGTCCTGTCTGAATAGGAAGTATGAGGGGCGCTGGGTAGAATGCAAATGGGCCTGTGAAGTAACTAGAACAACTGCATTAGTGGTTAGGCAGATGCAGCTTTTTCTCCTCAACTCTTATGTTTGCCAGTCAAGCTTAAAATCAAATGTTAAGAATGTCCTCCTTGAGACTGTTTATATTATGATGGGAGAAACAGGATACATGCTAACAACTTCCTTGTGGAAATAAAAATGGAAGTTTCCAGTATTAAAACAGGGATCAATACTAGTAACATTTGATCATTAGAAACAATTTTCTTGTACTTGTTTCCATTTTTTTTTCATATGGTAATTTCCACAAGGATATTTCTGCTAAATGAGTATATTTGATTAAAGAGTATAATAATTTCAAGTAATATAATACTGGTCTCATTAAATTTTGGTTTTAGCTGACAGACTATGAAATGGAGGAAAATAGTGTTTTCTATGGCCTATCCATGTTTCATTAGTAAGCTCCCTTGGATGGAATGAATCTATAGGAGGCAATATAACTGAAGTCTCTGGTATGGTATGAGGGGCTAGGACTTATCTGAGGAGCCAAAGGAAAACAAAGTCAGAGTTCAGCTGCAACTTCAAGAAGAAGAAAAAAAAGCATGTCTGTAGAAAAGACAATTTCTGAGATTTTTAACAAAGTACTTGAATAACAGTTCTTGGACTACCAGAGTACACGTTTTCAGCTGGTATCCTAAATTGATGTGACATTTTAAAAGATGAGATCGATAGGAGTGCATGGCTGACTAAAGGCCAGAAAAATTCCACGTCAAAAAGAGCAAAAGTTTAAAGGGGATTTGATATTTAAGAGGCAGTTTTAGGAATCACCTGATGAGGTTCAATACTAAAACTGTAAAGAAGAAACTTATATTTAATCCAGGCTATATAACTTGGAATCCAGTTTGTCCTTAACATGCTACTTCAGAAAAGAGTCTAAATTTTACCAAGATCTATAAGGAAATTTCTACAAGGAGAAAAAAAAAAAAAAAAAAAATGTAGTGTGTGTATGCATGACAAACATACCTGCTTCATCATAGGACACAGTCAATTTTTCCAGCATTTCTCGGTCAATTGATAGAATCTGCTGTTCAAGGATGGTTTGGTAAGACAATACACTATTTTCTTTGTCCTTCTCGTAGTCCTGAAGATGCTGTTTCAGGGCCTCTGGGAGTCGAGATTTTACATATTCAGCTGCAGTCTGCAGATAAAACAGGCAGAGAACTCCATCAGTACTCAGGCTTTTTGCTCACCCTCAGGTGCTGTAGACAGAACTGAAAGCACTGCAGAGCCAACCCTCCTGACAAGTATGTCCTTGTCATTGTCATTTTTAGACTCCACTGTATCCAGTCATGTGGCTCTCCAAATATATAGAATCACAGACCTCTCAGAGTTTTCTACCAGGTTGAAAAGTATAAAAGATGAGGGATGTGGTTTGGCATTCACAGAGTTAGTAGTCAGAATTTCAGCTATTCGAGTGAACTCGGTAGACTCTGACAGCAATTTTGTTCAGCAAATTTGATTTGCCCTTAATCTTGAATGCAGAAGTTAGTCCCTCATCTCCAAAGTGAGCAAACCCAGGCTACAGCATGCACACCCCTACTTTGATTTCCTGTTCTTGCACTAATATTTATGAAGGAACTTTCCTGAGGTAAATAGAAAGGAGGGCTCTACTAGTGCTGATCATGAAAGTAACAAAAACTGAAGAGATTCATGCTCCTCAACCTGAAAAAAGAAGTTTGCCACTTAAATATCTTGGCCTTTATACATATTACCCTTAACTTTTTTCCTAGCTTTACTCTATGTACACCACCACCAGCTAGGTACTGTCCAGTCAATTCTGATTCATGGTGACCCAATGTGTTTCAGAGAAGAACTACTCCATAGGGTCGTCAAGGCTGTGATCTTTCACATAGCCAGGACTTTCTTCTTAGGTGTTTCTGGGTGGATTAGAACCACCAACTTTTCAGTTAGTAGACAAGTGCTTAACTGTCTGCCCCACCCAGGGACTCCTATGTACACAACACATTCCCAGTTACCAACATCTGAAATTACATGCAGTGATCTTCAACCACTTAGAGGTAGGAAAGAAGGCATGTGTATTTTGAAAAAGACCTTCCCAAGGATTCTGGTATGTTCTGGTGGGTTGGGGAGGTAGCATACTCTTCTCCCTCCCACTGAGAATCACAGCTTTAATGAATTCTAAGGGAGAATGGATGAGTGAATCAGGGGAATTCTGGAATCCTTAAAACATATCTCTGGAGAATGTCAAGAGTGTTGTATTTCCTTGCAGTGCAGTGTTACCTCACCTGAAACAAACAAACAAACAAACCAAACTCACTGCCACTGACTCAATTCTAACTCATAGCAACCCCCTTTGGATTTCTGAGGTGGTAAATCTTTATGGAAGTAGATTGCCTAGTCTTCCTTCCATGGAGTGGCTAGTGGGTTTGAACTGCCAACCTTCTGGTTAGCAGTCAAATGCCTTAGGCCCTATGCCACCAGAGCTCCTTTATTTCACCTGAATACTACCTAGTTGATACACCAATACATGGAGGCATATATATATTGTTTAAAATTATACTCATAGCCCCTAGAAAAATGAAATAAAAGAAAGTGTTAAAAAAGATCACCTCTGGGGCATGAGTCTAGAAAAAGATGAAGACATGTCTATATTGTTTAGATTTCTTTAAAGACCCTGTACAGCTTTTAGGTGTACAGTAAAACCTGAAAAAGTCAAACCTATGTAAGGCAGAAATCTGTCAGAGAAAGAAAACTTAAATTTTCTACTAAGAGAGAGCAACAGAAAAGTGGAAACACTGCACCCTGTAAAAGGTGGAAAACTTGAGAGATCCAGAAAAAGAAGGCAGTCCTGTTGAGGTCCAGCTCTCACTGTATAATTCCAGGCTTCACTGAATAATTTTAATTGTTTAAGTTAAACATACACACAGAGAGACATCATATATATAGTACATGCTCATCAACAAACATGGGTCTAGATCTAAGGAAGGATGTCCATGATGGATTGTTAAGGTAAAAAACAAGATTACAGAATACCAGAGACAGTATATCCTTTTTATGTAAAAAGAACACATATGTAGATACTATATTTATTATTATCATATATGCATAGAAGAAGATATGGAACACTATACCCCAACTGTGAAAGATACTCACTTTCTATATTCCACATTTTGCTATTGTTATTAACTCATTATAATTAAAAGAAAATAATCTTTAAAATGTTTCTCTGTAGCCTTGACAGTTTTCCTTTTAAATGTTAGCAAAGTTTAGGATGAAAGAAACTTGCCAGAACAATGACAACTGATTTTCCAGGAGAAGCCCACTGGGGAAGGTGTGGGGGAAGGTTAATTTCATCCTTAGAATAGCCAGATATAGCACATGGCACTTTTTATTTTTAGGTTTACATTTAGATTTCCTAAATCAACTGATGATTAAATTGGAACTTTAAAATATTTATCACCAAGCATTGTTCAATTTCTCTGCCAGCCATCTAGTGCAGAACAAATAAAATTATTCCATGAAATGTAAATGGACTCAGCACATTAGCACAACATATTTAATTCTAGAGCTTAATAATATTTTTTTTTTACTGACTGGAAAATGAAGAGATACATTACAGATCGACTCTTTTTAAATTCACTCTATCTTGCTATTCTAGCGACCCCTCCTTGGGTTTCCGAGGCAGTATCACTACGGAAGTAGGATTGCCCAACCTTCCACTCCTCGGAAGGAAGGTTGGGCAATCCTACTTCCGTAGTGATACTGCCTCGGAAACCCAAGGAGTCGGGGCCGACTCGACGGCACATAACAACAACAACAACAATCTTGCTATTCAGCATAACTGTCTTTACTGTTTTCCCCCCCATTGGAAATACCCATGAGGTACAGGAAATGGTTCCATAATTCACATTTTACAAAAGGTGATGTACTCTATATTACCAAAAGCATTCCATTGCTTCCTCCCAATTCTGCCCATTGATTATGTTTGAAATTAAATTTACTTTTTTTTAATTAAAATCATGATACAGACCTTTGAGCAGTGCCTGTATCATTGATTATATTGGAGTTAGATTTTGGAATTTCATTTCTTAAATAATGTAACTTCATGTATAGATCCCCCTCCCCCATAGGGAGGAAATTCTTAAGAGGAACCAGAGGAAACAACTCTAGGCAAAATATTAGATTCTGTCAAGATATTTCAAAACACCACCTTCACACTGAGGCTATGCTCTAATGTATTCAACTGGCAGTGGGGGCCTTATGTTCAAGCATGACCCTGTGTTCAAACACAGGCTGCCATATTATTAACCAAGACTGGAATTACTCCCTAAGTAAGGTAATACAAAGAGCAATTTAAATTTTAGAATTTCACTTGGATTCACATAAAAACAAGATTAAAAATATAATGATATTTATCTGTATTTTAAACACTACTGGAAGTATAAATCCTAAAATGCACATTTTTATAACCTAACCATTTCAGAAATAATAATGTTATTATCATTACCATTATCAGTCTTTTGCATTTGTACAGTACTTTATATTTTTCTGAGCAATTCATGCACTTAGTAGTCTGTAACTTCATAATAACCTTGAGTGAAACTAGATTATTTATTGGTTTGGGCCAATCTTTCATATCTTTTAAAGTTTGGCTCAAATACAATATACTCTATCAGTAATGGTTAATGTGAATTCTATGAACACCTATTAAAACTGAAAAAAAAAAAAAACCAAACTCATTGCTGTCGAGTTGTTTTCGACTCATAGAGACCCCTCCTTGGGTTTCCAAGGCAGTATCTCCATGGAAGTAGATTGGCCAACCTTCCTTCCAAGGAATGGCTGGTGGGTTTGAACCACCAGCCTTCTGGTTAGCAGTCAAATGCCTTAGGCACTACACCACCAGAGCTCCTGGTGAACACCTAATAGCACTACACCACCAGAGCTCCTGGTGAACACCTAATGTCCTGGTGAACACCTTATTTTCATATCTCTTAGTACCCAACCATCTTTCAATTATTTGTATGGGTATTTAAATTCCCCAGTTTGGCTGAAATAAGGATTGTATCTTACATATCATCATGTTCCTCAGCATATGGCTTGCATTTTGTACCACGGAAGCTCAGTATCTTGACTGTATCCAAGAATCAGATACTTTGAGGTAGCTTTGGAGAAAAATTATTGACAGTTCATAGTTCTTTGAGGATAGTCTACAATCAGAGCTCCTTTTCATGGCTTCAAATAGAGAGCAAAAGTCTGGTTTTCTAATGGCAAAAAGAACTACCATTGGTATTTAATTATCATTGGTGCCATTGTTTTAAGGATGTAAATAGCTCAAATCTAAATCATCATCCACGTGCCAAAATTGAAATTATGTAATTCATATACAAAGTTGTATTTGAAGCTTTATTTAATATCTCCCTCTCTATGATACACTTGATCTTCTCTATTCCTGCCTGTTTTTCTTCATTAGTCTCACTTCTCTGTATGACGATTTCACCCCATGCACTTTTGGGTTTATGTGTGATACTCACTTGTAAACAAACATCTGTCCTTTCCAAGAATGTCGAGATACGTTATGCCCAATTCTGAAGATCTATCTGTACTATTCGAAACTATCAGGCTGACTAACTCTATACCAATCATAAAGACACAAGTCCATGCCAAAAAGCCTGTTCCACGGGAACAGCCATTCTCTCAAAATCAAGTTGTATTTTTATCCTTACAAAATGAAGTAAACACTCAACAGAATAGAGATCTATAAAGTCACTTACAGACAGAATAGCTCCACAAAGGTACTGGTAGAGGCAATTCGACATGTACCCTGAGCCTCCCTGCACATTACTGTTGAGCATGCAGGAATGCCTCAAGCACTTGTTATCCAAACAATTTCTCAGTGTTGTGAGTGCAGCACGCAACCTTAAGAAATGAAGTAGGAACTTCCTTGGGGACTAAAAGCGTCTTGCTTATTTCTTGCTATGAACAGTGAGTTCCTCAAGTTCAGTGTTCCTCAGCTGGGACATGAGGCCATTGTCTGCACATGCACATCATACATCTGGGGCCCTCCAATTGTCCCCAGTGGATGTGGGGATGAGGAGAACAGAAACAAGATGCTAATGTTGCTGCTGTCCCATGAATAATACACTCTTGTGTCTCTGTTGAAGACAGTCACCATAAGAGTAGCAGGGTGATTTGCTAGCTTGTAAGTAGGGTAAAATCAAATTTCACACCTGATAGATGAAAAGAACTCTAAATGTATTGTGAATATTTTATATGTATGCTTGGCAGTGGGTATTTTGTGTTTACTGAGTTATTCTATATACTTCTTTGTGCATGTTGGTATTGCAAAAGAAAAAAAGAAACAAAGCATCAACCAGAACAGGGACTCTTCAGGAATGGAACATGGAAAACTAAGGCACATCAGTGGAGCAAATGCTGGCAGTGATCAAACAAGGAGTCTGTAAAGAGGGAGTTTCCAAACAGCTATATCTGCTTTGCCTGACAGGTATGTTTCTATTATGGATATGGGTGAATTCAAGATTATCAGATCTTGAAATCACATGTCAGTGCTTGAGACAAAGTAAGGACTCCTTCTTATTTTTATAAACAATGATAATGATAAGGGAGCTCTGGTGGCGTAGTCCCTAAGGCAGTTCAAACCCACCAGTCACTCCTTGGAAGGAAGATTAGGCAATCTACTTCGATAGAAACACTGCCTCGGAAACCCAATGAGGGGTTGCTATGAGTCAAGATGAATCAAGTTGACGGCAATGAGAATGATAATAACCAATAATCATTTTTTTTCTTATTCTAGGCTTAATAAATAATCTTCTAATATAGTTTGTACAGAGAAACATTGGCCAGTTCCATGGGAAGGTGAGTTCTGTCTGATAGTTACATTTTTGGTTGTTAATTAACAACTGGGAATCTAAATTTATATAATTAAGATGCTGATGACATTAGTTAACATGAATTAGCCCAAATGAATTTGTTCAATCCTAGAACTGATAATAAATATGTATATACATTTAAAATTTGATAGATCCAGCATACTGCTCTTCAGAAAGGCTACAGTAATCTATTTTCACCAACAGTATATATAAGAGAGCCTACTTTCCATAATAATCCTCCTAGGATTTTGTTTGAGATTACATTGAATTTACTGATTCATTTGGGTAGAACTGACATTTTTACAATATTGAAATTTCCATTCAGAGATATGGCACATATGTGTTTTCATTTACATCCTTTATATTGTTCTACACACACACACACACATTCTCCTACACTCTTTACATATTTCTTACTTGGTTTATTCCTGAGAATTTTATAATGTGTTTCATGTTTTTAATGTTTAAAAGATCAATTTTAATATGTGTATTACAATAAGCTTTATTTTAAATATGTTGAGTCGATTTTCAATTATCTAATAATTCTCAAAATTTAGGAAAGGGCACAATTCCTGTTGATAAAAAGTGTATCAATCTTCAAACACAACATTATGGTATGCAAGCAATAATATAATTTGGTATATACCATTTTGTTATGTAACTATACATCCTTGGAAGGAAGACTGGGCAATCTACTTCTGTAGAGATACCACCTCGGAAACCCAAGGACGGGTCACTACGAGTCGGATTAAATTCGATGGTAGCGAGTCTGGTTTTGGTATTATATGTATAAATGCATATATTACATGCATCTATTGTGTCTTTATTCAAGCATATTAGAAAGCAATTAAACATTTTCATACTCTCAAAAAAGCTGCTATGGATGTAGTTTAGGGTGTTTATTTTATTTTTAATTAGGAAGCTTCTGAAAATAACCAAACTAACTATGAGGGTCTTAGAGTTGGGTTCCAACTGTATGAAAACACATAGTCATGTTAATTAAGTAAATTGCATATAATTTTATAAAAAAAAGATGTATTTGACTGAACAGAGATACTTTGATGAGTTCAAACAGTATAATACTGTACTAAATAATTTCCAAATTTCTGTGCACTAAACATTTTGGTTGGTCCTTGGCACCACAAACCTAACAAATTTTGACAAGTTCATAACAGAACTCATGATGGCCCCCATACTCCAAATCTTTTCTAATTCTTATGTTTCCCATTTCAGGGAATAGTACCACCATCTAGTCAGTTACCTAAGTCAGAAATATGGATGTCATTACTGACTTCTTTTTCTCTTTCTCTTTCTTATCTTCCATATCCAATTAATTATAAAGCCTTGTTGATTCTATCTCCTAAATGTCTCCTGACTATCCTTTTCTGTCCATCTCTATTACTACTAACTCAATGCAGATCAGCATCTTCTGGCACCTGGGTTACTGGCATAGCTTCCACTTTCCTTAACTGGTTCTCTGCCTCCAGTCTTACTCCTCTAGTCTGTTCTCCACAGTATATAACCAGAGAGAGCTTTCTGAGAAGCATTAACTAGCTGAGTGATCTTGGGCAAGTTACATATCTTTTTGTGTCTCATTTTTTTCATCCTTATAATGAGATGATGATAATATCTACTTCACAGGATATTATGAGGATGAAATGAGGTAATGTGAGTTATTATTAATATATCCCCAGCACCTGGCATTCAGTAACTGTTCATATATTTATTAACTAATTGAACTTTACAGGACTGAATAAAACAGGAATGGAAGATTCTTTTTGCTCCAGAATTTAAGAAAGAAAAGAGGCTTTAAATATTTAACATGAATATAAGGTAAAAATGCCTTTTTTAAAACACACAGTTCTACGAATTTCAACACATGTTTTCATTGATGTAGCACCACCACAATTAGGATATGGAACTGTTCCATTAACACAAAACTCCCTCTTGCTATTCCTTTAGAACTATACTCTTCTCTGCTTCAAATCCCTGCCAGCCAGAAAACAAGAGAGTTTGCCATTTAACTGCTAACCAGAAGGCTGGCAGTTCAAACCCACCAGCCACACCTTGGAAGGAAGACTGGACAATCTACTTCCATAGAGATACTGCCTTGGAAACCCAAGGAGGGGTCACTATGAGTCGGATCAACTCGATGGCAGTGAGTGAGAAATAAAAGTTAGAAGAAGAGAAGTTGTTTAAACATTAAAAACTGGCACTGTTCATAATGTTTCTCTTTTATTAAGATAAAGTTTTGTTAGTAACTATTTTCAATGTGACCATAACCAGTTACAAACTTATTGAAATAAATCTTTCCAGGCACTTCTCATCTTAGATGAATTCTCTCCCAAAGAGCAGCTGTTGAGATCAAGATTTGCATGCAGGGAGTTTATTTTTGGAAGTAATCCCGAAGAACAGGAAAGGGGAACTGAAAATAGTAAAACAAGGAAGCAGAAATAGCTGATCTAATGATCCATTATGAAGGTAATCACTTCTGTGCAATGGGGCTTAATCCTGCTAGGGACCTTGTGGTAGTTAAGATTGTGTGTCATCTTGGCTGGACCTGCTTTTGAGTAGCTGGGCAGCTGGAGGAAGTTATTCCTTATAATGAGACTGGTAGTCAGCTCCATGGCAGCTGAGTAGCTGCCTTAGGAATGTGGGCTGCTTCCAGTATACAAGAAGATGCTTTGAGAAAAGTCTCCAGCTTTTTGGCATGCTTGGTGCCTATATGTAGCCGAATCTTCATCCAGCAGCCTGCCACATTGCCTGCCAATCTTGGGACTGTTTCTGGACTTGAACTAGTGGCCTGCTGTGTTGCTTGATAATCTTGGGACTGTGCTATTTTATTTGTTGGCTTTGGATTTGTCAGCCTCAGCAACAGCAGCTGATTGAGTTAAGAAAAACCTCCAGCTTCAGTGGGCCAGGAGCAAGAGGCAGAGCTAAAGCCCAAGGTCAAAGGGCCTCCACCCCTAGAGCTGGCACTTCAAACTCAGATTTCTAGCCTCCAAAACCATAAGAGAATAAAAAACTACTTACATTATAGTGGTATGTTCTTTAAGAAATAATCAACACATATGAATAATTTGAAAGGTGAGAGGCAAAAGCACATTTTGAAATCTGCTAAATGCTCCACAATTCATCAAAAAACAAAAGAAATCTGTCAGCAAGTTAATTATAATGTATTGAGTGTGTGCTGAGCAAAGCACATCAGACTTGACACTGTAGGGGGAACAAACCTCTACCATAAAGGAACCTACAGCTTTAACATACAAAAAACACACATACATGAAATACTGGGCAAGTACATTTTATAAAACAACATAAAAATAAGCATGCATATTCAATAATCTTGAGATGTATTAATATATTTACTTAGCGTAAGACATGTATCAAGTGTTGAGAGGCCTCTAGGGAGAAAAATTAAGATTTCAGAGGGACATAGAAAAGAATTAGGAAATCATTCTGGTGGAATCTAAAGAGTTGAAGTAAGAGGCACTTACTAGAGGAAAGAAAAGCAATCTAGCAAGTAGCGTGGTAGTTAAGGTTGTATGTCAGCTTGGCTGGGCTGTGGTTTTGAGTGGCTGGACAGCTGGATGTGGTTATTCCTTATGATGGGATTGTAATCACCTTCAGGGTGGAATCTGCTACGAGTAGCTAAGTAGTTGCCTTCAGGGTGTGGCCTGCTTCCAGGATTTAAGGAGAAGCTCTGAGAAAGGTTTAGAGCTTTGGGCATACCTGAACCCTGCATTTGGCTGAGTCTTGGCCTGCCATGTTGCCTGCTGATCTTGGGACTGACTATTCCTGGACTTGAACCAATCGTCTTCCATGTTACCTGCTCATCTTGGGATTGTGCCATTTAACCTGTTAATTTTGGGTCCATCAGCAGCTGCATGAGTTAGAAAAAGCCTCCAGGTCTAGTGGGCCTGGAACAGGAGGTAGAGCTGAAATCCAAGGTCCAAGGGCTCTTCACCCAGCCCCTTGAGCCAGCACTTTGAACTCAGATGTCTAGCCTCCTAAACTGTAAGAGAGTTAAGTCCTGGTTTGTTAAAGCCATTCACTTGCGGTATGTCTGTTACAGCAGTACTAGAGAACCAAGACAAGTAGTGTCAGTTCATATGTAGAAATGATATGAAATGAAGATGATAAAATTTGGGTATGAGAGAGCTGGCAGGTGGAGAAGTCTTAATTCCTTGTTAAACCAAGGAATTCTGATTTGTATCAATTAGTAACAGGAAACAACTGTAACATCTTAAGGAGTGAAATAAACCGTCAAATCTTGTTTGGGGAAGAATGTGCTTGGAGCTGAGTTTAAGATGCCCTGAAATAGAACTGGTGTTAAAAGAGATAAGTAAAAGCCTGCAGGAAAAGGAAAACTAGTATTATATCTTGCGGGTAAATAGTGGACAATCTTTTTGGAGAGCAAATGAAAATGTAACAAAACTCCAAAATTTGTTATCTTTCTAGGAATTTATCTTAAGGAAAAATTAAAGATGAGTACAAAAACGCAACATGTAAACATGCTTATCAAATTATTATTCATGACAATAAAACTATGTGTAGCAGCTGAACAATGGTTGATTAAATTATGTGATATCCATGCATGGAATACAATGCAACCATTAAAAATCATATTATGAAAGAATGTTAAATTATGTGGGAAAGTGTTCAAACTAAAAAGCAGGTTACAAAGCAGTTTTTACACTACGTATATGAGAAAAAACTGGCTGAATTATATTAATATGTATCATTAGTCATCTCAGAGTAGTAAAAATATAGGTAATTTTCCTCTCACCATTTTCTGTATTTTATTAATTTTCTAAAATAAAAATAGAAAAACTGAGCACTTTCTATGTGCCAAGTGCTGTGCCGAATGCATTACATACGTTAGCTTATTTAATCCTCACAGCAGCACTAGTAGATTTTAATAGATAAGGAAACAAAGATTTAGAGAGCTTGTTAAGTAATTTATCCTTGGTTATGCACTCAGTGCTGAAGCAAGTAGGTTTTGTAACAGAAAAGAATAATAGACAGACAGACATATAGATAAGCAACAATTTTTTGAAAAAAGAAGACAATGCCTTTTGTGGTCATTTCTATCACTCCAAACTATGACTCTCTCTTTTGAGACATATTACCTCCTGTACTACAAGCTTCCAAAACCAAACCAAACTCACTGCCATCAAGTCCATTCTGACTCATAGTGATTGTAGAGGTTATGTTTGTGTGTCAGTTCGGCTGGGCCTGGTTGAGTGGCTGGGCAGCTGGTGGTAGTTATTCCCCATGATGAGACTGGCAATCACCTCCACTGTGAAATCTACCACAAGCAGCTGAGTAGCTGCTTTAGGTTTGTGGTCTGCTTCCCGTATATAAGCGGCAGCTTTGGGCATGGTCTCCAGCTTATGGCACCTTGAACCCTGCATATAGCTGTGTCGTTGTTCGGAAGCCTGCCATGCTCTGCCAATCATGGGACTTAAAATGGATTTGAATTAAAGGCCTGCCGTGTGATTTGGTAATATCGGGACTGTGCCCTTTCCTTGGGCTTGGCAGCCTCAGCAGCCAGCAGCTAAGTGAAGAAAAGCCTCTAGCTTCAGTGGGCCAGGAGCAAGAGGCAGAGCTGAATGAAGCCCAAGGCTGAGGGGCTTTCACCCAGCCCCTAGAGCCTGGTACTTTGAACTCGGACTTAAAGCCTCTAAATTGTAAGAATAAACTCCTGTTTGGGGAAGCTATCCCATTTGTGGTATATTCCTGTCAGAGAGGCACTAGGTAACCAGAACAGTGACCCACAGGGTTTTCAAGGCTGTGAATCTCTACTGAAGTAGACTGACTGATTTTTTTCCTGCAGAGTGGCTGGCAGGTTCAAACCCCCAACCAAATGCTTCAACTACTGCACCATCAGAGCTCCTTTGTACAACAGGCTTAGCCCCTGGAATATATTCTTCTTATCATTCTTTTATTGGTTTAAAAACATTGTGTTACCAATAAGACTGAAATTTTCAGGGACTGACCTCCTATCTCATAATAGACATATAATAGAAACATCAAGAAATCATACTTTTTAAGTTACAAGTTTCAAACTGAAGTTGATTATTTTAGTGCCCAGTTTCTAGCTGAAAATAGCCTGGTATATTTTCCAACAATAAGATGTTCAATGAAAATAACTTATATCAATACTATTATAAAAAATGTCTCAATGGACAGAATCACCTTCCAGAATTTCACGGAACTCACTGCTTCCTACTTTTTTTTTTTATTCTTTGCCTTTCCTTTTGGCCCAACTCGGAAGTTTTTAGTATTTAATGCTCATCTTTTTCATCATTTGTTTACAGGGTTTCTGTGAGTTCTGGTAAAAGCTTGATTGTGCTTATATTTTATGAACACTGATTGGATACATTTTAAAAGAAAAAATAGTGAAAGAAACTAACGATAATTAGCTCTATCATTTCCTTAGAATGTTTTCTGATGAATTTTATCCACATACCTACCCACCGAACAACTGTCCTACTTCCTGTACCCAAAAGAACTTCAGAGAGCTGCTTTCCACTTCATGGTTCAACATTCTAGTCCTCATTCATCCCTAAAACACAAGTACTTAGACTTCAATTTAATTTTGTGATTTTCAAGTCTCTTTACTAATAATTCAAGTGGAGGAAAACTTTATTTTTCAGATAATATAATTATGGTTTGCTATTAATAAAGAGTAGTCTGCTTTCTCTAAAGGAAAAAAAAAAGTGATATTATTTTAAGTAAAGTTTTCCCAAACTCCAAAGTCCAAGATTCAGAAATGGAATGGGATTAAGTAAAACAGTATCAATTCTATTAGCTTCATAAAAAGTGCCACGACATATATGAATGATACAGCTCCCTTGCAAAATAGAAAGTAAATACTGAGGGAGATTAGGATGCATGAGGCATGGAGCTCACAATGCAATACTGGGCAACAAGTCTGCACACAACCAGATGCTACACGAAGCTGAAGAGGTGAGTGGCAAGAGTCTCTGAGGCTAAACCAAAATCCACTGCCATGAGTCAATTCTGACTCATAATGATTGTTAAGGACAGAGTAGAACTGCTCCACAGGGCTTCCAGACTGAAAATCTTTCACAGAAGCAGATTGCTTCATTTTTCTCCCATGGAGGCAGAGTGAGTTTGACCCACTAACTTTTAGATTAGCAGCCAAATGCTGTAACTACTACATCATCAGAGCACCTTCTTTGAGCCTTGAGGAAAAAAAAAAGACTAACTCTAGGGCAGTAAGAAAAGGCCTCTCAGAGGAAGTAACATTTGATCATTAATTTTATGAATAAGCAAAGGCTCACCAAAGTGGAGAAGAGGAAAAAGGTAACCCAGAAAGAAGAAACCACTCTTGAACTTCTTTGAAAACCATATTCCTTTCGAACCATCATTTATGTGTTAGGCAGTTACTGTTTTTTATATATACACAATCTTCCTTTCTTCAAATCTTACTCTCTAATGGTAGTTAAGATTCAATTACCCAAGGTATAAAATACTGTTTAGACATTTCCTAATCTTATTATTTCAGTCAAAATCTACATTCAAAGACTAAAGAAATAAAAACTATATCTGTTTATAGTTTGAAGAAAAGTTGAGGTTATTTCCCTCAATTACTACCACATGTTCCAGGAAAAGGTTAAGGGAGTCGGGGCAAGAGATTATACCAGCTCCATGATCCTTCTTTAATTATGTGTTTTGAAAAGCACACAGACACACCTAAATTCTCCCAAGAGAGGGCAATGTAAAAAAACAGCCTGCCAGTAGACTTTTTCATAAGTCTGTAGAGAAAACAAACAGCCCTCAGCCAAAGCAGTCTTCTAAATTTTTGTGATAGTTGGATTCCTATCTTGTCAGCCATTATAGAAAGGAATAAGAAATTGTTCCACATTCTGAACACTTCAGATCTATAGCAAAATAAAAAGTAATATGTGTTAACAGAGAAAAAAAGTTTCATATTTCAAAGAAAATATGGTTAATTATTGATAAAATCCCATTCCATTTCTGAATCTTGGGCTATGGAGTCTGGGAAAATAGTACTTCTAGGTGAGTGCTATGCAAATGTGCTTTAGAAAGTTCCATGCAGAATGCTAACTGAAATGCCCTTGGGGATCCAGGAAGCCAATGGGACCAACTGTTATAAATGAATAAAACACTCATGATCAAGAACTCTGTAGCTATGACAATAAAGAAGCCCCTCAGGGAGACAGTCAAAACACAGACAAAATATCCCTTGGCTGGCAACTGCCATTTATGTAGGAGCAGTCAGTGCCAGACAACTCCAGTGCTCACTTGGATTCTGCTCTGCACTTACAAGTCAAGCCTTTTTTAGGGCTCACCTTCGGAGAGCATGCCTGGCCAGGACAGCAGGGAAGCTCCAAGCCAGTGTTAGTTGGGCTGGTATCCCCAGCCTGACATGACTTCAAGAAGTGCCTTTAAAACCAATCTGAGATTTAGGCCCCTTGAATGTGCAGTGGGTTGAGTAGAGAAGGGTCAGTCTTTCTGTGTAGGGAGCTGGTAAATGCCTCATGTGTGCTGTGATGTGAGTAACCTTCCAAAAGATTACTGCTTCCAAACCATTTTCCCTTTTGGCTATCTCTAATACCTGGGATTTCATCATTACAGCTTTCAATCTTGTTTTTGCCAGTTCTTCCTCTATTAAAAGGCAAACATTTTAAGGAAGTATTACACTAAGAAATGTCTAGTCATTAATACATTAGTGTAGACAAGTTGATTAGGTTTTTACCTAGTAGACAATTAAAGTTGATTAGGGAACGGGATTCAAAGGGTAGAGAGGGAGGAGGAATGAGAAGTAGTAAAGTTTAGAGTATTTTGTGTTGACTACGGCACGACCAGCAACTTTGTGGGAGAAAAGACTTGACAATCTACTTCCCAAAAGATTACAGCCTTGAAAACCCTACGGGGCAGTTCTACTCCACCCTATAAGGTCACTATGAGTCAGAATCAACTCAACTGCCATCAGTTTTTTAAACAGGTAAGACATCCAGTGACTTTATGTATAACAGAATGAAATGTTGTCTGGTCCTGTGCCATCTTCATGATCATTGGTATGGTTGAGCCCAATGCTTTGGGTATTGTACCAGTCCATCTCATGGAAGGTTTCCCTCTTCACATTTATGTGTTTATGTTAAACAGAAGGTTGCTATGAGTCAGAGCTGACTCTATGGCACCAAACAACAATAACAACAAAGATATACAGGGAAACTTCTGAGAATGGAGTATAAATGAAGAAAATGAAAGTCAGAAACAACAAACATTGTCCTCTTTGAAATTTAATCTTGAGCAATTTAACCCAAAGTAGGAGGAAAACACAAAAATGTATAATGCTTGAAGATCTGATTTGCTCTTCTCCATCCCTGGCTCCACCTTTAAGTTCTATCATCAAAGCTTTACTGAGGCTAACCCAACAAAGAAAAATTAATTTGCTGCGTATCACACATAGGTAAATAAAGAATGCATTCAGTAACATCTATTGCATGCACAAGTTTTAAGCTTCACCTGTGCAGATAAGAGTCCTCTTCTAAATTGCAAAAGCAGTCTCCAGAACAAAGGGAGCCCTGGTAGCTCAGTGTCTAAGGTACTACTTGACTGCTAACCAGAAGGCTGGTGGTTCAAACCTACCAGCCACTCCTTGGAAGGAAGGTTGGACAATCTATTTCCATAATGATACTGACTCGGAAACCCAAGGAGGGGTTGCAATGAGTTGGGTCCGACTCAACGGCACATAACAACAACAACATGCTTCATTCAAAGCTGTTTCACGATTCTCAACCATTTTCTATTGTCTCCTTCTAGCTACCTGTTTGCCTCCCCATTAGCTTATAAACAACTGGCAGGTACTTTTTCACATGTGTGGATTTCCCTTACACCTAACTTTGTGTGGGCATTTGTGTTGTTAGGTACTGTCAACTAGTCTCTGACTCATAGTGACCCTATGTACAACAGAATGAAACACTACCCAGTCCTGTACCAGGCTCAAAATCCTGGCTATACCTGATCCCATCGTTGTAGCCACTGTGTCAATCCACCTCATTGAGGGCCTTCCCCTTTTTCGTTGACCCTCCATTTTACCAAGCATGGTAGCCTACTGACAACATGACCCAAGTAGGTAAGACGAAGTCTGGCCATTCTCACTTCCAAGAAGCATTCTGGCTGCACTTCTTCCAGGACAGATTTATTAGGTCTTCTGGCAGTCCATGGTACTTTCAGTATTCTTCTCAAACACCACAACTCAAAAGCATCAACTCTTCTTCGGTCTTCCTTATTCATTCTCCAGTTCTCACATGAGTAGGCAGTGACTAAAAATACCATGGCTTGGGTTAGGCACAACTTAGTCTTCAAGGAGATGTCTTTGCTCTTCAGCACTTTAAAGAGGTCTTTTGCAGAAGATTTGCCCAGTGCAATACGTCATCTGATGCCTTGACTGCTGCTTCCATTAGTGTTGATTGTGGATCCAAGTAATACAAAATCCTTGACAACTTCAATCTTTTCTCCAATTATTGTGATGCTGCTTATTGGTCCAGTTGTGAGGATTTTTATTTTCTTTATGTTCAGGTGTAATCCATACTGCAGACTGCAGTTTTAATCTTCATCAGTAAGTGCTTCAAGTCATCCTCACTTTCAGCAAGCAAAGTTGTGTCATCTGCATATTGCAGGTTGTTAATGAATTTTCCTTCCTCCAATCCTGATGTCATGTTCTTCTTCATATAATCCAGCTTCTGAGATTATTTGCTCAGCATACAGAGTGAGTAAGTATGGGGAAAGGATACAACCCTGACACACTCCCTTCCTGATTTTAAACCATGCAGTATCCCCTTGTTGTGTTTGAATGACAGCCTCCTGGTCTATGTACAAGTAAGGGCATGCCAGAAGAAATGAGTGTGAAAATGGATGACTAAAAACCAAGCTCAATATATTCTGTAAGTGATAATCCTAAATGACCATGAAGATAAAAGGACCAGTCTTACTGCGTTTCTTCTGATTACTCTGTCATTTGCCCCTCTTGTGCCACAGAGTACATAAACATACTACTTTATTCTTCTTGATTATCACCTCTTTTTCCACACCACAGGCAACAATCTGTAAAAACTGCTGGTTAAGACAGCATCAGAGCCTGTTGTACGTCATGCTAAGAAAGTAGTTCTTAATATGCTGGTTTTATTTTTGCATAATTTTGAAACTGACTGAAAAATCTGATGAGAACAATGGATCCTCTTCCCAGAAAAACACACATATACAATATCTTGAGTCCCATTTTAAGTATCCATGTTTACAATTCACGAATTAGGTTACAATGAAGCCTTACTAGTCACATACATGGAAAGGGCATAAGAATAGTAATTTTTTTCTATAAAATTCAGTGTCTGGAATTAATCAGTATTTCTGCAAGAACGGTCCTCCACCAACCTGCCTCTGAATAACCTGGGTGGGTAGGGGGATAGCAGGGATGTCTTATTTAAAATTCCCTGTTTCATATCTAATTATTCCAGTTTTTTAAGGTCAGACCCTAGAGTCTGCTTTTTTAATGCTTGCTGCATCATTACTGGCTTACTAAGGGGTGAAACCACCAGATTCTACCCTCTAGAGACTCAAATTTTATCGAAGCATGTGGATTTCTTAAATGCTACCCAATGAATTCTACTGTTGATCGAAGATTGTACCAGACTCTCCACAACTGCAATACTTCTACATCTCCCAGGACTCAGTTTGGAAAGTAAGTATTTTAATTATTATAAAAAAAACCTGGCTTCATACAGTGACATTTCCACACATTATATCTACCCTAAGGGCCACAGGCTTTTTTTTTTTTTTTTATCGTATAAAATTGCCAATCTGCTCAGCCTTTCAGAAGTAAACGGACTGACCTTGAGCACCTGGAACCCTTTTCCAACAGCTTGTGGGCAATCAAGCAAATCTCAACAAGCTGTGTGAAACAGGACACACAATGACCTGTGGCAGAGCACCTTGAAAATATAGTGATTTCCTCTTGGCCACTTCCAGGCACGGTTAGAACTTTTACCTGACTTGTGGTAGTGACTGCCAGTGGAATTTTGAATCCTGGGGAGTTGAAGCAAATGTAGCAAAAGGGAAAGCAAAATCATCATCACCTGCAACGTTGTATAACTTTGCATACAGCATTTGAAAGGGTATTTTTTTTAAGCAAGAAGGAAATGGGATATCTAATTGCATGGAAAAGCTATAATTTCAGTAGTAAATGCACCTGCTGTGTAAATATAAAATGACACATTTTAAAATTTGAATGGGCAAATAGGTCATGGACCTTAGGGAGAAAAATACATCCTTTCCCAAGTCCTACAGGCTCCACTTCAACTCCAAGACAATGGCTAGATGAGCAGGCTCACAGTCATGGGCAAAGACTATTTGCTTTCAATTAACATTTACTGAGTGTCCTCAACACAATGTGTCAGGCACCATGTTCTGTGCCAGGGATAAATGAAGGGCTTCAAACTGGTTTGAACTGGTTCTGTCACAGCCAATGCAGCAAAACTGGAACAGAACCAAATTTGTAAAATGTGGGTGTACTGGAACAATAACCAGAATGGCAAATTCAGAAGAGGTGCAATGAGCCCTTTCAGGAGCATGATGCAGGAGACTGTATTACCGCCCAGACTGTGGAGAGTGGCACACATTCAAACTAACACAGTTGGCTGACATCTTTGAGCAGGCCACTGTTGTTTCTGACTCTGACATTCAAGATATTTGGTTGTTATGCAACATGCACGCTCCCCATTGTCTTCTAAGAGGGAAATTAAGTTTCTAGCAGAGTGTCAACCCATATTTTTTCCTGTTCCAGTTATTGTTCTGGAACACTCATACTTTACAAATTCGGGTCCATTCTGGTTTGGCTTCATCAGCAATGACTGAATTGGGAAGAACCAGTTTGAAGCCCTGGATAAATGGTGGGCAAAAGTAGGCATGTACCTGCTGTCATGGAAATTATGGACTAGTGGGAAGGCAGAAAGTAACCTAGTAATCACTAAATAAGTGTATAAATATAAACAGAAGGGCTTTTTTCTAAGGAAAAAAAAAAAAAACAAGGTCCTGTGAAGTGATACAAGAAATATATACGTGATAGAGCTCTGGTAGCATAAAGCCTAAGGCATTTGACTGTTAACCAGAAGGCTGGCAGTTCAAACCCAACAGCCACTCCTCGGAAGGAAGATTGGGCAATCTACTTCTGTAGTGATACTGCCTCGGAAACCCAAGGAGGAGTTGCTGTGAATCAGATCTGACTTGATGGCAGTGAGTTTTTCTTTTTTTTTTAAATAAGAAATATATGAAGTGATATAAGAAAAGGGCATGAGCAAGCAGCCTTGGAGGTAGGGTGAGTTTCTCCTGAGATAGTGATGCCTGAACTAAGATCTAAAAAATGATTAGGAGGTTTATAGGCAAAGAGGTAAGAAGAGAAAAAGAAAAAAGGCAGGGGGAGTCAATACAGGCAGGGAAGTGAAGACATGTTATGGATATGAATTTTCAAAATGTGAATTAGAGCCAAGAGTAAATAAAAGTTGCAGTTTTAGAGAAGGGACTATCTCAAGATGGTCTTGTGTACTGAGGTGTTAGATAGCAGACCTTGGGTCTGTTGAGGGATGTAAGAAAGGGAGTCCCACATATTATACTTGCCCAAATAAAGCCAATATTAACATTCTCTCTTTTATGGAAAAAAATTTAATAGTTTCTAAGTTTCTTTTCATTAAAATGGATTTATTCTACAGAATGTGAGTTCAGAGCAATGTTTGGCCAAAAGCTCCTGAACAGTGCATTTTTCATTCTTTCTCTTTCTCACTTTGTCCTCACATTCTTGCCTGACTTTGTTTAGTGTAGGTGACTGATACAGCCTTAGCCCTCCTGTAACATTTCTTTCAAGTGATGAGTTTACACCATGTTTTGACTTTTTTGCAATAACATGCAGAATCAAAATACATCTGGGTGTCTTATACTACTAATTTTTAAGTCAGAAAAATGTTCTTTTATAAAAGGGAACTGTGGACTAAAATTACACCAACTGATAAGCAGCAACCAGCCTGTAATCTTTCATCCCAAGTTGAAAAAGTCTTGCCCAGAAAGTCAGAGGAATAAAACTAAAATGAAGTTTTCCCTTTTAAGAATATATGGAAGTTGCCTCAGTACATAAGAAAGTGGCACTTTCAAAGCAGAGGAAATGAGCCCTATGGTCTCCCCTCTTCATACCCTACTTCATTATGCTCTTGTGTGGATATATGGTCCTCTTCCATGCAGAAAGTTCCCTATAGAGAAGTAGGGGGGAAAAAAAACGCTCGAATGTATAGCAAGACCTAGTGTTTCAATCCACAAAGGTAAACTCTGGAAAATCCAGAAAGATCATTTATATCTCCAGAGGTTTTCGCTCCTCCCTGGGAGGAGAACTAGAGAAATCATAAGTAGCATAATTTACCTTCTAAGGAGCCATGGTGGCACGCTCATTAAGTGCTCAGCCTGATGTTGGCTTTGAAGGGAGCCAAGAGCCAATGAATGCAGGAAATCTCTCTTATTTGCCATGGACTTGATTTTGACACATAGTGACCCTATATGACAGAGTAAAACTGCCCCATAGGGTTTTCTGAGTTGTAATCTTTACAGAAGTACATTACCACTTCTTTCTTTCATGGAGTAGCTAATAGATTTCAACCACTGACCTTTTGGTTCGCAGCTGAGCACTTAACCATTGCACCACTAGAGCTCCTTAGGAGAACTCTAGAAGCTAGAAAAGGCGAAAAAAAAAAAAAAAAAACAGATTCTTCCTTGGAGCCTCTGGAAGGAATGCAGTCCTACTGACACCGTGGTTTTAGCCCAGTGAGAATCATTTCAGACTTAGGATCTCCAGAACTGTAAGATAATAACTTTGTATTGTTCGAGGCACTAAATTTGTGGTAATTTGTTATGACAACTACAGGAAACTAATACACTAATCATAAACATCAAGATCAGAAATCATTAATTACACTTTTTTTTTCCTCAACTATGCCCAATACATTATACAAATTCAATGATCTTAATAGGATCTTACAGATAGATCCATGTTTCATAAGCCCAAGTATAAACATAACTTATAATAAAAGAAAATATCTTGAAACAATCACAAAATTTCAAGAATAAGCAAGTACACAGATTATTACTTATGTAACATCATAAGTCACTAGTTAGGTGTTAAACCTCTGCAAAGTCCCTCTGGGAGAAGCTGTAGACATTTCTATAGAAGAAATGAGAGGAAAAAATTTCACAAAAACTGCAGAAGAGACCACAAAGAGTTGATTGACTAACAAGATTTCCAATTTATTAACAATGGCAATTTAATCATTCATTTCTGTCTATGGTATGAAATATTAACAATTTTTAAAAATTAGGACATTTCACTCCTAAAAAGTAATATTGTTTTATGCAAGAATCTACTATTCTATTCCCCAAGCTCCCTAGACCAGGAAAGGGAGGGGGCAGGAACTGCCTTGGGGACCTCAGGAGCGGCAGGATATCCAGGTAAAAAGGGGTGGGAGGCAAGGCAGACCCCAAGCCTCCTGGAGCCAGGAAAAGGAGGGAGTGGCTGGGGACCACAGAGGGGCAGGTTCCAGGTAGGAATTAGGTAAGGGCAGAGAGGTTTCCAACGGCTAAGGGAGACAAACTTGTCTATCAGTTTGTCATCCTATGAGGCTTGTATGTTGCCGTGAGGCTTGAGGCTGTGTGACTGATGTTTCAGACACCAGCAGAGTTGCACATGGTACACAAGTTTCAATGCAGCTTACAGACTAAGACAGACTAGGAAGAAGGGAGAGGCCATCCACTTACCAAAAATCAGTCAAGGAAAACCTTATAAACAGCAGAGAAACACTGTCTGATACATTACTGGGCAACTTTATGAATAGCTTGGAAACATTGTCCAATATATTGAAGGAAGATGAGCCCCTTGGGTCAGAAGGCACTCAAAATAGGACTGGGAATGAGCTGCCTCATCATAGTAGAACCAACCTTAATGATATGGATAAAGTAAATCTTTCAGGACCTCCATGTATTGACGTGGCATGACTCAAATTGAAGAGAAACAGCTGCAAATATCCATTAATAACCAGAACATGGAATGTACGAAGTATGAATCTAGGAAAATTGGAAGTTGTCAAAAATGAAATGGAACACATAAAGATCAACATCCAAGGCTACATTAGTGAGCTGAAATGGACTGGTTTTGGTCATTTTGAGTCAGCCAACCATATGATCTACTATGCTGGGAATGACATATTGAGGAGGAATGGCATGGCATTTACCATCACAAAGGATGTTTCAAGATCTGTCCTGAAGTACAATGCTGTCAGTGATAGGATAATATCCATATGTCTACAAGGAAGACCTGTTAATATGACTATTATTCAAATTTATGCACCAACCACCAAAGCCAAAGATGAGAATCTTGAAGATTTTTATCAACTTGTGCAGTCAGAAAGTGACTGAACATGCAATCAAGATGTGTTGCTTATCACTGGTGATTGGAATGCAGAAGTTGGAAACAAAGAAAAATCACCAGCTGTTGGAAAATTTGGCCTTGCTGACAGAAATAAAGCTGGAGACCGCATGATAAAATTTTGCAAGAACAATGATTTATTCATTAAAAATACCTTTTTTCAACAACACAAACGGCAGCTATACACTTGGACTTCACCAAGTGGAGTACACAGGAATCAGATTGACTACATCCGTGGCAAAGAGGAGATAGAAAAGTTCACTATCTTCAGCCAAAACAAGGCCAGGAGCTGATTGTGAAACAGACCATCAACTGCTCATATGCAAGTTCAACTTGAAGTTGAAGACAATTAAAACAAGTCCACGAGAGCCAAAATATGACCTTGAATATATCCCTCCTGAATTTAGAGACCATCTAAAGAACAGAATTGATGCACTGAACACCAGTGACCGAAAAACAGAAGAACTGTGGGATGGCATCAAGAGCATCATCCATGAAGGGAGCAAGAGGTCATTCAAAATACGAGAAAGAAAGAATAGACTAAAACGGATGTCAGAAGAGACTCTGAAACTTGCCCTTGAGTGAAGAGTAGCTAAAGCAAATGGAAGAACTGACAAGACAAAAGAGCTGAACAGAAGATTTCAAAGAGCAGCTCGAGCAGACAAAGCCAATTACTATAATGAAATGTGGAAAGACCTGGAGTTAGAAAAACAAAAGGGAAGAACATCCTTGGCATTTATCAAGCTGAAAAAACTGAGGAAAAAATTTAAGCCTCGAGTTGCAATATTAAAAGATTCTATGGGCAAAATACTGAATGATGCAGGAAGTATCAAAAGAAGATGGAAGGAATACACAGAGTCATTGTACTAAAAAGAACTGGTCGATCTTCACCCATTTCGGGAGGTGGCATATATTCAAGAACCAATGGTATTGAAGGAAGAGGTTGAAGTTGCACTGAAAGAATTGGTGAAGAATAAGGCTCCAGGAATTGGCAGAAGACCCATTGAGATGTTTCAATAACTTGATGCTCCGCTGGAGGCACTCACTTGGTTATGCCAAGAGATTTGGAAGACAACTACCTGACCAACTGACTGGAAGAGAGCCATATTTTTACCCATTCCAAAGAAAGGTGATCCCACAGAATGTGGAAATTATCAGACAATATCATTGTTATCGCATGCAAGTAAAATCTTACTGATGATAATTCAAAACCAGTTGCAGCAGTATATTGACAGAGAAGTTCCAGAAATACAAGCTGGATTCAGAAGAGGATGTGGAACGAGGGATATCGTTGCTGATGTCAGATGGATTTTGGCTCAAAGCAAAGAATACCAGAAAGATCTTTACTTGTGTTTTATTGACTATGCAAAAGCACTTGATTGTGTGGATCATAATAAATTGTGGATAAGATTGAGAAGAATGAATATTTCAGAACACTTAATTGTAGTCAGAAGGAACCTGTACATAGACCAGGAGGCTGCCATTCAAACAGAAAAAGGAAACAATGCATGGTTTAAAATCAAGAAGGGAGTGCATCAGGGTTGTATCCTTTCACCATACTTATTCAATCTGTATGCTGAGCAAATAATCCAAAAGGCTGGACTATATGAAGAATAATATGGTATCAGGATTGGGGGAAGAATCATTAACAACCTGTGATATGTTTGAAATTGTCAAAGACTTCATTCACATTGCTTGGTTCTACGATCGACACCAATGGAAGCAGCAGTCAGGACATCAGACAACACAGCACTGGGCAAATCGGCTGCAAAGGACCTCCTTCAAGTGCTGAAGAGAAAAGATGTCTCCTTGAGGACTAAGGTGTGCTTGACCCAAGCCATGGTATTTTCAATTGCCTCGTATGGATGTGAGAGCTGGACAATGAATAAGGAGGACTGAAGAGGTGATGCTTTTGAGTTGTGGTGTTGGCAAAGAAAGCTGAAAGTACTGTGGACTGCTAAAAGAACTAACAGGTCTGTCCTGGAGGAAGTGCAGCCAGAATGCTCCTTGGAGGCGAGAATGGCCAGACTTCATCTCACATACTTTGGCCATGTTGTCAGAAGGGGCCATTCCCTGGAGAAGGATGTCATGCTTGGTAAGATGGAGGGTCAACGAAAGAGGGGAAGACCCTCAACGAGATGGACTGACACGGTGGCAGCGGCTATAGACTCAAGTATAGCAAGAATCATGGAGCTGGCTCAGGATTTGGCAGTGTTTCGTTCTGCAGTCCGTAGGGTCACTATGAGTCAGAGATGACTCAACGGCACCTAACAACAACAACAACTATACTATTATTTTAATACAGGACTTGAGAACAAGACACATGCTTTCTATTGGATAACCATGCACATATCTGCTTAAAGTTATTTTTATTTTAAAAAAGAAGTTCTTAGGGATATTATAATTTGCATATTTTTCCATCCATGACTTACTCACCAAGTGATATAAGTGTTCTGGGGTTCAACCAACTGTCATGCATAGCACACTTCCTTTTATCACATTTGACTGGACAAGCATATTTCAATTAATGTAGTCAGTTCCCACTTGAGTGGGATAACTACAGGTAAGTATGAATGCAGAGGAAGAAAGGATGAAAATAATCAAAATCTTATTCCGACTGTTTTTGTAGTATCTTCGGTAAACAAAGCTTTTATTTCTGAATTTCCAATCAGCAATTCCAAAGAAATCACCAATTTAAGACATATTGTGAATAAATGTATTTCTCTGTATTCCCAGTCCAGGACAGGGAGTGAAACTAAGATAAATCAGCTGGGCGGCCTCAGGGCATCCATCTTATGAGTAACCGGATACTGAAGAGTTCAAAAAGTCCTTTGTGGGAATAAGAAAGCCAGACTTGCTAACCAAGAAAAGAAGTCTTTTGACTTTGGGGGAGAAAAATTATTCTTGTGGGGTTTACATACCACAGGGCCCTGCACATCTTGAGTGCTCAGTAACTATTGACAATTGTTCGTAATCATAATTTTTGTATGTTTAAGGAAAGAAGCTTGTCTAGCCATGCAACCACCCACCCATTGTCTTTCCCAACCATCCCCTAATTCTAAAATGGCTCCAAAATAAATGTAATCAAAATATAAACTCAGGAAGTGAGAAAACCAGGGTACATGGAAATTAGGAGTTTTATTCATGTGTTCATACATTACATTGATTCAAACAGACTTATAATCACTTGTGAAATACATATAAAGTTTTTTTAAAAATTATTTCTTTAGGAAGTCAAAGTTTAAAAAAATAAGACAGTAAAAATAAGATGAAGCCAGAAATGAAGATGAGACACAAAATATGTCTTAAGATTCCATTTATATGTTAGAAATAAATTAAAAACTGAGTTTCCCGGTACCCAATGCAAAGAAATAAAAGCAACTATCTGCACAACTCACAGTGTCCTTAAAATAAATGATAGAAAGGAACAAAATAACGCCTGTGGCAGACATTACCAATCAATCAAAATATTTGTCACTGAGCTGAGATCTAGACTCAAAATCCTTCTCAACACAGTATTCCAGGCAACCACGAATCAACCAAAGTTAGTAGGTAAGATGAAACTTGTTTATCAGCCTTGGTTCAAATCAGGGAAGAAAAATACAACCCAAACACCTGTTTTTGTTAGTAAGTTTTATTGGAACACAGCTCCACCCATTTGTTTACATATTTCTATGGTTGCTTCTACTACAACCATGGCCAGAGCTGAACAGCAGTGATAGAGAATGGAAGGTGTGAAAGCCTAAAATATTCATTATATGGCTCTTTACCAAAAAAAATTTTTACCAAATAGATAAGTGGCTGACCTAACACAAAATTAACAGACATATGTATATGTAGGGAGCTCTGGTAGCGTAGTGCCTAAGGCACTTAACTGCTAACCAGAAGGCTGGTGGTTCAAACCCACCAGCCACTCCTTGGAAGGAAGATGGGGAAATCTATTTCCGTAGTGATACTGCCTCAGACACCCAAGGAGGGGTTGCTATGAGTCGGGTCCGACTTGACAGCACATAACAACAACAACATGTATATGTAATGTTACTTATATTGTTTAACTAGCGTTTATTATGTGGCTATATCTATCAGATACTGTATTAGCTTCCAGGGATACAAAAATAAATACTATATACTCCTTGCCTTAAGAGTTCACACTTTACCTTAAGAGGTGACTTTAAATGATGAATTACAAAACAATTTGATCAGTTCTAAAACCTAAGTACATACAACTTGTTGTGGGAACACAACAAAGTCATTTAAAAATTCTAACGCCTCAGGGAGATTTTTCTTATGCATTCTCTTGTTTTCCACCTGACCGTACAACCTAAAATGTCAGAGGGAGACTTGGAAATTATAGCCCTGTAGCAACCCACAGGGGGAAATGAATGGATAAAAATGCAGCTAGACATTATAAAGAGCAACTGCCTTAGTTGATGTAAGATTAAACATGAAAAGTTATTAAGCATTCTAAAAACAATAGCTAACTGGCAGTGCCCCATAAAAAAAATGAATAATTTAAGGAACTTTAGATTTTCACAACTGTCATTTATCAGGAATCAAAAAGCACAAGAAAATTAACAAGGTTCCAAAGAGACATGTAAAGTTTTAATTAGGATTCACAGTAGATTGGCAGGGATGGAATAAATCCATAATTATAATAATTCACAGCTGCTTCCACCTTAGAAAACAATGAGTTGCTTAGTGAGACTTGTCTCTCTGAAATGAAAAGAAAAGAACATCTGCTGTGGAGCCATATCCTGTCTTTACATCCTGTACCTGGACAGTCCGTATCCAAGGAGATTCACTCAACGTTTTTAAAGATTTACTGTTGCAGCAAGCAATTTCCAAATGTCTTAAGTCATTATGGAAATGGTCAGACTGAAAAAAAGGTACAAATTTTGCCATGTATAATAATTATTAATTTCCTTTTATTTCCCAAGATACTACCTGTGATTCTTCTTCAAAACATATTGTACTGAAGTGTATTTGTATGTGCTATAAGAATGTCTATGTGTGTAGTACAGCTGACAAAGAACAAGGTTGTGGTGGCATCCTGACCACAGCCAGCTACCCTGAGGGAGCGAGTAGTTGGACCTCTGGCCTCCAGACCATGGTCTCAGAGGACATCAAGCTCAATTGGCATAACATACTACACAAAAACACTGTTCTACATTCTCCTTCAGTGAGTAAGGACTGGGGTCTTAAAAGCTTGCAAGTGGCCATCTAGATGCAACGATGAGCCTCTCCTCATCCAGAGTAAAGAAGAATGAAGAAAACCAAAGATACATGGAAAAATTAATCAAAGGGACTAGAAGACTATGTGATCCTCAGCCTACATGACTATGAGACCAGAAGAACTAGATGGTACCCAGCTACCATTGTCAACCACACTAATCCCACAAAGGGGGATTGTTGCAGGAGATCCTGGATAGAGTTGGAGAACAATATGGAACAAAATGCAAAATCATTAAAAAAAAAAACAGGTTGCTGGTGTGAAAGAGCCTAGTGAGATCCCTGAGACTGCTCCTAGTTACCCTTCAGGTCTGGAACTAAACTCACTACTGTGGCTTCAAGCCAAACAATAGACAGGCATATGGGGTGAACATTTATAGCAGGTAGATACACTGCTTGGAGAGATCAATCATGGGAAAAGAGACGGGTAGTGTTTTCACAGGGAGATAGATCCAGGGCCAGGAGTGCATAGGGGGGAAGGACACAGGGAAGAGGTAACCACAGGGAAGAAGTGGGAAGAGAGCTGTTACATTGTGGGGAATTGCAGTCAATGTCATGAAACAAAATGTGTATAAATTGCTGTATAGAAAATGAATTTGCTCTGTAAACTTTCACCCAATAAAAATTAAAACAAAAACATTGTATTGATTTAAGTGCCCTGGGATAAAGAAGTCATTAAATAAGTCAACATCACTTATAAGACAAACACAACAAACCAATTCTTTTCTAATACTAATCATATGTTACAACTGGGCAATTAAATAGTGAAAGTTATCAGAACTTTTGGAAGGGTGTTGGCCATTTTTGCTTCCAACAGCTATTTACAGATTGAGTTCCCAGTGATGTCTGATATCTGTCCTTCAAGAGCAGTACCAAACCAAAAATCCAAGGCCATAGAGTTGATTTTGACTTGTGGTCATGCTACAGGACAGAACAGAACTACCCCAAAGGGTTTTCAAAGTGGAAATTTTTACAGAAGCAGACTGACACATCTTTCTTCCTCAGACAACTGGTTCAAACCACTGACTTTTTGGTGGGCAGCTGAGTGCTTCACTAGGGCTGCTTCAAGAACAATACAGAAACAAAATTTTGTACGTAACGTATTTTAATGGCATCCTTCCCAAAGAACTATGTTACTCCTCAGGGTAACTTCAATTCTTGAGTTAAAAAGAAAACTAAATTTGGATATATGTGTGTGTCCCATGTAATTTTTCAAATGAAAGTTCTATGAATGATAACTCAATTCTGTAATACTTCACTTAATGAGTGCCATCAGGGAATGTGTTCCACAAAAGTGAATGTCTACTTAATGCAACTGTACTGCTCTATACAATGAAAAATTATCTTAACCTTTTTTTGATGGCAATATTTCTAAAGTGAAACATATACTTCCACGTTTTTTCAAAGAGAATGCACTGCACAAAATACAGCTTTTCCTTGATGATTTCACGTCCTTTATGGAACATGAATTGAGGGTTGTAACCTGCTTGTCTCCTGCAAATTGGTCTGGTTCCTATGCCAAATCACTTTGATTGCTGTGAGAAGCTCTGGGTTCTCCCACCACACGCAGAAAAACCATGCTATTTTATTTTATTCACAATTAGCTAGCTCCAAGACACAGAAACTGTTTAATATTCTTATTGGAGAAGGCCATGAGATTTGTGATTGTTAGTTCCCCCTCCGTCCTTCTTTCTTTACTTCCTGGTTCGTTTTAGTTCTGCAGAAAGTTGAGATGAACAAAGAGTCTACCCGTCAGGTAAGTGGAATGCAAGGAGTACAGAAATGTGCGCATTTAATACATATCTAATTCTTTCAAAAAGTCCAATCAATATGGCATGAATAAAACTAGAAACTTTATGTCTATGATTTCATAATGACCATGGTTGGGTAAAGCACCATGAGGAACTTACAAATATCTAAATGAAGTTGTAGGGTTTGTCTTATGAAATGTTATCTTCTCACAAAGTATTCATTATTTGGCCATGACTGAAATTGTCTTTCATCTCTTGTTCTTTAGCACTTTGCTCAATGGCAGGCATTCAGTACTTGCTCAATAAATATTTGCTGAATGGATGAATTGAAACACCAGTGTCACTGAAACATTTTACAAATTCAATATCAAAATTTTAAAGTAATAATCCATTTACCTTAAATCATTTAAGATACTACACTGCATTTTTCTCCATTTGATAAGAAAAAAAATATAGGTATACAATCTGTGAAGTTAGAGCTCTATACACTGGATAAACCATTTGCTCTAGAATCTCTACCACCAGTTTTCACTTTTCTCCATGTGGGCTAGATGGTTGTTGTTATTAGGAGTCATCAATCAGTTCTGAATCACAATGACACTATATGCAGCAGAACGAAACACCACCCCATCCTGTGCCATCCTCATAATTGTTGCCATGTTTGAGTCCATTGTTGCGGCCACTTGTCAATCCGTATCACTCACCAAAGGTCTTCCTCTTTTTTGCTGACCCTTTACTAAGCATGATGACCTTCTCCAAGGACTGGTGCCTCCTGATAACAGGTTCAAAGTACATGAGAGGAAGTCTCTCTATTCTTGCTTCTAAGAAGCATTCTGGTTGTAATTCATCCAAAACAGATCTGTTTGTTCTTCTGGCAGTCAAACCTATATTCAGTATTCTTCAACAATACTAAAGTTCAAATACATCAATTCTTCTTTGGTTTTCCTTATTCACAATCCAGCTTTCACATGTATAGGAAGTGATAGAAAAGACACCAGCCAGGTCTGATACATCTTACTCCCCAAGATGACATCTTTGCTTTTTAACACATTAAAGTGGTCTTTTGCAGCAGATTTGCCCAGTGCAATACATCTTGTGATTTCGTGACTGCTGTTTCTGTTCATTGTGGATCCAAGTAAAAGGAAATCTTTCACAACTTCAATATTTTCTCTGCTTATTGATTACTGGTCCAGTTTTGAGAATTTTTTTTTCTTTCGGTTGATCTATAATCCATACTAAAGACAGTAGTCTTTGATAGTCATCAGTAAGTGTTTCAAGTCTTCTTCACTTTCAGCAAGTGAGGTTGTGTCATCTGCATATTGCAGGTTGTTAATGAGCCTTCCTCCAATCCTGATATTTTATTCTTCTTCATATAGTCTGGCTTCTCAGATTATTTGCTCAGCATAAAGATTGAATAAGTATGGTGAAAGAATACAATCATGATGCAAATCCTTAACTTGAAACTATGCAATATCTCCTTGTTTCTTTTCAAGCAACTGCCTCTTGGTCTGTGTACAGGCTTCACATGAGCACAATTAAGTGTTCTTGACTTCTCATTCTTTGCATTGTTCCCATAATTGGTTATGATCCACATGGCTGCATGTTTTTGCATAGTCAAGAAAACAAACGTAAACATCTTTCTGGTATTGTCTGCTTCCAGCCAAGATCCATCTGACATCAGTAATGATAGCCCTCATTTCATGTCCTCCTCTGAATCCAACTTGGATTTCTGGCAACAGTTTCTGTGTTATCATCAGCAAAACTTTATTTGTGTGTGATATTGTTCGATAATTTCCCCATTTTGTTAGATCACCTTTCTTTGGAATGGGCATAAATATGGATCTCTTCCAGATGGTTGGCCAGGTAGCTGTCTTCTGAATTTCTGGGCATAGATGAGTAAGTGCTTCCAGTATTGCATCAATTTGTTGAAACATGTTAATTGGTATTCCGTTAATTCCTGGAACCTTGTTTTTCACCAATGCTTTCAGTGCAGCTTGGACTTCTCTTCCTTCAAAACCATTGGTTCTTGATCATATGTTACCTCCTGAAATGGCTGAACATCAACCAATTCTTATTGGTACAGTGGCTCTGTGTGTTCTTTCCATCTTCTTTTAATGCCTCCTCCACTGTATAATATTTTGCCCATAGAATCCTTCAGTATTGCAATTGGAGGCTTGACTTTCTCTTTAGTTATTTCAGCTTGAGAAATGTTGAATGTGTTCTTTTTTGGTTTTCTAACTGTAGGTGCTGCACATTTCATAATACTTTACTTCACCTTCCCGAGCCACCCTTTGAAATCTTCTGTTCATCTCTTTTACTTCATTTCTTCATTCACTTTAGGTACTCCAAGTTCAACAGCAAGTTTCAGAGTCTCTTCTCACATCCATTTTGATCTTTGCTTTCTTTCCTGTCTTAATAACTTTTTGCTTCCTTCATGTATGATGTCCTTGATGCCATCCTCCATTTCATCTGGTTTTTAGTCATTATTGTCTAATGCATCAAATATATTCTTCAGATGGTCTCTAAATTCAGGTGGGAAATATTCAAGGTCATATCCTGGCTCTTACAGACGTGTTTTAATTTTGTTCAGCTTTAACTTGAACCTGCATATGAGCAATTGAGGCTCTGTTTCGCAGTCAGCCCCTGACTTTGTTCTGACTGATGATATTGAGCTTTTCCCTTGTCTTTTCTCCATAAATGTGGTCAATTTGGCTCCATCTGGTGAGGTTCATGTGTATAATCACTGTGTATGTAGTTAGAAAAAGGTACTTGCAATGAATAAGTCTTTAGTCTTGCAAAATTCTATTATGTAACCTCCGACATCATTTCTATCACCAAAGCCATACTTTCCAACTACTGATCCTTCTTCTTTGTTTCTAACTTTCACATTTCAGTTACCAGTAATTATCAGTGCATCATGATTGCATGACTGGTCAATTTCAGACTGCAGAAATGGGTAAAAATCTTCAATTTCTTCATCTTTGGCATTAGTTGTTGGTGAACAAATTTGATTTGTCAAATGTTCTTTTTGACAATGAATGTGATGCCTTTCCCATTCATTTTGTCATTCTTGGCATTGTAGACCATAGGACTGTCTGATTCAAAATGGCCAATATTAGACCATTTCAGCTTACTAATGCCTAGGATATCAATCTTCTAAGCATTTCATTTCGTTTTTGACAATTTCCAATCTTCCTTGATAAACATTCCTAGATAAAGTAACCAAAACTAAAACAAAAGGAGGGGTCACTATGAGTCGAACTGACATGATGGCAGTGAGTTAGTTGGTTTGGTTTTGAGTTTGGATAAAGCAAAGCAAATACAGCCTGGAAAATTCCTAAAGTCATAGCATTGCAAGAATTATAAAACTTTCTAGGTTTCTTCTATCACAAACTGGAATAAATGAACAATAGTTAGTTTAGAATACTTAGTTCACATACATATTATTGACTAAATCAATGATTTCAAACATTATTTGTAATCAACCAATTTTTGGAAATATTTAGGAAACAATGCAGAAGAATGAAAGAACAATTACCAGACTATGTTTCTAGAAACCACCATGAAACAGCGGAAACTTCCATATGGTTTTGGTTAAGCATGTATCTGTAGTTACCCCTTTCTCCACCAGATGGCCCATGAATAAAGCAAAATAAACTTCCATGCTCTTCAAGAGGCAAACTGAAGAAATGTGCTTAGTAAGAAATGGTTGTCCTTTTGCCTAACACACGAGCAATTGCAGAAATTTAGCTATGAAAATCAGAGGGCTGTCTGTACTGGGTTATAAAGCAAGCCTAATCATAATTAAAGTATTTATTCTTTCAACATTTATTAAATGTTTACAATTCTCCAACATTGATTAGGCTAAGTATTAAAGATACAGAAAGCAAAAAGAAAGTCTGCCCTCAAAGAGCTTGTGAATTAAGGAAGTAGACAACTCATAAAAAGAGAATTACAAAAAAGTAAAATGAATTCTCTGAGGAGCCTTAGAAACACCATCTTAGAAGGGATGGGTGAGCTGAGATTTGAGGGATGTAAAGAGCTTGCAGGGCAGTACAACAGACTGGAAAGCAATCTAGGCAGAGAGCACAGCCAATACAAAGACACAAAAATATGAAAAAGCATGGCACATGTGAGGCTAAAATTGGGTTATAGAATTGAACTGAAAAGTGTATGTGTGGGTGTGCATGGGTGTGCTTGGTGCTAGAAGGAAAGGGAGAGGAAATGGCAGGGGAGGAAGAACTAACAGCAGGCTGGAACCATGTTTTTACACTTAGGAAATATAATTCTATAACAATAATAAATAGCAATAGCTAACATCTGTTGAACCATTCCTGTATGTTGAACATTATAATAAACACGTACATGCATTATCTCATTTATTCTTCATTATCACTCCCTGTAATATATACTACTTTATACCCATTTTTTCAGATAAGATGGCAAAATATTAGATAACTTCTTTAGTTGAGTAAATTGTAAAGTTGGGATTTCAATCCAAGTCATTATCTGATTCTAGAAAGAAGTTATTACATCCCCAGCTTATAAAGAATCTCTTCGTAGAGTGTAGAATGTAGACAAATCCCTGAAGTGTTTTAAGCAAAGGAATGGACCTCCACACTTGTGTTTTAAGACAACAACTGGGACAGCATCGTAGAGGATGCATTCATGTGGGAAAAGTCTGACACAGAGATCTGAAATAGATAATATTGGGTTCATCATATTAAATCAGATGAAAACAAACAACTTATCATCAAACACAACTTCCTACAAGGGCCTTAAATTGATTTAATCCTATTGAGATTAAAAAGTTGTGTGTGTCTGTTTTTAGACAGTTTCTAGGCTATGTAATTAATTATTTTGTGCATTAAGACCCTTTGTAAAAGGGCCAAAACCTATTAATTGGGGGAAAGAAACAGTCTCTCTCTCTTTGATAAACTTTTTTTTTTTTTTTGAGAGAGAGAATGTATGTATTTTTTAACTGTGATTTGGGTGAAAGTTTACAGAGAAAATTCTGTTTTGTTACATTTACTGCAATCCCCAAACCATAACAGTATTCTTTCCAGTTCCTTCCTGCACCCACCTCTCCTCTTTATTTATCCTTCCCATCCCTTCCTGATGGGAAGAAACAGCTGCAAACATCCATTAATAATCAGAACATGGAATGTATGAAGTATAAATCTAGGAAAATTAGAAATTGTCAAAAATGAAATGGAACACATAAATATTGATATCCTAGACATTAGTGAGTTGAAATGGATAGGTTGTGGCCATTCTGAATCAGACAATCATATGATCTACTATGCCAGGAATGACAGATTGAAGAGGAACAGGGTGGCATTCATCATCACAAAGGATGTTTCAAGATCTATCCAGAAGTACAATGCTGTCAGTGATAGGATAATATCCATATACCTACAAGGAAGACCAGTTAATACTACTATTATTCAAATTTATGCACCAACCACCAAAAACAAAGATGAGGAAATTGAAGATTTTACCAACTTCTGCAGTTTGAAATTGACCAAACATGCAATCAAGATGTGTTGATTATTACTGGTGATTGGAATGCAAAAGTTGGAAATGAAGAATCAATGGTAGTTGGAAAATTTGGCCTTGGTGATAGAAATAATGCTGGAGATCACATGACAGAATTTTGCAAGACCAACGACTTATTCATTGCAAATACTTCTTTTCAACAACACCAACGGCAGCTATACACGTGGACTTCTCCAGATGGAGTACACAGGAATCAGACTGACTATGTCTGTGACAAGAGGCAATGGAAAAGCTCAGTATCTTCAGTCAAAACAAGGCCAGGAGCTGATTATGGAACAGACTATCTACAGCTCATGTGCAAGTTCAACTTGAAAACAATTAAAACAAGTCCATGAGAGCCAAAATATGACCTTGATAATATCCCTCCTTAATTTAGAGACCATTTAAAGAATAGATTTGATGCATTGAACATCAATGATTGAAAATCAGAGGAATTGTGTGATGACATCAAGAACATCATCCGTGAAGGAAGTAAAAGGTGATTAAACAGACAGGAAAGGAAGAAAAGACCAAAAATGTTTATTATAATGTTCAGAAGAGACTCTGAAACTTGCCCTTGAACTGAGAGTAGCTAAAGCAAATTGAAGAAATGACAAGATAAAAGAGTTAAACAGAAGATTTCAAAGAGCAGCTCAAGAAGACAAATTATTATAATGAAATGTGCAAAGACATGGAGTTGGAAAGACAAAAGGAAAGAACACACTCAGCATTTCTCGAGCTGAAAGAACTGAAGAAAAATTTAGGCCTCGAGTTGTAATACTGAAAGATTCTATGGGCAAAATGTTGAATGATGAAGAAAACATCAAAAGAAGATGGAAGGAGCACACAGAGTCACTGTACCAAAAAGACCTGGTTGATCTTCATTGATTTCAGGAAGTGTCATATGATCTAGAACCAATGGTACTGAAGGAAGAAGTGGAAGCTGCACTGAAGGAACTGGTGAAAAACAAGGTTGCAGGAATTCACGGAATACCCACTGAGATGTTTCAACAAACTGATGTCACGCTGGAGGCACTGACTTGGAGTCAAGAGATTTGGAAGACAACTACCTGGCCAACTGACTGAAAGAGATCCATATTTGTACCCATTACAAAGAAAGGTGATCCCACAGAATGTGGAAATTATCAAACAATATCATTAATATTGCATGTAAGTAAAATCTTACTAAAGATAATTCAAAAATGGTTGCAGCAGTGTATTGACAGAGACCTTCCAGAAACCCAAGCTGGATTCAGAAGAGAACGTGGAATGAGGGATATCATTGCTGATGTCAGATGGATTTTGGCCCAAGGCAAAGAATAGCAGAAAGATGTTTACTTGTGTTTTATTGACTATGCAAAAGCAATCAATTGTGTGGATCATAACAAATTATGGATAACATTGAGAAGAATGGGAATCCCAGAACACTTAACTGTGCTCATGAGGAACTTGTATATAGATCAGGAGGCTGTTGTTCGAATAGAAGAAGGGAACACTGCATGGTTTAAAATCAAGAAGGGAGTGCATCAGGGTTGTATCCTTTCACCATACTTATTCAATCTGTATGCTGAATAATCAGAGAAGCTAGACTATATGAAGAAGAACGTGGCATCAGGATTGAAGGAAGAGTCATTAACAAACGTGTTATGCAGATGACACATCTTTGCTCGCTGAAAGTGAGGATGACTTGAAACACTTACTGATGAAGACTGAAGACTACATTCTGCAGCATGGATTACACCTCAATATAAAGAAAACAAAAATCCTCACAACAGGACCAATAAGCAGCATCACAATAAATGGAGAAAAGACTGAAGTTGTCAAAGACTTCATGTTACTTGGTTCTACAATCAACACCAATGGAAGCAGCAGTTAAGATATCAAACGTCATATAGCATTGAGCAAATCTGCTGCAAAGGACCTCTTTCAAGTGCTGAAGAACAAAGCTATTTCCTTGAAGAGTAAGATGTGCTTGACACAAGCCATGGTATTTCAATCGCCTGAAATGCATAAGAGAGCTGGACAATGATAAAGGAAGACTGAAGAAGAGTCAATGCTTTTGAGTCGTGGTGTTGGTGAAGAATGCTGAAAGTACCATGGATTGCTAAAAGAACTAATGAATCTGTCCTGAAAGATGTGCAACCAGAATGATCCTGGGAAGTGAGAATGGCCAGGCTTCGTCTCACCTACTTTGGTCACATTGTAAGAAGGGACTATTCCCTGGAGAAGGATATCATGCTTGGTAAAGTGGAGGGACAACAAAAAAGGGGAAGGCCCTCAACGAGATGGATTGACACAGTGGCTGCAGTGATGGGCTCAGGTATAGTAAAGATCATATGAGACAGGACAGGGCAGTATTTTGTTCTGCTGTACATGAGGTTGCTATGAGTCAGAGATGACTAGACAGCATCTAACAACAACAACAACATCAAAAGAGTAAAAAGAGAACCTATAAACTGGGGGAAAAAAATTTTAGCAATGATCTAGAGGACAAAGACTAATCTCTAAAATTTACAGAAAACTTCAACACCTCAACAACAACAACAAAAAGACAAGCAATTCAATTACAAAATGAGCAGAGGACATGAATAAATACTTCACTAAAGAAGAAAACCAGGCAGCTAACAAGCACATGAAGAAATGCTCACAATCATTAGCCATTAGAGTGATGCAAATCAAAACAATGAGGTATCAGCTTTGCACAGCATTAATAGCAAAGTTTAAAAAAAACAAAACAGAAAACAATGAATACTGGCAAGAGCGTAGAGAGACTAGAATCCTTATATAATACTGATGGGATTGTAAAACGGTGAAACCACTATGGAAAGCAATACGGTGAATCCTTAAGAAATTAGAAATGAAAATACCATATGATCCAGCAACCCCACTGAGGTTTATATGCTCAGAGAAACAAGAGAAATAAGAGCCGTGATATGAACAGACCTATGCACATCCATGTTCACCACAACATTATTCACCACAGCAAAAAATGGAAACAACTTAAGTGCTCATCAGTGGATGCATGGTTAAACAAACTATGGTACATACACACAATGGAATACTATATCTTGTTGAGGAATAATGAAGAATCTGTGAAATACCTCCAAATGAATTAATCCAGAGGATATTATGCTGAGTGAAATTAGTCAATCACGAAAGGACAATTCTTATATAAAACCACTACTGTAAAAAATTAAAAAAACAACAAATTTACACACAGAAAGAACTGTTCTTTGAAGGGGTGTTCTTCCACCAGGGGTAGAAGGGGAAGGGAAGGAAAATCACCAACTAGAGGGTAGACACATATTAATCTGGGTGAAGGGACAGGAATACACAATAAGGTGGAAATCAGTACAAAATTTTCAAGGCAGTGGAAGAGACAGTCTGTTTAACAAATGGTGCTGGCAAAACTGGATATCCATTTGCAGAAAAATGAAACAAAATCCATACTTCATATCATACACCAAAACTAACTCAAGATGGATCAAAGACCTAAATGTAAAAACTAAGCCTATAAAGTTCATCAAAGAAAAAACAGAGCAAATGTAGGGGGCTTAATTAATGGCACAAATAGACTATCAATATAATTAATTTTGTACAAAGAACAGAAATTAACTAGACTGAGACCTTCCAAAAATTAAATTCTATGTGCATCAAAAGACTTCTCCAAAAGAGTAAAAAGAGAACCTACAGATTGGGAAAAAATATTTTGCAATGATATATCTGACAAGGGACATATCTTTAAAATTTATGGAATATTCTAACACCTCAACAACAAAAAAGACAAACAATCCAATTCAAAAATGGGCAGAAGACATGAATAAACACTTCACCAAAGAGGATATTCAGGTGGCCAACAAATGCATGAAGATGTTCATGATCACTAGCCATTAGAGAGATGCAAATCAAAACAACAAGAGGTATCATCTCACTCCTGCAAGAATAGCAAAGTTCAACAAGACATAAAACAAGAAATGCTGATGAAGATGTGGACAGACTGGAACTCTCATACACTGCTGGTAGCACTGTAAAATGGTACAACCACTGTGGAACATGATACGGTGCTTCCTCAAAAAGTTGGAAACAGAAATACTGTTTGATCCAGCAATTCCACTATTGCTATATATCCTAAAGAAGTGAGAGCTGGGACACAAACAGATATATGCATACCTATGTTCATCGTAGCACTATTCACAATAGCAAAGAATGGAAACAACCTAAGTGCTCATCAACAAATGAATGGATAACCAAACTACAGTAAATACACACAATGGAATACTATGCAACACTAAAGAATAATGAAGAACACACAAAACATCTCACAATGTTGATGAGCTTGGACAACATTATGTTGAGTGAAATAAGTCAATCACAGAAGGACAAATATTGTGTGAATCCATTATTATAAAAAATCAAGGGAAGATTAATACTCAGAAGAAAACTTTCTCTGTTGGTTACCAGGGATGGGACGAGAAAGGAGGGAATAATGCTAGCTAGGTAAAAGACATGTTTTGATTTGGGTGAAGGGAAAGGCAATATACCAAAAGTGGGTCACCAGCACAATATCACTAAGGAAAAGGAAGACATGGAGATGTGTACAAGAGGCACAAAAAGAAAAACACAGGAAAAGGTAATCACAGGGAGGAAATGGAAAGTCAGTTCTTAAAACGTGGGGATTTCAATTAATGTCACAAAACAAAATGTGTATGAAATACTGGATGGAAAACAAAATATTCCCAAATAAATTCCAAGGTATGATTGAATCAAATTTCAGTTGCTCTTTAAGTAGTCAATAAACAGGGAAGGTGCGACTTAAAATGATTTATATGATAACTTACTTTTCTAACGCACTTGGAGGAAGAAGGACGGGATATGTGACAGTTAATGTTACATAACAACTTGTCCAGGTTATGATTCTCAGTGGTTTGGCAGACATTAGACTGATTGCTCTTCCATAATGTAATATAATGTAACCATCCTTCATTTTATAATCTGATGTGAGTAGCCAATCAATTGAAAAGCCAATTAATTGAAAACCAATCTGTTTCCCTGGAACTGGGGCCTGAATCAAATACATATGGATGTTCTGGCAAAGCTCTCTCTTTTGATCCTGCATCCAACTTGTCATCCTCTGACCTCTGATTGTTGAGACATGAGCCAGTAGCCTGCTATCTGACCTACCATTTTAGGGTTCATCAGCCCCTGCAACCACATGAGTCAGGAGAAGCCTCCAACCTGACACATGGATTTGGAATTTGCCAGCATCCACAACTGCATGAGCCACTTCCTTGAAGTAAATTGTGTGTGTGTGTATACTTATATTTATTTGATATTTGTGTGTGTGTGTATATACATATATATATATGCATATGTATATATATGTATACATATATATATACACATATATATGCTTCACTGGTTTTGCTCCTCTAGAGAAGCCAGGCTAAGACAGGATATAACATTCTTGTTGAGCTATGTTTATGGATTTGTAAATTAAATGTGATGAATCAGAATTTGAAAATGCTGAAGAGATAAAGTGATTTGTGTCTCTTATGACTTTAAAAGAAGAGCTCAGCCAATTTACGGATGTTATCTTGAAAAATACATTTCCCAGCTAATGCCCAGATCTCATTTTAAACAATATGTTGGAGCACTCCTGTTGCTCTGTCTTTGGGTTCCAACTGTGGACTTGCTTCAATAACAAAGCCTTCTCCCCATCCACTTCAAAAAACCTTTGGAAGGGAGCTAGGCAAGCTTTCCTAGGGCAATTCATTCTACTGCATGGTAAACTGTGGGGCAATAAAGTTCTTCATTGTTTCAGCTTCTTCTGCAAGGAGCCCTGAACAAGACCAGAAAATCTCGCTAACTCTGCAGCTATGTGCTCTTGAACTTTCTGTCATTCACTTCCCTCCATCAGTAAAACTGGGGAGTGGACTGGGTGGGGCAGGGGAACAGGGAATAGAAATGCTAGATTAGTGGATCTTCAAGATCCTGTTCTGTCTTAAATTTTATTGTATGAATATTCTTGTTACCCTCTACACTATCACCCAACATTGGAGGTATTAATAAGTAATGTAAGAGCCAAAGGTAGGCTACAAAAAAAAATGTGTAAAACCTATACACTGGAAAACATGAGAATTAATAGACTACTGATAAACTAATAGCAGAGAAAAAAATAATATTCCACAGGTTTCTACCATAAATATCTGTTCTGCTGGTATCACAGTAAAGCAATTTCTCAAAGTTAAATTGCATGAGCTTAACAAACAGAAGGCATATTGATTATCCAGAAGGTTTAAAATATGCTAGTATTTTCATGTATCATTAGAACAGAAGTTGCTCCAAAACCTCTGTGTTAGCTTTAGTGACTTAGCAGCAATCAATTGGCAGTATGAAGCCATTATTGAATTGCCAGAACAAGCTAAGAAATCAGATGGCTTCAAATTCCTGTTGTCACATTAGTGACAATGAACACATTATTTACCAGATAACAGTAATTATCTTGCAGAGTCTTAACTAAGGCAGCCAAAATGAGATATGTGGTGATAATAAGCCATCATGACAGAAGAATGAAGTGGGTAAAATATGTGTGTGGAACTCCTGTCAAGAATTGTAAAACACCCATAACAAGTGAAGAGATCAAATCAGTGATCAAAAATCCACCAATAAAAAAAGTCCTGGACCAGATGGCCTCCATAAGGAATTCTACCAAACATTTACAGAAGAATTAATACCAATACTATTTAAGCTCTTCCAAAAGATAGAGAAGGAAAGAATACTGCCTAATTCATTCTATGAAGCAAACATAACCGGACAAACAGACCACAAGAAAACTACAAGCCAGTATCTCTTATGAATATAGTTGCAAAAATCCTAAAAAAAAAAAAAAAACCAACCTAGTGAACAGAATCCAACAGCATATTAAAAGAGTTATACACTCTGACCAAATGAGATCTATTTCAGGAATGCAAGGATGGTTTAGCATTAGAATACAATCAACATAATACACATCAATAGAACAAAGGAGAAGAACCACATGATCATCTCTATGCAGGCAGAAAGAGCATTTGATAAATGCTTTCTTGATGAAAACTTTAAAGAATATTGGAATAGAAGGGAAATTCCTGAATATAATTCAGGGCATGTAGGAAAAGCCAACAGTCAACATTATACTTAATGGAGAAAAACAAAGAGCTTGCTCCATGAAATTGGGAACAAGACAAAGATGCCTGCTCTCCCAATTTCTAGTCAATAGTGTACTAGAAGTCCTAGCCAGGGCGATAAGACAAGAAAAAGGAAAAGAAATAAAATGATCTCTAATTTGTGAATGATATGATCCTATATATAGAAAGTTTCAAAAGAGTCCACAAGACAATGTCTAGAGCTAAAAGAAGAATTTAACATTGCAATTTAAAATTGCAGAGAATGTGGTCAACAAACAAAAATCAGTTGGGTTTCTATAGACCAGCACTGAGAAATCAGAAACGTAAATTAAGGAAATGATTACATTTACAATAGCGTCTAAGAGAATAAAATACCTGGGAATAAATCTAACCAGGGACATGAAGTACTTGTAGAATGAATACTATAAAATACTGATGAAAGAGACTAAAGAACTTTAAATAAATGGAAAGATGTCCTATATTCATGGATTGGAAGATTTCATATTATTAAGAAGTAAATACTACCAAAAGTGATCTATAGGTTCAATGCAATCTTGATCAAAATTAAAACAACCTTCCTTACAGAAACAGAAAAACCAGTGCTCAACGTTATATGGAATGGCAAGAGGCCCAGAATTGATAAAGCAATGTTGATAGAGAAGAACAAAGTAGGAGGATTCATACTTCCTGATTTTAAGAGAAGACCAATGTGTGCCTCACTGAAGCCATGGTATTTTCAGTTGCTTCATATGCTGGACAATGAATAAGAAAGACTGAAGAAGAGTTGGTGCTTTTGAGTTGTAGTGTTGGTGAAGAATACTGAAAATACCATGGACTAGCAGAAGAGTGAACAAATCTGTCCTGGAAGAAGTACAGCCGGATTGCTCCTTGGAAGCAAGAATGGCCTGACTTCATCTCACCTATTTTGGTCATGTTGTCAGAAGTGACCATTCCCTACAGAAGGATATCAAGCTTGGTAAAGTGGAGGGTCAGTGAAAAAGGGGAAAAACCCTCAACAAGATGGACTGACACAGTGGCTGGAACAATGGGCTCAAGTATAGCAAGGATTGTGAGGATGACCCCTGACCAGGCAGTGTTTCATTCTGTTGTACACAGGGCTGCTACGAGTAAGAGCTGACTCGACAGTACCTAATAACAACAACATACAGCTAACATAATGAAAACAGTCTGGTACTCATGTAACAGTAGACACATCAACCAATGAAACAGGATGAAGAGTCCAGATAAATCCACACATCTATGATCAATGAAAGAGAGGAAGGCCCTCAATGAGATGGATTGACACAGTGGCAGCAGCAATGGGCTCAAGTATAGCAAGGATCGTGGAGCTGGCTCAGGACTGGGCGATGTTTCGTTCTGCTATGCATAGGGTCACTATGAGTCAGGGATGACTCAATGGCACCTAACAACAACAACCCAATCAACTGATTTTTGAAAAGGTTGCTAAGTCTATTTGGTGGGGAAAGAAGAGTCTCTTTAATACTTGGTGCTGGAAAGTTGGATTTCCATATGCAAAAAATGAAACAGGTTCTATGACTCAGACCATACACAAAAACAAATTCAAAATGGATTAAAAGGATTTAAACAGGCAAACTAAACACTGAAGTTTTTAGAAGAAAAAGTACGGGTAACTTGGTGAGGCCTTTTAAGAATGGAGAGGCGGGGCAAGATGGCGGACTAGGCAGAAGGATTGCAGACCCTCTTCAACTAAGAAAAGGGAAACCAATTAACACAGACACAGAAGATAATCTTGGACCCCTGAGCCTTGAAGGAAAGGATGCAGATTTGGACTAAACCCCAACT